>NW_028301547.1:323750-635000 GCF_042242905.1 Orbicella faveolata
TGATTCATTTCTACCATTTAGCTTTATGTGGTTGTGTGATCCCATTTAAAATGAACTTAAGAGGTAGGAAATGATTTTCTACTCGCAGGTCACTCTTAACATAATATCGTTCTTCTCGCTGTCGCCAAACACGTTCTTTTTTCTAACAAGTTTTCAGCACTTAATGTTATTTTTCAGTGTCTGCATGTAGAAGAAGAAAGCACACTGTGCAAAATAATGCCATCATCATCGTCATCACATCAAACTTACCTTTGGCTCCAAACTTGCCAATAAATTTTCCCTCGGGGCTGAACAGCTGCACTCGATGGTTATCCCAGTCTGACACAATAATTATACCATTGGCGTCCACCAAAATACCACACGGATTCTGAAACTGGCCATCCTTGCTTCCACGTGATCCGAAATCTTGAAGATGTTTTCCAAGCGCGTCAAACTTTTGTACTCGACAGTTCACAAAATCTGTGACGTAGATATTTCCTTCCTTGTCAGTAATTACGGAGCAAGGCTGCTTGAATTCGCCGGCTTTTGTACCTTGAGAACCAATCTTCATGAAAGTCGGTCCGACCTTTGTATAATCAATTCCTTCAACCACGTTGACGCTAAAGGGACTTCCTTCAATCTCGCGCCCTCTGACGGCCACGTGCAGAATGTGCTTACCATGCGTGACGGGAGTGTAACGTACTCTCATGCTACCATCGCTGTTGTTGGTGACCTTGTTGCCGAGAAAGAACCCCTCTGGCGCTTGGACTTTCACTTGAACGGGGCATGTATGATCGCCTTCAACTGATATATTTCCGAAGCGGTCTTTCGTTTCTACGACGAAGGAAGACTCCACTCCGACCTTCCCCGATTTCATTCCCAGGCCCTTAGCGCTGCATGAAGCAGTGAAGGTAACACTTGATGCTACTCGACCCATGGTAGTCGCGACGTTTTCCACGGCGTCCATGTCAAGAATGTAATCGATGACGTCATTTTCTTCTGGCTCTTTGTAATCCAGCTTTATTGCGTTGAGCTCATCCAAGCGATCCAACATCAACTGTCGAAGCTGAATGATCTCAACCTCGTTCCCATGCAGAACCACGTTCTCGACGAAGTCGCGCGAGCTGGTGTACTTGAAGAGTTCTGTTTCCAGTTGATTTTGTTGGTTACGGAGAACTGCTTCTTTCTCTTGCTCTAAGGCGTCAATCTATTAACGGAAATAGTGAAAGAAAATTCGATTTGCGTGGAGAGAGCTACGTAATTTTTTAAAAAATAATAATTCTACCTCTATTTGAGGTGATTCCTCACATTTCCATTGCGCATCCTTACTGCTCATAATTTATGGCGTCACTAGCGCGCGCTCGTGCCCGCGCACATTGGAAACATGGCCGATTTGCCTTTATATTGAGTTCTGTCAGTTGAAAAATGGCTACAGCTCACTAACGAGCCAACAAATTGGCACCAATTTATTTTCCAGTCGTTTTAATCAACTAATCATTAGCTTTGCGTGAGAAAAGACTGATCTGATTTCTATTGCTGAAAATTGAAGAAATAAGGAAAATGGAAGCTGCGCTATAGTCTTCTATTTTGCGGTTTGATAGCCGTGGCAGGCAATTTGGTTCCAATATTTTAACAAGGATTCAGCTGTCTGTCAAAATCAAGCTTAAAAAGTTTATTTAAGACCGACACAAGTACTCACTGGAGTTTGAGGCGCAATAACTTGGAATGCGTTCTTGTAATAAGCATTAAATAATGCCAAAATGGGACATTTTCAGTGCCCCACTGGTCCTTAACGAGCATGGGCACCCCTTTTTTTATTTTATGATTAAAGTTCTCATATGATAAATATTTAGTGGACAAAGTTTGAACAAAAATCTATTGACAGTTTTATTTCAGGGGAATTACCTTAAGTATGGGGCGTTACCCATAACTGTGCATGATATTACAGGATATCATGTCGGAGCCTTGGGATCATGGGTAACGGAATTTTACATCGCGCTTCTGATTGGCTACAACTGGATTTGGTTTTAATATAGACAGGAAAAAATCGTTACCTTTGTTAGCGACTAACTCTGTGTCAGATACAAAAAAGAGAAGTAATTAATTATTTACCCTAGCTAGCATTTCCTGTTTGCGTGAGACCATTCGCTTGACACATTCTTCAGCAGTAGCACATATTTCACTTTTGACAGCTTCTGCGCGCGCACGTAGCTTAGCGGCCATAGCCTTGACCTCGTGCACTGCATCTTGTACGGGAGGAATCTTCTTCTCAATACAACAGGTCAGGCGCTCGTCAATAAGGGTCTTCCGTTCTTCAAGAGCTTCTTTAAGACCTAGTGTCAATATTTCAAGTATTGGGTGAGTACATTCGGAATACTAGAAAATGCGTTTATGCAAAAACAGTCTAGAGCACACGTAACAACCAATCACTTTGCGCCCCTTGAGCACGTGACCAAGTTCAAGGATAGCACTTTTGAATTACTGATTTTGAAAGTAACTTTTAAAATATTCAAATCTGATTATAAGTCCCAAAGTATATAGTACAGCCACGTACTACTTACAGCCTTCAGAGGCATCGGTGAATTTAAATGAAATAGAATTCATGTGTGATGACTAAAAGTGATTGTCGTCTTGATCAAGGCGGTTTTACTGAATTTATGTCAGCTCTTCAGAAAAGAGAAGGAAGATACTTAAAAAATTAATCTAGAAAGTCTTCATTGAAAGATCAGGCTTTAATATTAAAAGCTATTTTTATTAGGTCGTCAGGAGGATAAACTTGCTTCGGTAAAGTTTTTGGATTCGTGGATTCAGCGAGGTCCGAGAATAAAAAACCATAACAGTCACGTCACTTGTATTTTGACACTAAATTTAATGACTGGTAAGTCAGTTTTATTTGCCATATTTTTAACAACCTTTTAAAAACCGAAAACTGCAGTTTTGAGAATCAAGGCGAGGTAGGTTACGTGTCATTTTGTCTGAATTATATTTGAAAAGAAGGGCTGCCTTCCCTTGTGCTCTCAGCTCGGAAAAAGAAAATTTAGAAAATTCAGATGGCTTTTACCTGTTTTCTTTCTGAGTTCTATCCGACCACACGTTCAATTGCTGGTGTTCTTTTGACCAAAACCTAGTTTCACTTTCATTACCCGTTAACTAATTGTTCACTACTATTCCATAATATTTTGATGAACAATACTTAAATACGGTTTTTGATTTACGATAAGTTTAGCGACTGCCGGCCTGCCTGTTTATTCTCTATTCTTGCATTGTTGTATCTAAACCGTTACCCTTCTCTTGAAAGGCGCTTCAGAAATGAGTGACCTGGGCTTAGTTTTGCTATCAAAAATTCCCCATTAGCTGTTATGATAAAAAACATATATATTAGAAAAAAGAATGCGTATAAATCTTATAAATCACTTTATTCCAGTTAAGTAGATTCGACAATTAAATTTTTTTTTTCTTTGAGACATCAAGATTTCAGATGTGGTTGGTCTTTACTTTGATTGCATATCTTTCTTTCTACTTCTAAATGCTAGTTACTATGTAGAATCAAATCTAGCCATTGATAAAATTCTTTGAACAACTGAACATGCAAGTAACGGAGAAGTTTAAGGAAGCAATTGTCAAAATCAATGTAATTTCGCGCCACAATTCCTGTATTTCTCACTTTCATGATTCAAAATACAGAGCTGTAAGGTTGATTGGAATTGACTCGATCAGCAACTAACACATCAACTAAATAGCCGCCATTGATAACTAACAGGAGATTGAACGTACAAAGATTGAGAATTCTTCTTTCCTCAGTTTTCCTTCGAAGACCAAATTTTCTTCACTGATAACAATAAGACTACAATCTTCTAAGATCAGAAAAGTAGCATTAATGAGATCTGTAGTTACACAGCTAGAGGCAGTGCAAAGTGTATGTAGCTTACAAGCAAGGCTTGCTTACCAGCGTACTTATGGCCGCGATGATCAAGAATTGTGCATTCCCGGCAGATCAGTCGGTCACACGGTACACAGTAAAACATGAACATCTCATCCACGTGCTGTTCACAGAAGGAAGGACGGTGCAGCGTCTGCTTATCGGCCTGCAGCGTGTCAAGCGATAGGATGCGGTGGTCCTTGGTGACTCGTATTCGTCGGTGAGCCAAAACGCAGTTCGAGCACAGAAACTCTGCGCACTCCAGACATCGCGACGTCGCCGCTGCTTCGTCCTCGCAGTTTGTGCAATGAAGAGTATACTCTTTGCTTGATTTGACGGACAAATGATCCAGAGCGTTTGTCAGGAGGAAGTTGCTCGGAAGAACGTGGGCTCCCTCCGACGGAATTGGAGTCAGCTTTCGACAGAGGGGACAAACAATGGAGTTGGTTCCCGCGCCGATCACATCGTAACTCTCGAGGCACTTGCGGCAAAACGAGTGAAGACATTTCAAGATCTTTGGGTTGTTGAAGATGTTCTTGCAGATTGGGCATTCTAGTGATTGAGGTGAATATTTTTCATCTTTCACTGTTGCCATTGTTTGTGAGAGTGAATGGGAGGACGCAGGCTTTGCTGCCGGACTGAATAGAATAATTTTTTAATTAGAATCTTTCCGCTTCACGCTCCGGGCGTTTGACTTCTTGTGCGGTGAGGTAATGATATAAATCATTTATTTCCGTGTTTGACAACAATCTCATTAAGCGCATTATATATCTTTGAGAAGATTCCGCTCGAATCATTAAACACTTTTTGAACTTTCATAATCTCCAGCAACGTAAAAACGCACATTTAGTAAGTTTTTAATCTCCTTCAGATTATTTGGCTGCATAACTAATTGCGTCGATTTCTTTTCATGCTTGAGCAGTTAACTCAATGTTGACCGAATCCTTATCATTTTTCGACTGAATTGACTTTTATGTTTTCCTCCGTGTTGTCTCATCTCATCAGACAGATTGTTCAGCCAGTTTACTGTTGATAAGGCTTTGTGTACACCTTTTCACGAGAAAACTAATAGAGCGTATTTGTTTTACCGGTACCGGTTTTTGTTTTGTTTTAAGTCCAACAAGGAAATAAGTTTAAAACTTATCTTCTCGCCCATTACGATTTCGCACGGAAAATAGGATAAAAGAGGGAATAGCTTTTATTTTGTCGCGCTATAACTATAGGGCTCCATTGAACAAAAAAAGTGTTACATTGCAACTGATAAAGGTGATATGAAACGAAACTATATTAACGAAACCTAATAGTTACTTATAGTTAAAGTTAACCAAAACTTCATAAACTAGAGCCCCGAGAGCCAAGAGCCTGTTGTTTTGCTCAGAGGAGTTGCTAGGCAACGGCAAGCTGATGACCGGTAGTATCTCCAGTGACCCTTTCATTCTCGACTGGTTTTTTTTTTTTTCGAAGGTTTACTTAAAACGATACTTGCCTTAGTTTCGCAGACGCTCCACGTCACTTAATCTAAAGTGCTGTATGCTAAACCACTATTAGTTAGGAAATAGCGCTATGTCACAGACCAGCAGTAACTTCGCCTTTTCCCGGCTTTGGCGGGAAACGTTGCCAGGATACTCCCGCGTTTTTCCGCATTCCACGAGGGTGGGCAGAAAGTACATGAGGAACCTGTTGACTTGTGGGTAGCATCGTTTATGGCTCAGTGAGCATGGCGCTCAGAAGATTATCAAACATTTATTGCCCTGCATGAGACCAATAGATTAACTTTAGCTGTAAGAAAAGTCTTGTTTTAATCATACGATTATTTAAAGGAAACACTTTAATTAAAGGATGTCTGAAATATATTGCCTTGTTCATTCAAAGAATCTTTCATATTTCTGTCTCACTTTGTTAGTAACAACATTAAACATCTGCATACCGGCAGGAAATAAGTATATATATATTATCTCAAGAGGATTTTGAATGCAGTTTGAAGATAAAGTAATACATTTTCACGGCGTAGGCGTTGTCAATGATTGAAAGGAAGCTAAAAGCTGTTTGACTGGCCCACCCAAAAACGTCAATTCAAATTAAAGCTTATTTTCCTCTTTCCACTTACATAAATCGAAAACAAATCCGTTCTTCGGAACCCATTACGTCACATACTACCGCTTAGCCAATCAGAAGGCCAGACACTGCATGAATTCAACCTGCTAGGTCCTTTGACGACTCTACTGGCTTCTTGACAAACGAAATATTGGAGAGAGGGGCCTGTTTTGTAAGCTGCGTACTGCTTTTTGATGTAATACTCGAAGGAAATCCCCGCAATGGGATCCGTGCCGGTGAATAAAATCACTGATCATTACGAACTAACCTGTGGGATCTGCAATGAGACTTACAAGAACCCCAAGGTTTTACCATGTCTTCATTCCTTTTGTCAAAACTGTCTGGATTCTAACATACGGTAAGAACTAATATCTTGAGTATATATAACTTCAAGAAATTAATTTATTTTCTATTTCTGCGTATTTCACAACATAAATGACACTTTAAAATAAGTTCAAAACGTCTTTTTTTAGCTTATCAAGTTGGTTCATGTCATCGCTTTCCTATTTGAAAGTTGATTGTTTATTAAAACAGCTAAACATTTTTATATAACATCAGCGATACCGTGCTTTTTCTGATTAAAGCTTTGCGTAATTGACCAAGGTAAATAAAGGTAATTAAGTTAAGAAAGAGCAGAAGATTGAATTTAATTTGAAATTGTAGGTAAAAGATCAAACGTTGTTTTGAATATTTAAAGATTAAAAGTTATCAGTGATCCAACAGGTACCAGGGAGCTCCGGTTTTAAACACATAATCTAAACAACAACATAGTGGAGTTCGATTCCATAAGCCTCGATTGAAGCCCAGTAACATTTAAGTTCGCCTCTCCAACCTTAAGTAAAAATGTCAACTGTGAAAATGTAATAAAATTTTGTGAGTTGCCTGTCACACCCACTCTACTGTTTTTGACGGTAAACATCGTGCTCGCAAATCTTAGTCACATAGTCTAGCAATTCATTTTTGTAAGCAAAACAAGAATAAAAATCTCCCATTTTCATGACATCGTAATTCATAATTGGTTTAGCGTCTACCACACCAAAGACAAGCAAGGGCAAAGATCCCTTCGTCTTCATTAGAATGGCAAAAAAAAAAAAAAAAAAAAAAGCATTGCTCGAGCAGTCGAGTGGAACTAGAGCTAGAGTTTGGTTTAATTTTGGTTAATTAAACACAGATCATAATATTTCCCTCTTTTAATATTTTGTACTAAAGCAATATGGTTAGAGGCTTAAGATTGTGTAAGACTTTTAATTTTAGTATCAATGCTCTATATGCCGGCCAGAGTATTATTCGTGAAGGGAATAGTGGAAAAGATATGACGTAATGCTGAAGACCTTTCCACACAAGTGGGTCCGTTACATGAAGCAAAGTGTTATGTTCAACCCGCTCATCAGCTCTCATCAGCCTGCCTCAAGAATAGCCCCCTTGCCTACCCCCCTCCCCCCACCCCCCACCGCGCGATACCTTCGTGTATTTCCCCGAGCCCTCTTTACAAGACAATTGGGCAGGACGCTTCTTTATTATTCGTTAATGTTGTTATACTCTTTTGTTTTATAAGGAGAACGTTGAATAATAGGATCTAGAACTTTGTCTTATTTTCCTGCAATTTGGCCTTTTTCTAATATCTGGTTGGCTTAATTATGGACTTCCTAAGAAACCTGATTTATTGACTGATAATTATGTTGCATAGCATTTTAAAACCTAATATGTTACTCAAAAATGTCAGAATTTTTCACAGTGGAGACAACGAAAATGTATTTTTACTTCTAGACCTCAAGACCGAACTCTAGTTTGCTCAAGATGTCATCTGGTTGTGCCAGTTCCCGCCAAAGGTATCGAGGCGTTTCCGCTCAACTTCTTCATCAACAACATGCTGACAGTTTTAGCAGTTCAGAACCCAACAAAATGCACTAACTGTGAGGATAGTTCCCAGGCCACTGCGCGCTGTTTGGACTGTGTGGAGAACCTCTGTACAAACTGTGTGTTTGCTCACAAGAGAATTCGCCAGACCAAGGACCACAGGATCTTGACGTTTGAAGAAATTCAGGCCAACGAAGTCAAGGACATCATTCGTTGCCCGTCATTCTGCTCGGTGCATCCTCGAGAGGTATTAAAAAAAGAAAAAAAAAATCTAATTTAATCTAATCTAATCTAATTTTTGCCAGAATTTTCTATCCACAATTCTCGTAGTTGTCAAATATTTGCATTTAATCATGTTAGGTACTCAAGTACTTCTGTGAGACATGTGATGAGGCGATATGCCGCGACTGCGCTATCTACGAACACAGGGAACACATCTACGTGGATCTGAAAGAAGCTGTTAAGAAATACCGTTCCTCCATTACGGCCCTTCAAGACAGAACCAAGCGTAAGATTCCAGTCTTGCGAGCAGCTGTGGAGGAGGTGCATGACGTCACGCGAGATTTAAGAGAGAGGGTGGAGGTCGTGCGTGACACCATTCATAACACCATCCAAAATCACATCCAGGAGTTACAGGAGCAGGAACGAGAACTTATTGACCAGCTGGAAAGCATATCTGACTCCAAAGAGAAGGTGAGATACCGTAGCAGTCCGCAGGGAGCTGTTATGTCATAGCTAGAGCGCTCTTTCTACTGTCATGAAACAAAGTAACTGGCGACAAACGTAGAAATATTAGCCAGCAACAGTTTACTGAGATTTTCACATGATGTTATAGCTATTGAATTTAATTGACATCCCCTTGCAGGTTTTAACCTCTCAACAGAAAATACTGGAACTTGATCTGTCTAACCTGCTGAGTAGCTGCGACTTCACCGAGAATGTGCTCAGATACGGAAACGAGGCTGAGATTATGCTGGTGAAGCCGCAAATGGTCAGCAGACTACAGAATCTGAATGAGCACGAGTCACAGTGTGAGCCAGAGGACAACGAGGTAATAAATATAGTCACTCTTCAAATGCCGGCTCTATGGTTTCCTGTTTTTGTCGTAATCGGTCGACGAGTTCTTAATTCATCTAGCAAACCATAGAAGTCTTCTAATAAGAGACTTTTTTCCTTGAGAGCGCTGACTGTTAAATAGTTTTATTCCTCCAATAGTTGCGGTTTACGCTCTCAAATTAATAAAAGGCACCACTAAATTACATGATCATCTGGTCTGTAATTTGTTGAATTAACATGAATTCAACTTCTTTTGATCTGATTCTCTTTATTTTTTCTCCGACCTTACCGTGAGGGACAGTTTACGGTCTTCATGAACTTAGTACTTGATGTCAAGACAAAACTTCATTGCATGTGTATAACAAAAGGAAAAAATCGCATTTTTAGTTTTTTCTCTCACCTTTCTTCTACTTGTCCTTGAGTTGCCAATTTATTCATTTGCTCTATCCCAAACTCCAAACAAAATTCAAAAATCTACTGTCTCCCTGTAGGTTGTTGAGTTCTCTTCTAATGACGAGCAGCTTTCTAAAGTTATAGCCAAACTTGGTCAAGTGACCACCAGTGACGTATTTCCTATGCTGTCATGCGCAGAGGGACCTGGGTTGAGTCGAGCAAAGGTTGGACACAAATCAACTTTCACAGTCATTACCAAAGATAGAAACGGCGAGCCATGTACCAGTGGTAAGCACATGAATACAAGAACCTCTAGAAATTCTCTCTGTTGTTCACAATACAGTAAAAATGGAGATCTTTGTGGTCAGTCAGTGACAACCTCAAAACGTCTTGGACTCCAAGCTGGTTCGTACACTTCCCCTCTCCCTCCTTCATGATCCAGCCAGAGAACCCATAATATGTTTCTTCACTCTCTGTAGGAGGAGACTTGGTGTCAGTCAAACTTCACTGTCCAAACGGTTCACCAATCACAGCTGAGGTAGAAGACAATGATGATGGCACTTACACAGCTTCCTTCACCCCAGTCTCCAAGGGAGATCACCAGATCACGGTACATGTCCGTGGTAAACCTATTCAAGGAAGTTCTTTTGACTTACAGGTTTGGCCTTGTTCAGTTATGTTTCTATGTAGTACATTACGTCCACAGTAGCTTCTATAATTTCCCAGGAAATTTGCTAAGATTACAGCGACGCTGAATACAGCTAATGTATGTTATTCGGTAATAAACGGGGGAATTATACCGTTAAACGAGCGCGTATGGTTCAGGCCAGATTTAATCAAAGAGCCATTTTTCCAAATCTTAAGAAGGTGCAAAGGTTTTAAATTTCTATAAACTACTTGACAAATATCAGATACCATTTTAGGATTCTTTTTTCGTCACTTTTTCTGAATACTTGAAAAGTTTACCTCTTCTAGATCTCTGGTGCGCTTTTATCATTTTCAAGCTTTTCATGTCACAAATTAAAGAGAACGGGCAAAGTGTATAATCGCAATGTTGCTTATACTCTCAGGTGACTGCAGGTATAGACTGCGCCAATATTGGTCCAATGATGTTAAAGTTCACTCCAACCTGCAAAAACACCAATGACGAGTACTTCGAGCCTTGGGGAGTGACTGCTGACCCTGATGGACTGTTTGTGGTCTCAGACCATCACAATCACCGTCTTCAGGTTGGTTTGTCAAAGTCTGATGTAGTGACCGTCAAGGTCTCAGCGATTCCTACAGTGAACGATGGAGGTTAAAAAACAACGGTTAATGTGTCGCCATATAATTGGAACTAGCTGGTTGTTTATCATCAATATCATTGACTAATCATACTAATGTTTCTATTAGGTTTTTGACAATAGTGGCCACCTTCTGTACCAGTTTGGTACACGGGGTAAAGCCGACGGCGAAATCTGGTACCCAGCTGGAGTGTGTGTGGACAAAAGTGGCCACATTTACGTAGCGGATCATGGCAATCATAGAATTCAAGTAAGTTAATTCTGGACATTTCTTTGAAATAGCCGTAGCACAAGTTGTAAATATAGTGATATGTGCTTAAAGCTTAGACTGTAGATTTCTGTTCTTTTTTACTCACAACACTTATCGTGACTTAAAAATCCAACTCAACATAGATCGCTATAAAGCCAGCAGCTTGTCTGGTTTGTTTGGAATCACCTTGTTATTTTGTTCCCTGTAGGTTTTCACTCACGAGGGACAGTTCCTAAGAAAATTTGGTTCTAAAGGCAACGGTCTAGGACAACTAAAAGGTCCTTGTGGCCTCGCTCTAGACTCGGAAGGTCGGGTCATAGTCGCCGAGCGCGACAATCACCGAATACACATCTTTGACAACGATGGCCAAGCGACCATGCACTTCGGCGTGTATGGAGAAGCTGAAGGGAAATTTAACTGCCCTCGCCACGTCGCCATTGACCAAGATGACAACATTTTAGTCTCGGATTCAGGGAATTCCCGTGTGCAAGTGTTTGACAAAACAGGGCAGTTTTTGGAAAGGATTGGAGAAAAAGGCAACAGTAACGGCCAGTTCAATTGCCCCGCAGGGATTGCGATAGATTCCGAGGGACACATCGCGGTGGCCGACTTGAAGAACCTAAACGTGCAGATTTTTGACTGGGATGGTGTTTTTGTAAAGAAACTTGGTGACGCGGAGACAAAGAATGCGAGTGGCTTTGGCAAGCCGACAGGCATTGCTGTCACAGGAAATGGAAACGTTGTTGTAGCAGACAGAGGACATCATTGTGTTCAAGTGTTTTAATAGGACAGCCAGACAGTATTGCTTAAAAGTATTTGAAACCAAGTCTAGGAATTGCATGGAAACAGACGATTATATGTCCACAAAATATGTTTGTAGTTCAGCCTAGATGTGATGTCCTACGGTTTTTTAGCAACTGTCCCAAGATTCTACTGAACGAAGTGCTTTATTGCAAAGAAAATGAGTGCTAATCTTCAACATCGCAATAAAATTAGAAAAACAACTAAGTGTCTGTAAGAGACTTCAGCAAGTAAAATGTTACTCTTACTTTCAGTTTTCAGCTTCCTTGACTGTTTTTACGTTTTAATTCAATATTATTTCTCTATTTTCCTCCGCTATTTTCTTCATTCTTTATCTCTAGATATGCATGTATCTGAGCGTTGCCAGAGTTACTGACATAAACGGACTGTAACATTAAAAACTCTATTGCTATATATGCCGTAGCTGAAATGTAACCCAACTGTAAATAAAGTCAGGTTCCATGGACTGAAAATCGTAAATGGATGATAGACCGGCCATGATAAATTAAGTAAGTAAGTAAAACCTTTATTAAGTGTCTGCGTTTAGCCTAGATAGACTAATTGGGGACACTAGTAAAATAACAACACTAGTTGACATACGGTACTTATAATTAAAGATACATGCACTTATGAAGATTAATTCCTGACTTCCTCTGCTGAATAACAGAGATTCCAAGTACCTGAACAAACTCTGGACACGGAGCAGCGAGATGTTCCTTGGAATCCCTAAAAAATGTATCCTCCAAAATTTTCCACTCTGTTGGTTCTGTGAGCCTGACTTAAGATTAATGAATGCCTTTCACACCCAAATCTTTCTCTTCTCGTTTTACACAAAGAAATATAACAAACCCTAGATTTCCCTGCTAGGCTTTTTCATAGCACCACACTGACAAGTAGCCTCGCAATATGAACAACATATATACAACCGTTATGGTAAGTATAAACACAGTACACTATACGAGATCAATTGTTCCCAAACTGTGGTGAAGTATGCGAAATGAAAGCAAGAACGCGAAAATATGCTTGGGCTGAAATTAAATGCAAAATTGTTGGCCCACTTACCACCCCTTAAAAATCCAAATACCTCACCAAACATCTTTCAACTTTTCTTTCTATCTTCATTCAGTCTGTACCTGTAAGTACATTCTAGTTACCATTTCATCAGTAGAACAAGGGATCCACTGTAATTGCCGAGGCTGCAGCGGTCTCCCTGCCTGACAAAAAATTTATGTGTCTAAGTATTTTAGTTAGGCGAAGTTGAATAAATTTAAATCAGTGTATAACAGAATGTGGAAAGTTAAAAGTCTCTTTTCACCGTGATGGGAAGAATGCAATGGACATTTCAATTTCCATGCATGTTGGCATGGGCGTACGAGATGAGGGGGGGAGGGGAGGGAGCGAGGGAAGCTGCAGCGCCCCCAGCCACGGAAATTACGTAATTTTTCGGGCAAAACGGTCATGACTCGGGCAACGACACTTGATAGAAAACATTTCAAAATAATGCTGTTGGCGTGATTTCTAAAACTCGTAAAAAAAAGGTTTTACTTTTTCATGAATCTCTGTGTGATTAGGCGTCCGACCAGGAGTCTGTAGTCCGTCAAGTGACCTGAGGTTTTTGTTAACTACAAGTCGTTTAATTAACAAATGGTAAACGCCATAGCGTGCACTATTGAGTTATGGATGCACGCGGGAGGTTGCTAAGCACGAAAGAAGCGTAAGAGTCGCACGAGGTGATAGCCGAGTGCGACTCTAGCTTCTTGAGTGCATCCATAACTCAATAGTGCACGCTATGGCGTTTACCATTTGTTTTATAACATAACATTGAGATATTGGAACAACAGAAGTCCTTTTATTGAGCTACATCACAAAAAAATTACTCATGTAGTCTTACATGACAAGAGAAAACAAGCGCGCGAAAATTCATTCATGACAACCGACTGCACACCAGTAACTAGATAAAGTTTCATCTTCAGACAACTGTGAAGACAATTTCGCATTTCTGGCAGAAGAATGTCGGTAATTACTTTGGAAACAATGTCTGTCAAAAGATTTGCTTTGTAAACATTAGCACACACGTCAGCAGCGTACACCCGTGGGCAAATAGTAGACGCTAAATTAACCAATCAGAGCGCGCGCTTTGCTTTAGTCATGTTATAAATGTGCATCGTGGAAATCCACGATAAGGATATTATCTCGCAGCAACGTAGGATGTGATTTTAGCGCTAAAAAGCGCGCACGCTTATCAGGACAAAAGGTGTTTCTAAATGTAATTTCTTATGATTTAACCGCTGCAAAAGCATAAATACGTCTTTATTAGGTTATCCTTGTGTTTTCTGTTTTCTTAATGTCGGCGATGGACAGCCCTGGAATGAGTCCGTAGAAGAAAATGTAATAAATTCACTGAAATTCTGTTGCTTATTTGGATAATTAATTAACGCAGGATATTATTATTAGATCTAAAGCGGTGACTATTGACGACTATTCGTCATTATTCGCCACTTTTCGCGACTGTTCGCCACTATTCGCACTATTCGAGACTATTCGCACTATTCCAGGGGGCACTATTCGGGACTATTCGCTATTCCCTATTCGGGTTTTCCAGACACCCTTTCTTTGGAGGTGTTTCTCTAGTACGTCCATGTTGTTTACCATGATATATAACGTGGTTTCTGAATTCATGGTAGGCTTGAAGGACTTGTAGCTGTTGTTTTTGAACGTCTCGAGAATGTCGAGACGCTTGTCTCGAATATAGGATAGCTTCTTTAACGGTCGTCCAAACTCGATACATCTTGAAGCACAAATGTTCCTGTTGTCCCTGTTGTCGTTTTGGGTACCGAAAAAAGTTCAGCTATCATTTTCGGAAAGGCGATGAGATCTAAGGTTTTTGGGAAATGGACAAAAAAGCCCTAATAAATTCGAAAATACTCAAGTTCCTCTTGAATGACCGAACAGATAAAATCTTTTTAGCGCAACCTAAAATTAACCTACAGAGCTTTAAAAGTACTACAGATAGCCTAAAACAGCGTTTAAAAGCAGTCGAGAGAAAACGGTCGCTGGGTGCCCCTGAAAAATACGGTATGGAAAATCTGACTTTCGAAATCATTTCCTTAGCAGCTCCGTTGCTTAAAATCGACCACTAAGATATTTTACCTTGCTTAAATTTGCGAAAAAAACAAATTTTACGGAAATAAGTTGACAGTGTGTTCTCATGCGGAACTGAATGGTTCTTCTTTTAGGCCGCGTCCACGCTAAGCGGAGGAATTTGAAAGCGCGGGTTTCACCCTGAAAAAACGTCAAATGATCAGTCCGTCCATACTACGCCGGAAAAATCTGGAAACACAACAATTACCGGTCATTTCATTGATTTGGATTTGCGGTTAAGGAAAACTCTGGCAGAGAAATCACATTATTGCCGTGCTGCCATCGTTTTCGAAAAGCTCCGTTTTCACAATGTTTTCCACCCACACTAAAACGCAAAGCCAGCGTTTTCCAAATCCTCTTGTTCGAGGAGCGTTTCCGAAAAGCGCCCTTTTCGTGACGGATTAGTGTGGACGGCAGGCCTAACCGTAGAAATAAAGCTGCGTTTTCAAATTTCACCGGCGTACCTTAGTTCTCGTTCTTCTTTTGCTAGTTCTCGCCAATTCCGATTTTACAAAAAAAAATGCGTGCTTTGCATCATGGATCTTCTCCCCCTGCGCATGGTCACACGTGGATTTTCAACATGGCGTCTTGTGATTGTCCGAAAAAATATTGTTGTTTTGGCTCGTAATTGGTTCTCAAATCCTCTTTTTAAGGGTAACATTTTGAGGCCGATCGCATTGAAAATCAATATAGTTTTATAGGTCAAGCTTGTAAATGCAAAATGCGACGCGTTGGTGCCATAAGAAATCGGAAACAGACGTTGAAAGTTCTAAAAGAGCTTGATGCTTTCCCTAAAGTCCCTGAAAATTATCAACAAACTTCTGCTAGTGGTGGGTCTGGTAAGTAAATACTTCCGTAATCTTGCTTTCTATTTTTCTATCATGTTATAATGCTAATAATATTTGATCACCAATTTGTTAAAATGAAACCAAGTGCTTAATTTTTGCCTCTTGGCTGTTTCATACTTTGGCATTGCGAGGCCTGTGTTTGTACTATTTGTTTTATATGTTTGCGAATTTTCTGGTAGCAATTTTAACTGAATAGGAAGAATTCTAACACGCAGTATATGTTAGGATGAATATTAAAATGATTGTTGACTTAAGCTTAAATTCACCTTGTCCATAATTTTAAGCTGTAGGGCCTCAGATTAGAAGGTACTAATAATATTCTAATGTATACTTTTGAAAAGCTGTAGGTTATGTTTGCACTCCTGTGAATAGTTTTTGTGTGTATAGAATCACTTCAAAGAATAAATCTATCACCTTGGCTTCTCACAATACAAATCGTGTTTCCCTTGGGACACAATGAGAGCCAGTGAAGTGGACAATGTCATTTATTACTATATACTATTAATTTCATTTTGTCTTCACTTTGTTATTACGAAGTTTCTAAACTGTTTTTTCCCTTGCTTTTTAACAGTCTCCATCCTCATTTTTCTATTTATTGGAATTCTTGTGGTGTCTGAGTTCTGGTACTACAGAGCAGTGGAAACCAAATATGATTATGAAGTCGACACAGACACAGATAGGTGTGTACCAGTCATGGCTGATCGAAATATAATATTCCCTTTCATTCTCAGCACATAGTTGAACAAACAGATGATGAAAAAGAGATTGTCAACATCAAGTGACTTTTTTAAGAATTTAGGCTGGTTGTAACCTCTTGGTTTTCACAGAGAACTAGAAATCCGCATGAGTGCTCTACACACTCTTTGCTTGTAATGATGATCCTTGACATAAACTACAGTAATATAATTAGCACATACTCAGGTTTACTTTATAATTTATTAAAATACATTATTTAAAAAGGAATGTGGATGCATATGGCTTTATAATACCCCTTTTCACAGTTGACGTTTCTCATTTGCACTACAATATAATCAAATGTTGATGCGCGGCAATTTTGGACTGAAACTACGTAACTGCTGAAATTGCCTGACATACCTGCTGGATTTATTGTAATGCAAATGAGAAAAGTTTACGTCAGAAATGCTATTAAAATAAACTGTGCAGTGTACACATGTGAATAACACAATTTGATGTATTTATCTATTGACAGTAAACTTCAAATCAATGTTGATCTTACAGTAGCAATGAAATGTGAAAGTAAGTTTCTGTTATTCAAATACATGTCAATTTAGGTTTAATATGCACTGTACTGGTACAACTGTACATCTTTGACTTTTAGTACATTTTATGAGTTTTTACTGAAATTATGTAATCTCTATCACATATTGAAAATAAGTATGGTCAATTTATTGACTCAATAAATGAGTTTTAGTTTAATTATCTATTGCATTTGCTAATAATGTATGGTTTTAGTCATCGTGTACCGTGGCTTGCATCTATGCATGAACACATGATGCCGAAACATTCTCTTATTGGGTGTCAAAAGTGGCATGATTGGTCATCAAACATGTGAAGTTTAGCTGACTGTGACAAGAATTTTCGCACTTGAAGTTCAGCTCACAAAATGGCAGAAAGATTGGACATTGAAGACTTCTTCGGAGAACTTGACCCTGACCTGTGCCAATATGCATACACCTTTCACGAAAGTGGTTTTACTTCTAGTATAACCATGAAATATTGGCAGGAGCAAAACTTTCAGAGACTTTCTGAGTGCGAAAGTTCGTGTTACGGTCTGCTTAACTTCAAATGTTTGATGACAAATCATGCCAGGTTTGAGACCCAATTAGAGCATGTTTCGGCATCACGTGTTCACGCTTAGATGCAAGCAACAATATTTCTTGGGAGGAACCTAAGTTTACTGTCAAGCCCTGTGGGTTTTATTAGGTCCCTCACCATTTTTTTCTCTGGTTTTTGTATTGTAATAATTGTTATTTCTTTGTATCTTTCTTTAAAGGCAAATAAAAAAATATTACATATAAATAATGTTCTTAAAAAATCTTTCAGATATTGGAGCAGATGTCCTAGACTTATCGGGTTCCACATTAGAACTGGGAGATAAACTGAAGTTAGAGCCAGTAAGTTCATTTTATCCAAAAATCTTAATTTAAGCACAAAACTTGTCTAGACAAATTTATATAATTTTAGCCACTGTAACTGGTTGATTGATTCAATCATTTAATCTTATTTGACAGAGCTATTTCGAGCTAAGTGCTGATCAAAGTTCTTGGTTAAGGTAAGTACATTATTTCCTTGTAACTTGTTCAAAGAGTGGATATTACTATCCTCTGGATAAATCACAAATCAGTGGATAAGATTGTGTCCACAGAAAAAACTCTGCTATCAGCTTGATAAAGATGCATTTGGTGCAACCTATATGTTATGCAATGATCTGAAATTTTGGGTCAAATTCATGAATATGTTTTTTTTTTTTGGTTTGCAATTAGTCCATTTAGTAATCTGTGTAATATACTCTTATTAGGACTTGATGAAGTCTGTAATATTAGACAAGTATACATATAGCACTATGCCATACCGGTACTTCTCTTCAAGCCACTGTGCATTGCACAATTAAAATAAATTGTACTTTCAATTTCCCCTTGCCACACTTTTAACATTTTGTTGGAAGTTTGCTGACAATTCCTTACACCCAGTCATAAAATACTTATGAGTGGCACCATGAGAAGGATAATGAAAAGCATTCTGCTGCCTATAAGCACTGTTTCATTTATTGTAATATTACTGTTTTCAGCATGTTTAGAAGAATGCATGCTTTTATGGAAGGATATAGGGCTTTGAAGATCCTTGAGGAGTTTAAAGGTGACTTACCCACCTACATGCCTAAAAGGTCAGTAAACTAAAATCTGTGTTTTAGCAGGTTCAAAATACGGTGTACAGTTATATTTATTATTAATAAATCACTTTTTCCTGGCGGCTAGATGCAGTAGGTATGACGGTTCTGATTGGAAATGTTTAATAGGAATTTTAGTTTCACCAGAAGGATTTTCTACATCTGTTGAAGACATGACTCCCAGATTACAGTATGTCATGATTTAATGACAACAACAATATTAATTATGTATGTTTGTCATTTTTTGTACCATGCAGACAAGATGAAGAAACAAAAGATAAACCTTATGATGCATGTAGAGTTCATGGCTCCTTTGAGGTCAACAAAGTGGCTGGCAATTTTCACATCACTGCTGGCAAGTAAGTACAGCTTCATGCTCACTGAAGGATGTGGGACTTCCTCTTTGTCCCAGTGGAACATAGGGTGTCTACTGTAGTTCGACGTTGACACAATCTGCTCGTCGCTCTTTACCTCACCACAACACGTACCTACTGTAGATCTTGTCTAGATTCCTTTACAGGTCACAATGCCAGGCATTCGTGCCTACCTTTCATTACTTTTTTGTGTCACTGAATGTTATTACCAAATTGACGCCAAAATTTCAGAGCGTGAAATTCACCTCATACAGTCTTCTCATTGATTGTGTATTAACCAATCCTTTTTTTTTCTTTTGATGTTACCTTCAGGTCTATCTATCATCCCAGAGGACATGCCCATTTAAGTGCTTTGGTACCATCTGAGAGTAAGAACTGAGCATTTCTATTACTGTTTAACATTGCTGATGAGACCAAAAATAATTGTAGTATCATAGGTTATACTCTCTGTCTATTAACATTGAAATGTTAAGTGCATTTAATGCACCCTTTAATTTAAAACAGAAACAGGTTACTCAGAATATTATAGCTTATACATTGTAGCTTATTACATGAAAACATTCTAGATAACTTATCATTCAATTGAAGATATAAAAATGCCATAATTTATTAATTAAGTTGTTATTAATTCTTTATTAGTTATATTGTAATTCTTTTGGAAGACCTCAGATGTTTTTGTTTATTTTCCTTTATTTTGATTCAGTAATCTGCATGCAAACCCACTCATTAAGTTGTTGCTCTGATTCATGCATAAATTATGCAGCGCTGTGTTTACTGTGCTCTCATTACTGTCCACAGTATTCAACTATTCTCACAGAATTGATGTGTTATCTTTTGGTCACTGGGTACCTGGCTATATCAATCCTCTTGATGGAGACATTGTTACCACTGATAAACGTAAGAAGACAATCTGTTTTGTGATAGGATGAGCTCTGCAGAGTGTTCTGTACAGAGTGGTGCACTTCAGAGCCTAACAAGTGCACCTTGCTAATGTGGTGATCTTTTCACATGATTATAATATTATTTCTGCAAAATTACTTTGAGCCCTGTTTATTTTATAATTATGCGGATCAGTGGACATTTCCTGAGTAGCTTACAGTATGTGCAAATGATCACTGGTTGAAGCAGACCAACAGAATTTAACTAATATCCTCCTGGGGAGAAAGACACATTTAAACGCTTGTATTATGGTTATCTAGTAGTTGCTGCTCAAATAATTACCTTGTTTTCATTTTCTTATCAGACATGCAGATGTACCAGTATTATATTCAGGTTGGTTTTTGTGTAAAAATTGCATATCATAATAACTGATTTCCTACCTGCTGGTATCTACTGCTGAAATATCTGAAATATTTACTTTCCAAATGATTCTGCAGATAGTACCAACAACAATTAAATCACTTAGTGGTCGCATAACAAAAACAAACCAGTACTCAGTCACGCAAAGGGTAAGTCTGACTGCAATTGGTAACCATTCAATTAAATTGTAATATCACATGTTATGTATCAGTATAATGATTTGGGTCCAATTATTGGTCAAATTATGCTTTTCTTCAAGTTTATGAGCCTCACAACTGGGGATCAAACAATGATACAGTCGGTCAAATAATAACTGAACATTGTTAACATTGGTGTTGTCTTTGTACAGTCATGTATGTTTGTGTGTTTTTGGTTACAACTAAATAACACATGGTTCCATGTGTTATTTAGGCATGAGAGAAATTAAATCATCAGCAGTCTGTGCTACTGCCTGGTCCAGTTGAATAATGAGCAATCTGTGCTACTGCCTGGTCCAGTGTAATCTTCTGCTGCTCAGCCAATCATGATACTCCACTTTTCACAATGAACTTGTAATGTTAATAATTAAGAAATCGGAAACATGTCCTGTGTTTCTATCGAGTTACATGTATAGAAATATGAGTGGAAGTTTGGGAGAACGAGAAATGCTGTGGAAAGTTCTCCCAAACTTTCACGAGTGTTTCTATAACTTGATAGAAACACGGAGAACATGTTTTCTATTTCTTTTAGGAAACACCATGACAAAAAAGGAACACAACTTATTAACTTTGATTATCAAAATGTAAATTCTCTTTGCTCGCGCCATCATTACGTCAACAGCTCTTGCTAGTTCTGTGTTTTGAGTTACAGAAAAACGGTTTTTAACCATTCAGCACACATATTTGCGTAAGGATGTTTTCTAATCAAGTTTTTTTAATTAACCAATATACTGCATGACAAATTTTCATAATTTCTTTTAAGGCCATTACGTGTATTTCTTTTCACCAATAACTAGAAATGTTGAATTATTAGTGAAAATGTGATAATTATATCATTATTTTCAGCAGCAGTAACAATATACTGATTTGTTAGATAATTGATTATGATTTGTTGTAAAACACATGCAACAAGTGCATTAGAATTTGTCAAATTGGAACTAATTTTGTTTGTCAGATCCGAGAAATAGACCACAATGCTGGAAGCCATGGCATTTCTGGTAAGGAAGAAGTATAGAGTATACTAAGTGATCTACATGATAGTGTGGAAAGCCAGGGGTTTCATTAAGGGGTAGGCACCGGGCAAATTGACCGGCTTTGAGAACATTATTTGGCACGCTGTTTTGATCATCTAGCGAAAAGGTTTTCTTTCAAAGAAGTTCAGTTCTAATAGTTTTGCCTGCCTGTATAAACCAGTTGCCCTCCCACTGAAAACATTAGTGAAACCCCTGGGAAAGCAGAAAATGAAAGTACCTGACCTTAACACTAACTTTCTCGTCAACACATTACCCGGGGACAGCTTGAATTTTTACGTGTTTCTGACCCCTTGGAATTTTACCTAGTTTGTTTTTTTTTTTTAGAAGTGCCAGGGTTAGTGCATTGATAGTAATTGGTAATTACAATTGTGTTATTTTTTTAAGGAATTTTCTTTAAGTATGACATGTCGTCAATAATGGTACGAGTTGAAAGTCAACATAGATCATTCTGGGGTTTCTTGGTTCGTCTGTGTGGCATCGTGGGAGGAATGTTTGCTACTTCAGGTAAAATTCAGTTATTAAAACTTATTCACTCATGTATGATGCCTTGCTATAAAATGCTTTAGAGGATAATCTCTACATTTTATTCTTGTTGATAATTTGCTGTTCTTTAATGTATCGCTTTTAAACAAGTATCTAATATCTGTTAACTTTGTGTTGTAGGCATGCTGCATTCATTCATTGGCTTCTTGTTCGATGTGATAACTTGCCAGTTTCAGTTGAAGAAAAAGGATGAGAAAGTGAGTTTTAGTTACTGTATGTTGCTTCAGGGATGTCATGATTTCATTGCCAAGTTTTTGGGCACTTACTTGAGATACATTTCATTAAATAGATCTGGATCTAGGCTATTGTGTTGATAAAAGGGTTTGTTATAATAGTTACTATTCCTTCACTGTGTGGCAGGATTAAAGATCTGATTCAACAGTAAACATAATCTGTAGTGATTCAATGTTGGTTTAACCCATTTATTTCCTGAGAAACGAAGACCAATTCCAAGTATTAGTATGAATTATCAAATGGCGATGAGTGAAATAAGGAAATAATTTCACATGTATTTCGGGAAATTAATAGAATTTTGACAAAATGTAAGTGAAGTTATTTCCTAGCTTCACGAGTACAATGACAAATTACGCTTACAATCATGTGCTTTTGACTTGTTTATTGTATGAAGAAATTTTGCACCAAATGTTGCCATGGCAATTGTGTAATTTCACATGTGAAGTTATAAATTAACACTAAAAATTTTTCACCAAAATTAAGGAGTAATTTGTCACCCATAGTATTAACAGTATACCATATCAGACAGGACAATGGTCACAAAAAAATGTCAAGTAGCTTGTTGTTTTTGAATGTGTACTTATAAAACTAACCAGTTTTCTAGAAAAACCTTTTAATATCACCTGTTGTTATTCTTATCAACTTTCAGCCCCTTACAATGTCAGAGATCTCTCCAGGAACATCTGTGATCCAACCAAATGGCTTGCCTTCTCAACAAACCCAACAAGGCCAAGATCCTGTTGTCAGTTTCTCCCCCGAGGGAGTTGACCCAGGCGTGAACATTGTTTCACCAGGCAACGTTGGTCTTGAAGATCAATCACCAGTGATAGCATAATACAGACTACTTTTAATAGCCTGAAAACATTTAGTATTTGTATCTACAAGTTTGAGAATGGTTTGATATGAAGTTTGCCATAAGTTGACCTCTTTTCTTGTGCTTAAGAATTCTGATCCAATATCAAACAAGTTAGTTTTGGATTGCTCAAATAGAAGAAAATAATTTATGTTGTTCCCACCAACAGAAGACATAGTTACAGTATTTATTAGATTTATTAACAGTCTTTGGAGCTGAGGTCATCAGAAACTTTTAAGCAGCAGAAAGATTTGTCATCAACTACAGTTTCCAGTCAAAGGCTTTTGGATTTCCCTTCACAAAATGCCAGATTCTAAAAGCACTTTTGGTGGATTTTGGATTTAGCACCTTGTGAAACAGAAACCCTTTTGTCAATAACAATTCTCAGCAACAAGTGAAGCAAATTAACGCAATCAAAAAACAAAGCTGGAGAGCAAATACGAAGGCAGTGCACCAGTTGCCTAAATTCCTGGCAGTAATTTTCACTGGTTACCTGAGCTACATCTATGGCAGAATTCAGTTGAGATGATCTCATCAGAAAGAGGAATAGCACTTAACATGACATTTACATAATTTGATGAATATTATCACTGATAGAGACTGGGAAAACTACAGTAAGTGTACATTTGTACATTCCACAAATTTTTTCTTTGGCAAAAAAAGTTGTAAAGTACTGTCTAGTTTTTTTAGTTTGGCCAGTATGTCAAGTAATACAAAGGTACAGTTTAAACTAAATTATCTGACGTAAATGTTTGTGGTTCAGTTTTAGCCATAACAATTTGCTAATGTCCTTGGTTCTGGGGTATGGGTGAAATTGAACCACGCAGACACAAAACCCAGCATTAGGAATGCAACGTGAACATAGACTCACTTGAACAGCAAGTCCATTTCCCCAGTTAAGTCTTGTAACTCTTTGTTTAAGGGAGAATCTCATTAATGTACTTATTGACACGTGTTTACAGTTCTTACAAGTAACTGTTCAGTACAAAGTTTTAATACATCATGTACAATCCAAATTTCAACATAAGTCCCTCTTTTTGTGCTTGTTCACACTTAGTCAGAGACAGCCTGAACTAGACTATTTTACTCTTGTTTGGGCCTTACCAGTGTATCTAATTGCATCTATTTTCTTATAACATCACCACATTGTGTTGATGTAACACCACATTACTAGAACCAACATTAAAACAAATTTAAAAGTAGCAGGACGTCTTGTAGCCTTAGAGTATATGGGTATGATTGCCAGCCACTGTTTGGCAAAAGAACTCCCCAATCCTCTCCAGCAGAGGAGGAACAGGATGGGACTGAAGGGAGTGGCAGAAATTGAGCCTATAGAGAACACCGCCAGATCATGAAACAGCTGCTGCTATTTCCTCTACCCGTACAGTAGTTTCTTAATAATTATCATTTTCTCTTGTTCTTTAACATGTTTAATATTGTGGTTAGTTTTATCCTAGTCCATTAGGAGCCATCTCTTTTGCTTGCTTCTTAACTCTTTCTTCATATTCCATCCGGCTTTGGCTGCAAGTTAAAGAGAGTTGATAGTACATGTAATCAGGAAAGGAAGCCTTCAACTCCATAGTTGGTTGGCTGGAGGGGGTTGGGTAGTGTGGTAAAAAAAAAAATGGGAACCTGAGCTGGGGCAGAAACAGGATTTTAAAGAAAGGGGGTTTGAGATACTTACCAGGAAAGGCAGTCCCTTGTAGGGGAGTCTGGGGTCATCCTCCCCCAGAAATTTTTTTATCGTCCTCGGCAAATCCTCGGCGAAGGGATTTCCAGCAATCTGAGACCAAGTCAGTTTGTTGTAATGTCCCCCCAAACTCCCCTAGATCTCCTTAGCTGAGTTCAAATGAATGATTATGGTAATTTACATGCTGTGTCCATAAAGGTGTAAACACCAGTTACATATGGAACATAAAGAGACAAATTCCAGTGGACTGTCTTGTATGTAGAGTTATTACCGGTAATATTCATGGGAGACAAATGATTTTCCTTACCAATAAACTACATAAGCTTCTGCCTGAGCTGGGTCCTGGAAATTAGGTTCACCTAACAACAGCTGAATACCGAGGAGTACCTGAAAAAATATTATTATTTTAGCAAACATTGAAAGCATACTATGTGTGTCCAAAAATTAATTATTACCTCTTTAGCAGTGATTTGTGGCTTCCAGCCTTTACTCTTGTCGATCAGTGACAAGGAAACTTTGCCGGAGGGAAACACATTTGGATGTAAGATGACAGGATTGAACACACCTGAGAGAAATAAGACAATTATCTTCATTAAATTTTACTAATGACATAACAGTTGACACATCAGGGACAGAGCACAGAGCTACATTTAGCCAGGACATATAACGAACAAACATGCATGTAAAATTGAAAAAAAAAAAAAAAGAAAAGAAAAAACAGTGCATGGCATGAACTTGTGAAGAACTTGTTGGTTATTTACATGTACATGAACTTCGGCACCACCTGACGGATCTTGAAAATAGGCTCTTCAAGGTTTTCAGCTAATGACAGTTGTGTAGTTATAACAAAATATAGCTTGAGCCCCTGGAAACTTACATTTAGGAGGTGAAAATGGGTAATCTTGGGGAAATGACAACTCCAGCTTGTACATACCTCCTTCCCAAATGGTCTAAGTGAAATTAATACATACAGGAAAATAAAAAGATTGAAACAAAGAGAAGTACAATGTCAAAACCTTTAGCTCATAGAAAATCCAGTGAGTAATATTAGGTAATGGGGAGAAAGAAATCAATAGACAATCAAATTCTAAGAGTAAAATAACTATTTTGAGATCACTAGTAAAGAGGAGAGGAAACCAGCATTTGTCTGGCAATAACTGTGCTATGGTAATAAAATTAACCCACAAATGCCTGAAGTTATGTATTTGAAATATGTAACCTACCTTTTTAGGTCCTGGGATAGCTATGAAAGAAGACATATTGCTTCTGTTAGTAGCAATCTGGTGATTGTAAACATACTTTGACATTGGGCCAAAGTGTCCCATGCCACCACAGCTTATCCCCATTTTAGTAGCATCTACAGTGGCAGATCCAGACCTTGAGCTAATGGGGGGGGGGGGGGGGGGGTTGCTTGCCCTGCTGGCTTTTCTTCCTTCTGAAGGGGGGGGCACCCTCGGGCCTCTCCCCAAGATCCATCACTGATCTAGTAACTAGGAGTACAAAAGTGAAAACTGTACTTCTAGTTCCCCCTGGATGGAATCCTATCCCATAAGATCTAATTACAACTCCCAGACTCCAGCCTACACCGACAGTTACTCCAGCTGATGCCTTGGTGCTTTGGGAATAGGCCAAAAGATGAAATAGCTGAATTAAGCCAATGCACAATGGCAAATATTATGATTTAATTGTTTGTTCCTGTTAGTCTCCTAGCTGTTACTATATAAAATAATTTTCCATATTGGGGGGGAAAAATCTGGAATCTTCAATAGCAACATGGAAAAATTTATTGAGCTTAATAGTTACCACATTGCCATGTAAGCCAGTCGATTTCTTCATCGTCCTTCTTAACTGGTTTCGCGATGAAATCCTAAACCAAAATTCAGTAAACATTCAGACTTAACAAGAAGAGCTTAAAATTTGATGCCCTCTTGTTACTAGAGCATACAGAGCACGCGAATCGAATTCAGACGTGCCATATTTCAGCATCCTTGCTTGATATAATAGTCTTACAGACTGCAGTGACAATCGCCTCAGAACAATTAAAAGACGGGCTGATTAACAACAAACCTTGGGGTGATTGTGTTTCCAGGCTTTGTACTCTTCTTTCAGTCTATCGACTGGATCCACGAGTTGTACTCTGGCTGCCGCCATTTTGAAAGTAGGCGCGCTTGAATCCGCAATGCTTTTGGTCAGTCGTTTCACAGAAATGAGGAAACAAAATGGCGGCGGGTTCTTTGTCGTCGTTTTGCGCAAGAAGTCTTTTTATACTTCCTTCTCAGAAATTGCGATGCTTCTGCACTCAAGGAGATTCACACACCATTCATGTCCCTGTGATGCTGAAGGAATGTCTCAGCTTTCTAGCTCCTCGTGATGGACAGGTAAGTCATGAAATTTTCACTGCGGGTTACGGCAGATTCGTAACTAATCTTTTCACTTTTCCAAGCTTATCCATCGCGTAATTTTCTTTTGACCAGAAAGGGAAATACTATCATGGTTATTTTATATCTAAACTAAAAGCTCTGCTAAGGATAGTCATATGGTTTATATATCCATGTGAGGGTAAGGCAACAAAACATCTTGAACTCCATATTACAATGTGTGATTGTTGACGTCACAAAAAGATGTCGAAAAATAAAATCCTTGTAACATACATAACTAATTCAACTGCACTGTTTCTCTACTGATCAGCCAACATAAATCGGGGAGGGGCGGGGGAAGGGATAACTCTACGAAATTTATAGTAATTTCTAGTTTATTTTCGATGACCTAGTATTTCAGACCGAACCAAATAGGTGATACCCTATTCCAGACGTCCAAGTGGGTATCTGTCTCTAACATCGATCCTGGCTAACCAGGAGGACTGAGTACCATTAATATTGTCGTTTACAAAGCATGTCCTATTTGAGACCAACTTGGTCAGAATTTTTACCCTATTTTACACCAAAATGGCTTTAAAACCATACCATTTGGTGATGAACATGCCCATATAGCAAGTACCACTCTGAAATAATTGATCGCATACTTTTCTCTCAGCTGTGTCAGAATTTTAGGGTGCATTCCTTTGGGTGATCTGGACCAGGATCAGTGATCCAAGTCGCTCAAATCATGGTACATCAATGGAACTGGCAAATCCACACTGGTTCATCAGCGTCTTTGATGCGCTATGATCCAAGTGATCTCAGATCACTGATCCTGATCCAGATCATTCCAAAGGAATGCACGTTTAGTCAGACCTCCATAGCCATTAATTTTCTTGTATGTCACAATAGTGATAGAGTAATCCTAACTATCAAACTAATCTGGAGTAAAAAAATGTGTACTTTCTTATTTACTATTGCAGATATTTATAGATGCAACATTTGGTTCTGGGGGACATAGTGCAGCAATCCTTTCAAGTGCAAGCTGCAAAGTCTATGCTCTTGACAGAGATCCAAGTGCAATAGAGATAGCAAACATTCTTTCAGAGAGACCAGAATTTAAGGGAAAGTTATTTCCCATTTTGGGAAAATTTAGTAATATCTACAAACTTCTTCAAGGCCATGGAATTAAAAATGAATCTGTTGATGGAATGCTTCTTGACATTGGTGCTTCCAGTGTTCAATTTGATGATCCAGACAGAGGGTTTTCTTTTTACAAAGATGGTCCACTTGATATGAGAATGGATGTAAGAAATATCAGCTGTGAAAGAGGTGATAAACAGCTTCTGATGACAGCCGCTGATGTGGTCAATTCTATCAACGAGACAGAGCTTACAGCTGTATTAAGGCAATATGGACAAGAAAAGGAAGCTGGTTGGTGCTTAATATATGCTCTTTGTGGTGACCATTAGGTTCTGCAATTTTTCCATGATCACCAGACCACCTTACTAACTGACCAACCACGTAATTCACCCAAGACATCTTCAAGTTTAATACATCAGTACATTTCTGTGGTTATATGGGGTTCTGCTGTTTCAACCCACAGATTCTCCTCCCTAGTCTCCACAAACACATTACTGACCAGCTGACAGCTATGCTGGATTGGCCAGTAGCCCAACTGGCTGACCAATCAAACAATTGGCCAAACAACCCGGCAACTCCAAGATATCGTCAAGTTAAATCTACAGTTTCAACTTACAGATTTTTCTTTCTAATCTTTGCACACACTCAAACCAACTGACTGACTAACTGACACCTGTGCTAGATTGGCTAGTTGCCTTACTCGCTGACCAACCAACCACCTGGCCAACCAACCAAGCAACTCCAAGATATCATCCAGTTGATTCTACAATTGCAACTTACAGATTCTCCTTTCTGGTCTTCACACACACTCAAACCAACTGACTGACCAACTAATGTCCATTCTGGATTGGCTAGTTACCTGACTGGCTGACCAGTCAGCCAGCCAGCTCCAGTATATCATCAAGTTGATTTTACAGTTTTAATCTTTTAGTCTCTACACATACTCAATTGACTGACTGACCAACTGGCCATTTTAGATTGACTGCCTGACTGACTGACTGACTGACTGACTGTCTGTTTGACTGACTGACTGACTGACTGACTGTCTGACTGACTGTCTGACTGACTGACTGACTGACTGGCAGTCTGACCAGGGAGGGGGGGGGCACTCTAATATAAAAGGGATAGGGGTGCTTGTCGTACCTTTTAGGGGTTAAAAAAGCAGTTTTGGTACCTTTTATGACATTTAGCCTCAAAGGTTCACAGTGGAAGCTTCTGTGGTACCCTTTAGGGTATTGAACTGAAAAAATATGACAGGAGATGATGTGTTATGCAAAGAGTTGGTACCTCTTAGGGGAGAAAAATATTTCAAGCCATGCCCACAAAACAGGATCTTGGTACTTCTTAGGGGTTCTTTTCAAAATTTCCAAGGAGCACCCCTGCCCTTTTTATATGGCAGTCTCTCCCTGCCCCCACCCCCGCCCCTGGTGTCTAGCTAACTGCCTGGTTAATTGACCATCCAGTCAACCAATCAATCATCCGACATAACTAGTTTTAGAGACAATTCCTGTTAATTCCTCTGTCCGCCCTAGTCTCCATACATACCTACTGCCTTAGGGACAGGGAAGGGAATTTTAAAGTTCATACAATGTTGTACTTTACAATTCTCCTTGGTAGTGAGTTTCTTTACTCTCATGACTTGCAAGTCAGTTGATGTTTGATGGTGCTGTTTTGTGTTCACTTCAGATATGCTCACCTAACCTTGTTCTATTTTTGTTCTACAGTTCGTATATCCAGGGCTATTGTGCGAGCCCGAGGGAAGATGCCAATACTTTTCACGAGACAGTTAGCCGCCATTGTAACGGCAGCGGTACGCTACAACAGAACCGACAAGTTTTCTCGTAACCTCCACCCTGCGGCAAGAACGTTTCAAGCACTGCGCATACTTGTAAACGACGAGCTCAATGAACTTCAATGTGCCCTGAAAACGGCGCACAAACTGCTGCGTCCTGGAGGGCGTCTTGTAGTCATTTCATTTCATGCTCTAGAAGACTCTATCGTTAGACATTTCTTCAAAGAAGCCAACTCCGAGGTGAGCTACCTGCGATCAAGAACAAAAGTTGCAGGCAAGGCGAAAGCGAGCACGTGGCTTCCTCTTCATAAGAACGTTATTCATCCGTCAGATGAGGAAGTTTACCTTAATCCACGTTCGAGATCTGCTAAACTACGTGCTGCAGCTAAAGCGGACAACTTGGTTCTAGATTTAACTGAGCTTACAACCTTATTAGACAAGAACTCTGGGCAAACGTTTTATAACGGTACAACACCTATTTAAAAATCATCTTACTATTCAAAACTGGTGTACTTGGCGCTAGTACAACTCTTTTTGTTTTAGTTATGAAATCTTGATCTGTGAAATCTGTTTATGGACGAGTCGAATGTATGTAGCTCAACACATATTTATGAAGAGTATAAAAAAGGCAAAATAAGCAAAACACTCTTCGTCAATTTTAATTAATAGTTTTGCCATTTTAACAAAGTGTGCAAAACTATAAGAGGGAGAACAAACGAACGGAATCGAGAATTAATTCAGAACAAATTAATATTATATTTTACTACCAAAACAATGTATGCTTTTTGAAATGTATTCAATCTATGGAATCCTATGTCGGTTTCAAATCTTTTCAATAAACTGTACAGTTCTGTTAGTATTCTCGATTGTGTTTTGCGTTTAATATATTTTAAGCAGTTCCTATCTTAGAGAACTACCGGTAACTGATAGACCACACTTCACATCTGCTGGGGTCTGACTATCCTGTTACTAACTGGATTTTCTTCGGTCACCCTTCCCCCTGTCGGGACAGTTAAGTTTATCATTTTCTTTTCAAATGGTTTGTTCATTTGCGGTGTATACAATTAGCAAAATAATGCAAAATTCACAGACCAGGCTGCTTATCAATGAAGGAATCCAGCACATTTTACTCAGCCAGTTAGTAATCTCTGCAGAAATCTCTTTTTGTGGGTTGAGTTAGGTCATATCGGTTGCTTGCCCTGAATTTTCCAGGCAGCAAGGATTCCGCTGAGAACGAATCTTTAATGGACAGATTAGTTGGATACGCCTGTTTTGAAGACCTTTCCAGTGAAAGACAATGTTACCGGAAGAAATGTGTCAGGTTGCTTCGTCTCGGCACGGTGCGCTATTCTGCATCTTGTAAGGTAGCCTGCGAACAGTCTCTCTTTTACCGAAAATCCGTAGGGGAAGATAGTCTGTAGCAGGTTCGCGACTGGGTTACAGGACGCGGTCTGGGGTGCGGTCTGACTCGCTTTGCCCGCCTTCCTAACGTTTTGCACGCTGGCTTAGACGGTTCGCTTCGATCTCTGAATTTTTTTTCTCCCCCACCTGGAACCTTACTCCAGGCTACGAGAAAGAACGCGAAGTGGCCGACGAACAGAGGGTAGTAGCAAGGCCGCGGACCTCGATTATCGCGGGCGTCTAGAAATGCTATTTCGCTCCTCACGGCTTCGTCGCTCTTCCCTCTTGCGTTCTTCCCTGGCGGATTTTCGAGCAAAATTCGATCAATTGCGTGCTACAGTGCACGCGGATCACTTTAAAGTTTACAGCTCAAAGAACTGTACGAATCATTGGTGATGTTAAAATCAGAACAGGACTCGAATTACGAAGGTACTATTTTCTGCTCTTATGGTTAAATGTCGACTTACACGGTTCCTTATCATGCTTTATATGGAGGTCTTAATATATAGATACCATTCTGGTTTTATACCGACCATAAACCAATGAATAGTCTCTCGAGTAAAACTGGAGATAAGGCTCACACATTTGCCGTTCTTTATAATATCGGTCCGTTTCCCGTCAGACAGGTTTCTTCGAGAGGTCATGTGCCCTGTCATTATCCAGCATGATGTGAAGTTTATATGAAATAATTCATATATGAACTGCGGTAGTAGATGAAAGTGAGGAATGATCATCGCAGTTAATTTTCCAATTTAAGAAATTGGAAAGAAGAAGCCTGAAAAACTCAGGGCTTCAACGGGATTCGAACCCGTGACCTCCGCGATACCGGTGCGATGCTCTACCAACTGAGCTATGAAGCCACACATTGGGAGCGAAGTCAATTAGTTGAGTTCATATCTTCCCGTGAGGAGTGAAATGATGTGAAGTTTATATGAAATAATTCATATATGAACTGCGGTAGTAGATGAAAGTGAGGAATGATCATCGCAGTTAATTTTCCAATGATTTAAGCAATTGGAAAGAAGAAGCCTGAAAAAATCAGGGCTTCAACGGGATTCGAACCCGTGACCTCCTCGATACCGGTGCGATGCTCTACCAACTGAGCTATGAAGCCACACATTGGGAGCGAGGTTAAATTAAATTAAATTGTAAAATTAACTGCGATGATCATTCCTCACTTTCATCTACTACCGCAGTTCATATATGAATTATTTCATATAAACTTCACATCATTTCACTCCTCACGGGAAGATATGAACTCAACTAATTGACCTCGCTCCCAATGTGTGGCTTCATAGCTCAGTTGGTAGAGCATCGCACGGGTATCGCGAAGGTCACGGGTTCGAATCCCGTTGAAGTCCTGATTTTTTCAGACTTCTTCTTTCCAATTGCTTAAATTGGAAAATTAACTGCGATGATCATTCCTCACTTTCATTATCCAGCATGTTTATTTATTCAGTGGTTCCATGGATCCTTTGGTATTCAGGTGTTGCTTAAAGGTCTTTACAGTGACAGACATGTTGAAATTTTAAGAAACAACGCAACGTTTTTTAAAAACATGTTTCAACATAATCTTCTGTCATCTTCAGTTTAAATTACAAAGTACAGAGTTGAGTATATATTGTGCGCAAAATGCTAATTGACCATATGTAAGAACAAAAGGAAACATGACAGTGCAAAATATTACAAAGAAAGTTTTAAATTAACATGATAAAGTTGATGATTTAGTGTTGGTTTTTCCCAGTGAACATGAATAGCTTCTTTTATCTTAAGCTGGAAGATATACTAGAAGAGATACCGAAACAGTCATTGGAGCATGAAGTGCAGCATTGCTGACAATTTTGTAAGTGTTTGAAAATGTGAGAGGTCCAATCACTGAACATATGCACGTGGAAAAAAGCTCTCTTTGTAATATTTTACACGTTCATGTTTTCTTTTGTTCTTATATAGTCAATTAGCATTTTGCGCACACTCTATATTCAACTGTGTGTCTTTACAAGAATGAAACCCATGTAGCGAATTAAAACTAATGTATGTTGACCCCAGCAAAACAATTCTTGGCTTGCACTGTCACGCAATCCTGACGCAATAAAAAAATTATTCGAAAACCATTTAGTGGATAAAGTCAAGAAACTCTGATGTTATAGGAGTCTGTGCGTCTCCCCAAACCTCAGATATTCGTCGAAATATTTAGCACAAATTTACTGAGCCCTGTATGAAGCCGCCATGTTGGTGTACCTCCGCGGTACTCCAACATTGCGGCAGCAAAATAGTGTAAACATCTGGAACTTTACTTTGGCTATCTAGGCGACTGATTATCTGTACTAAACAAACAAGCATTTACATAAGCACTTTTCCTTATACTTAAACATCTGAATGGGCTATAAATCACGAGTTAAGTATATGTTTTTCGACAAACGCGTTCGTAGCTCTATGTCACGCACCGCCTTAACTGAAATTCAAAATGTCTCGCTTACTTGAGAAACGCTAAACAACAACAACAACAACGACAAAGGCTAAGGAAAATAGACTGAAACGTTTATAGGCTGATATAAAGACCTTGACTCATTTCACGCCCTAAAGGTCTGCAAACGAGTAAAAAGCTATTTTAAAATCGATTTCAAGAAATGCAATCAAAGGCAGAATAGCTTGAGCACATCGATTCGATTGAATTTCATACGACTGCCTGGGTACACACAGCAAGGCGTCTAGTTAAACTGGAGATGACTGACAGAAGATTCTGTTGAGACATGTTTTAAAAAAATGTTTGGTTGTTTCTTAAAATTAAAAGTATTCAGGTGTATAATTATCAGTAAACAAAAGGGCGACAACAATATGAGAACCAGAAATGTCACGCAAAACCAGATTGCCACAAAAGAATTAAATTAGAAACATCAATGCTGTGACCGACAGCCGGTCACAAAATGCAACAAAATGACCGCCAGTCTGATATTTTCTCAAGTTTAAGGAATCGAAGGAACCGATCATATCTAAACAATAAGTTACTGGTCGTCTGAGAAGTGCCATGTGATCCATGCAGAAGCTCTCTTTAACTTTAACTCTTTAAATTTCTCATTTCAGAAACTAAAGGCATTACGATGGCCTTTGCCATAGGCTGTGGAGTTGTAGCAATAGTTTTGACGTTATTGTGGAGAAAACATAGAGCCAGGAGAAAAGCTTTCCAAAAGCAGTATTCCCGTGATAAAGGACGCCCCATGGGTCTAATAGAGGAAATCTTGAGCGTATGTCATGACGTGGACGGAAAGCTTATTCTCGCCAACACTCTGGTTCTGAGATCCAAGAAGCCAATCACAGGTCCGGTGGTGAGAAAGGCAATGGAGCTGCTCATGAAGAGACACCCTATGCTGCGCATGTGCACCAAAAAGGCTCAAAATGGAGATTACTACCTGCAGAAAATGGCCAATGCTCATGTGGATTTGCGAGAACTTGATACCACCGACTGGAGGACTGTGATGGAGGACAGTTTGTTGGAGAAATTTGATGGAGATAATGGTCCTCTTTGGAGGGTAACTTTCCGCCCAATGCTAGATATGAGCCAGTTACAGAAGAAGACATGCCAGGCATAACATCATATCCTCATGAGTGCATCTGTGTGCTTGGATTTCATCACACTGTAATAGATGGGCCATCTTATGCTAGAATGTTCGCAGAGTTCATGAAGTTTGTAAGTAAATTACTCAACAACGAGGAGCCAAAAGTGACATCAATGCCCATGCTGCCTCCACTGGATCTATACATGGATGAAGTGATCCAAGGTAAATGGTACGACTATGTTCTGCAACTTGTGTTGGAAATATTGTGCTTGATACCTGGATTCTCTGGATTTATGATGAGCAGAATGTTTAGAGAGGAAAACGCTTTTACCAGGAAACATGGTGTGGAAATCCAACGAAATCCGCACATTCAACCAAGAACAAAGATGATTCCCGTAGAGTTTACAAAGGTGGAGACATCAAGTTTGCTGAAGATGTGTAAAGAGCACAAGGCTACCGTTCAGGGGGCTGTCCAGACAGCAGCTGGTGTTGCCATGGTTACTATGCTGGAGGCAGACGAGTACGAAGTAGAGTCCAATGTCACAATCAATATCAGACCCTTCTTGAAGTGCAAGGTACCTGATGACTATGCCGGAGTATACTTTCTCGGCCTGAAATTTAAAAACGTAGTCGAGTCATCACCTGATGCTGACAGATTCTGGAGCATGGCTACACAAGCTTCTGATGATTTCCATGCACAGCTGAACAAGAAAGAACACCTAAATATGTTGCCGACCCTGAAATGCCTGTTTCCAGTATTAATAGATGGATTCCGGAGGAAGGCTAAGGATGTGAAACCTAGTGGACGCGCTGAACAGCTGGTAGTCTTCACCAATCTCGGCTATGCAAAGTTCCTAGATGGATCTCCTGAAGATGAGGTCATACTCCGCGCCAGGTTCGGCTGTTCAGCAGAACATCAATATGGGACCATCTTTGGCAATAACATTGTTACTTTCAATGGCAAACTGTTTTGGACTGTCGTTTACTTCAGCAACATCGTAAATGATTCCACGGCCAAGAAATACGCTGATTTGATTAAAGGAACTATTCTGAAGGCAATCAAGGACATCAAGGACTAGAAACAATCTTCGGCCAGTCCAGTGATTACAAACACTTCTGGTGTTCTTGCCGTATCAATCCTTGGTTCTATTTTTCTCTTTGTTGATAAGCGCTAGCCTGAGATAAGTGTTCCATCTATTGACCTTCTATCTGTCACTGAGACTTAGGATCTTATTTCTGATAGATTCACAGCAAAAGGCTTGTTATACAAAAAAACATAAATCAACTAAATGAATTACGAAGTTAATAATCTACATGTAGCAGTGTAATATCTTGTGAGTTAAGCATCTTTTTACGAAATTACTGTACTGTTTCGTAACGAAGGCGAAAAAACGCCACACGAGTCGATTAACGTTTCATTTAACTTTATTGGGACATTCAGATCGAGAGGTTATTTCGATATGCAATTTTCAGAGCTTTCCTCAGATTCTGTTCGTTTCATAAACGACTATTAACTTCGAACACATTGAGTGGTCTGCCTGTGGCGAAACTGTCTTATTTGATTCATTGAAACTGAACGATTATTAAGAGCTACTCGATGAGCTCTTTGATTTTATAATCACTGTCGACAGTATTCATTACTCATATACTCCTCCAAACTGCTCGTATAGAGTTCGTAAACATTTTAACTAGTTTGTATTTTCTTTTGTTTACTTGTTTATTAATTAATGTACTTTTATGTTATTTTAAGAGTGGGTTTCCTGTAAAGTAGCTTTTTAGCACTGAGCGGAGTGGTCACGTTTTATAAAGAATTACATTACTTTTTTATCTACTTTTTTTTACTCACTAACGTTATTTTAACATGCAGAACGATGTGGATTTAGAGGGGATTTCTTGAACGCGATCTACAGAGACCACCAGCATTTCGTATTTTTTCTTAGTCCGTCGAGCGTGCAGCGATAGAACGTGTGAGAGGAAGTGAGGGCGAGAAAGATTGGTCACCAATATGGCGGCGACCGTGTTCTCAAAATCGGCTCTTTAAAAAAAAAACGTTACCGGGCTATAATATTGAACACGACGTTTATTTCTGTCTGTTCCACAGCCTGGTAGGGTTACCTTTAAGTAATACAATACCACACAAAGTTTATTGTCAACTCCCCATGGGGGCTTTTCAGAGACAAATGATAAAGATAATTACAGTGGAACCTCGATTTAACGAACCTCTATTTAACGAAGTCCTCGATATAACGAACGATATTCTATGTCCCGGCCAAAGTTACAGTAAAATGTATGGAACAGAACCTCGATATAACGAATTCTTCGATATAACGAACATAACTCGGAAGCCCAAACGTAAAATCTACCTCGATATAACGAATTACAATGTTTCCTTGTTTACATAGACAATTTTCTGTATAACCTCTGTGTTGCAACATTTTTAAATCGCTCCTCTGAAAGTGTTGTTCTTTTGTAAACAAAAGCTGCGCGTCTGCTCAAAAGTGAAAATAATTGATGCTAAAAGAAACCATGCTTAATGAATTGCATCTCAAAACGCGGCACTTCTGGGTGACGAAAATTACATTGAATTACTTGACAGAAGTCACATGTGTTACAAATCAATCATTAACTATGACCTCGATATAACGAACATTTTGGTCGTTTCCCCTCAAATTCGTTCTATCGAGGTTTTCGATATAACGAACCTTCGATTTAACGAACAAATTTGGCCGGTCCCCAGCGACTTGGTTAAATCGAGGTTCCACTGTACATAAATACGCAAAGATTATCGATAAACAATTATTGAAAAACTGGTTACATATTCAATTTATGACGTTAAAAATTGATTTAAGAGGAAGGCTTTCATTTTACGTTTAAAAATGAAAAGACATAGTGAGATGTTAAGTATATAAGAACTGAACAATTTTTGCTTGAATTATTGACAACAAAAACTAACGGTGCATGCCCATGTAGTTACGTGACAGATCCCAAAGGGAGGCTAATATTGTACGTGTCACAGTGCCCGTTAAAACAGAATAGAGTCACAATACTCATATTCCGTGAGTCGTTCTGTGAATTGGTCATCGACCGTTATAAGCGTAATGACGGATCAGGACTCAAAATACGAAGGTATGTCAACTTTGCTCCGCTATTTTTTTGCCGACTTGATCAAGGTCACTTAAGAGGCCCTGCGCCTAAGAAACGACCGATGATTTCCGGCTAAAAAATAAAATCGGCCGATTTTTATCTCCCAAGCAGAGGTTACCGAATACTATTTAAAAATGAATTTCTTTTGTTTCAGTTTCGCTTTAAACCAAAAATATCGAGCCACAAACTTTTTCCGTCTGATAGCAGCAAAATCAGGCCGAAAATAAGCCCCCGCAAAAAACTGTTCAGAAATTACTATCGCAACGCAAAATAATGAGAAAACTACACAGTGTTGAAGAAAAAGGCCTTTTAATGCAATATCATTCGATAAACATCAAAAAACTGCCGAAGCGATTAGCAAATAAAGTTTCAAATATTGCATACTAAATTAGATGGAGCGTTGGAACTGATTTTAAAATAATTATTTCTCAAAAGTTCAACGCTTTTGAAAGTAATCACAGTGATGAATAAGACATTGGAGGGATATACATCACGTTTCTGGAAAAACATTTTTCGGCCAAAGTATATTGACTTTGTACAAAGCGTTCAAAGTTACCGTGTTTACCGTTATCCTGCTACTTCGGCGAAACACTTCTCTTTTGCCAATACGGCCGTGGATAGCGTGGTAAACGCCACTTTAAACCTTGCTAGGCATTCAAAGACCATCCTGAGTAGAAGAACGTAGAATTAAAAGAGAAAGGAAGATGAAAAATACGCAGAAAAAGAAAATAACTCGAAATTACCATCTGCTAACGAAAGTTGAATCTGGAAAATGTCGTGGCGTGACAGCGGCCATTGACGTCATTTGTCACGTCAAGTCGCAAGAGCGTGGGAAAACGAGTCTGCAATGTCCTTCGGGTGGTCAGCGGCTAGGGATCCAGTCGTGACCCCATAACTCAGATCACGCTGCGGCCAAAACGGTGTGGCGGTTGGGGAAGTATTTCTTTTTCAGTGACCATCTTTTGTGAAAAATAACATAACATTGTTCCACTAAACGTTTTCTGGCCGGGAAAAATTGTTTTCCTACTTGTGCATTCGTTTGGATTCCGCCGCTATTTATTAATGACGTCAATGGCCGCTGTCACGCGACGACATTTTCCAGATTCAACTTTCGTTAGCAGATGGTAATTTCGAGTTTTTATTTTCTTTTTCTGCGTATTTTTCATCTTCCTTTCTCTTTTAATTCTACGTTCTTCTACTTAGGATGGTCTTTGAATGCCTAGCAAGGTTTAAAGTGGCGTTTACCACGCTATCCACGGCCGTATTGGCAAAAGAGAAGTGCTTCGCCGAAGTAGCAGGATAACGGTAAACACGGTAACTTTGAACGCTTTGTACAAAGTCAATATACCTTGGCCGAAAAATGTTTTTCCAGAAACGTGATGTATATCCCTCCAATGTCTGATTCACCACTGTGACTGCTTTCAAAAGCGTTGAACTTTTGAGAAATAATTATTTTAAAATCAGCTCCAACGCTCCATCTAATTTAGTATGCATTATTTGAAACTTTATTTTTTAATCGCTTCGGCAGTTTTTTGATGTTTATCGAATGATATTGCATTAAAAGGCCTTTTTCTTCAACACTGTGTAGTTTTCTCATTATTTTGCGTTGCGATAGTAATTTCTGAACAGTTTTTTGCGGGGGCTTATTTTCGGCCTGATTTTGCTGCTATCAGACGGAAAAAGTTTGTGGCTCGATATTTTTGGTTTAAAGCGAAACTGAAACAAAAGAAATTCATTTTAAAATAGTATTCGGTAACCTCTGCTTGGGAGATAAAAATCGGCCGATTTTATTTTTTAGCCGGAAATCATCGGTCGTTTCTTAGGCGCAGGGCCTCTTAACACTGTGATCAAACTCTGTCAGAACCCCGGGGTCAGAACCTGTGAACGACGGAGTTCGCCAAGTGCCATCCGCTCTGATGAATAAAGCTTCAGATCGATTCAAAAGTGGATGTTAGCGTTCCGCGGGTTAAATCGAAGCGGAGAATATGTACCAGCAGGATGGATCACTGAAAATCCGCATCGTGTACGTGTAAAGCAACGAGGTGTCGGTATAAAAGCAGAGTTCGGCCGAGTATAGGAGAATTTTTGTTTACAATATTTGTCTCATTACCATAAGCGATACAGTTTCTGATGGAGCTACAAAGAGATTAATACTGAATATTGAAAGGGTACAGCACGATTAACTGTCCCAAGGAATTTGAGCGCGATGTATTGAATACTTTTTGTGCGACGAGGGTTTAAAAGCTCAAAATTTTACAAAGAATGTATGAGCTCATTAGCGCTTTTGCCACACAGAAATTTTGATGTTTTTGAAAACCAATTTCTCCGCGAATATTACACTCAAAGAGCCAAAATTTTCACCACTTACTAAGTTTCACAGGCTCTTTAAGTTTTTCTAGTAAAATCATGTCTAGCATGATGCCTTCTATGCGCAAAGTCGTATGTTAATGAGGAAAAATGTAAACAATGACGTCAGCACATGGTTTCTTTAAGAGTCAGTTCAGTCATTAAGGAAAATACAATGCTCTATTTACACTGCTACTCGGTCAAACCCGCTTAATCGCGTTTGCAGAGTCTATCAGAGTCGATGGCGACTCTTGTCTTCTCAGAAAGTGAAGTAAGTTAATGGCCGACAGTAAAGAGGATAAAACAAGTTTCAGAAACAGCCGGCACTTTTTATACAAGCCTAGCTACCTAGCTTATATAAATCATGACAGACCTTCAATTTTCTTGTGAACGAAGACGACGAAGAAAAAGATGAGAACGTACACTCAACCCGTTGTAATGATCCGATTTTTTTAAACATGTAAAACAAAGATATAAACGATGTCTTTTCGGTTAAAATATGTCACGAAACAGAAATCTGCCAACTCTGAAGCGTGACGGGCTAATATAAGATTTTAAGCGTCCTGTGTTTGACCAACGAGGGTGTCTGGAAAGCCCGAATAGCGAATAGCGAATAGTCGCGAATAGCGAACAGCGAATAGTCCCGAATAGCGAATAGCGAATAGTGCGAATAGTGGCGAACAGTCTCGAATAGTGGCGAATAGTGGTAAATAGTGGCAAATAGTGGCAAATAGTAACAAATAGGGTACCCAGTATCTCGCAGTTAACCTCGTAGCAACTTAGGATGGGATATTTCCGCTAAAAAGCACAGACGCTTATCAGGACAAAAGGTGTTTCTAAATGTAATTTCTTCTGTTTTAACCGCTGCAAAAGCGTAGATACGTCTTTATTAGGTTATCCTTGTGTTTTGTGTTTTCTTAATGTCGGCGATGGACAGCCTACTAGCCTGAGTCCGGAGAAGAAAAGGTAATAAATTCACTGAAATTCTGTTGCTTATTTGGATAATTAATTAACGCTGGATATTAGATCTAAAGCGGTGACTATTGACGACTATTCGTCACTATTCGCCACTTTTCGCGACTGTTCGCCACTATTCGCACTATTCGAGACTATTCGCACTATTCGGGACTATTCGCTATTCGCTATTCGCTATTCGCGACTATTCGTTATTCGCTATTCGGGTTTTCCAGACACCCGACCAACGAAGCAACTTCACGCTTCATTTTACAATGGACCTAAAGAAAGAAAGAAAGAAAAAGAAAAAAAAAGGAAAAAAGAATGGGAGCCTCCCTGGTACCGAAATGTAATAAAGAGACCTCACTTTGAAGAGGTTTAGAGGATAATTTTGATGTGGCTTTATGTGCACCAAAAAGGCTCAAAATGGAGATTACTACCTGCAGAAAATGGCCAATGCTCATGTGGATTTGCGAGAACTTGATACCACCGACTGGAAGACTGTAATGGAGGACAGTTTGCTGGAGAAATTTGATGCAGATAATGGTCCCCTTTGGAGAGTAACATTCCTGCCCAATGCTAGATATGAGCCAGTTACAGAAGACGACATGCCAGGCATAACATCATACCCTCTGAGTGCATCTGTGTGCTTGGATTTCATCACATTGTAGCAGACGGGCCATCTTATGCTAGAATGTTTGCAGAGTTCATGAAGTTTGTAAGTAAATTACTCAACAACGAGGAGCCCAAAGTGACATCAATGCCCATGCTGCCTCCACTGGATCTATACATGGATGAAGTGATCCAAGGTAAATGGTACCACTATGTTCTGCAATTTGTGTTGGAAATATTGTGCTTGATACCTGGATTCTCTGGATTTATGATGAGCAGAATGTATGGAGGCAATGCCTTTACCAGGAAACATGGTGTGGAAATCCAACGAAATCCGCACATTCAACCAAGAACAAAGATGATTCCCGTAGAGTTTACAAAGGTGGAGACATCAAGTTTGCTGAAGATGTGCAAAGAGCACAATGCCACTGTTCAGGGGGCTGTCCAGACAGCAGCTGGTGTTGCCATGGTTACCATGCTGGAGGCGGACGAGTTCGAAGTAGAATCCACTGTCACAGTCAATATCAGACCCTTCCTGAAGTCCAAAGTACCCGACCACTATGCCGGAGCATATTTTTCATTACTGCAATGTAAAAACCTGATTGTGTCGTCGCCCGGTGCTAACAAGTTCTGGAATATGGCCAGACAAGCTTCGAGTGACCTTCACGCAAGGTTAAGCAAAAATGAACACTTTCGATTGTGGACGAAAATGAAAGCTATTTTGCTAATGATGACTCGAATGACGAATGGAGCTCCTAAGGTTGATCGATCCGGTGGGCGCAATGAGCAGCTGCTAGTCTTCAGTAACCTTGGTTATGCCAACTATCTAGATGGATCTCCTGATGATGAAGTCATCCTCCGTGCCGTGTTCGGCTGTTCTGCAGTGCACCAGCGTGGATCCGTCTTTAACCATAACATAGGAACATTCAATGGCAAATTGTTTTGGACTGTCGTTTATTACAGCAACGTTGTGAGTGATGCCACAGCCCAGACGTATGCTAATTTGGTCAAAGGAACTATTCTAAAGGCCATCGAGGAATTCAAGGACTAGATATCATATCATGATTTTTTAACTTAGGGATTCTAGAACTTTCAGGAACTTTCAGTTGCAGGACGTTCATTCGTCTACAACATTCTGATGTCACAACTGTTCTTCGATAGTCATTGACGTTACCGTAGCAATCATGTTTTGGTATGTAGGCTCATCCAAATTTTGGATTTTCAGAGATAATTCTTAAATTTCTTCTTATTGCATTTTTTCTTTCTTTCGTTTTCTTTCGTTAATTTACATTGGTTACTCACGAGATATAGTGATTGAAACAGGTAACGTAAGCTAGTATTTAATAGGAGTCCCAACAAAGAAGAAATATTGTGCCACATTTACTCATTTTACTGTTACTTTTATGTAGTGTTCCGCGTAATGTTACAACAACAACAAGCTTTATTTGTACTGTGTCTACTCACTAAACTACTAACATGTTAATTGACTTGGAGGACTCGGACAGAAAACATACATTTTTGAGTCCTTAGGCATAGTCCCAACACCACAAACTCTCGTCGCTCACTGCCTCTTTGTGCTTTTCCCGAGAAGCACATTCGTGCTGTGATTAGCGAGGGTCAGTGGTAGTACATTCACTCGGAAGACGATATGTTAGTTATGATACACCTCTGAAACGGGACCGGGAGAACTTTAGTGGTGGACAGGAATTCCTGACCACAAACATCACCAGGGTGCACTTGGATTGTGTAACTTTAGCGTCATGGAACAATTTTGAAAGACAAAATTCTTCCGACAATAAGCTCTCCCAAACCTTCAAGGCAGACAACCAGACTACTAGAGATATAAATATCCAACAGCAGCAGTCTTATGAGTAAAATATGTTTACTTTGTGCACGTTCAGTGGTTTGAATATGTTTTTCTTTCCGGGTTTGATGGCGTTCATTTTTTGTAACCTCGAAATCTGTGGCTTCAGAAAGACTATTGTTAAATAGTAATGAAACTTATTATATACAGTACGTCTCAAATTGAGTGCTATTCAGAAACCTCAGCTACATAGTTATGATTTACAACTCTTACTGTACGAAATTATCAACGTGACTAAATCTGGATCTATAAACGGCAACTCTTGCTTGTACCACTTTTGTAGTTTTCTGAAAATAAGAAAGAATGATATTTGATTAATTTGATTAACCTTCAACTTGAAGTTTCCAGTTCTAATAAGATAGATAAAGGTCGAAAGGGAATAATAGATAGCTCAGTTATAACAATTTAAAATGGCTTCAACATTAAGGATCAAAATAAAAAAAATAGACAAAAATGATATTAAAAGGAGTTAAGAGCCGCCATAATTTTTGATAATTTTTCAAAGGTGACTTGAAACCGCTTCCGTAGGATTTTTATCATAAACCAGTACGGCCCCACTAACACAATCCTGAGGTCCAGACAGATTGACGTGAACGAGTCCAGAGAAGAGCTGTCCGACCGTAGAATTGTACCCAGTTGTACCGTGAGGAAAACGCAACTTTTCGTGCGGAAAATAAAAAGATACTGAACTAGGTTGTGCACTTCTAAATATATATATACTGGGCAACAATGACTTGAAGCATGTTGACCGACTATTGCATTTCAGTTAGTCAGTAATATGTTAGAGGAACTCTTTAATTTTACGTACACTGTTTTTATAGTTCATTGTGTAGTAGTTACAAAACGTACATAAATCACCCCACGCCATGTATTGAGTTGGATTAGTACCGTATGTGTTTAGAAACCACTGTATGGAACGCGCATTTCTACCGTTGCTTCCTCTATAAAGCGCAGCAACCCAGCCGAAAAGTAAGCCAGAAACAGACCCATCCCTACGGGCGTTTTGAGGTCCACTTTGACATGATTAGGGGCTAAAATATATCTCCCAAAGGCACCTACTAGCCATCAGAATCAGTCAAGATACGTGATGAAACTATTAAACTGACATAATAGGCGATATTCGTATTCTCGGTATTGGACTGGAACTAGCGTGCAATGGAGGCTCATGCGGGGGAATATCATGTCATATCATGTCATGTCATTTGCATTGGAAAAGACTCCCCGAATTAGCCTCAGTTGCCAGCTAGTTCCAGTCTAATACCGAGAATACGAATATGGTCTATTGGCCAACTGTTGTTGTTGTTGTTGTTTTTTGGCTGTTATTTATATTTGTTACTTACAGAACAATGCTCCCATCTTATTGTACTCCACTCTGTCCTATTGCTAATAGTAATACAGACTACATAAACGACCGGGGACCAATATTCCTCAGTACGGCTCGGCCAAGCCAGGTTAGGTAACTAGTTTATTTTACAACCGTCTAATTTCTTGCGCGCTGATTGGCTCATTTTTATCATCAATAAGAGTACAGACGGATAAAATTATAATTTATGCAAGTTTTCAAGTTCAACGTACTTTCAGCTGTCAAACTGTCAACTTTTTAACCAATGAGATTTTATTGACTTTTTGAAGAAGCCAATCAAAAAGCGACAAAAGCTATTGACAATGTTCGCGTCATTTTGAATAAAATTCGCTTATCTTTGTTTACGGCAAGTTTACGGCGTCTTTTCCTCTCATTTATTCCCGGCATTTGACCATTTTGGGGTCTTGTTATTGTAAAAAACAAATTGACGTTTTTATGCGCCTGTCCTCTAGGCTCGATTCCCGCCGCCTTCTCGAGTCCGGTCTACAGGAGCGCGGGCTCCTTTCCCGAACAGCGGCTGGTAATCGAGCCTACCCGTCCTCTCTATTGATGACATTGTCAAAGCCACTCGCCTGCGGCTCGTGGTTTCACAGCCACTTTGACAATGTTATGACGCAATTTATGATCAATAAGAGGAGCAGACGCATAAAGAACTGACGCCAATTTGTTAATTATATGGCTCTCCATGGAAGTTACAAATCTAAATTTGCCTGCTTCCGAAAATAAAGAGTACACGGCTTATGACCGTTTCCATGGAAACAGTCCGTATGACAAAGAAGAGCTAGTCAGAATGCTGGGAGTTACGTCAAGGCGACCTTGCTGAATTTAACTGAAGTACTTATTACATTACTTCCAGAACGAGTTACTTACATTACTAACGTACTGTACAGTACCCTACTAGAATACAGTTTCTACATTTCCTACAATGTGATCAATCTATAGATAATACAGTTCTTACTATCAACAGAATGATTATTTACATCCATGACATAATTCGTCATGTTGCAGGGAACATAAGAAATAGAAAACAATTTCGTTGCGTTTCTATCAAAGTGAAAACACTTGCTTATACGTCTCATGCTCCCACAGTTTTTCACATTATCCCAAACTTTCATTCGTGTTTCTCAGCATCAGACTATAAAGAATCCGCCGTTCTGAATGTTTACATGGACAACCCTCATCGGTGCGCGCTGTGGCGATAACTTTATTTTTCGAGAGTTTATTTTAATGAAATGAAGAGGTGTTTTTCTTTCCTTGTCTCCGAGATACTATATATGGAAACACGTCACAGCTGTGGAAGCTCTGCTGCTGTCGTAGTTTCTATCTAACATATCCACTCATGTTACCCTAATTCGACGGAAACATGACAAAAAGGTATCTCTTTTCCTATTTCTTGACACGACTTCGATATTCAAGGATGAAATTTTCCTTCTTACGAACCTTGACAGCTCTCGACATCTCAATACCAGTCAGTCGTCGTCAATACTTGTATCAAGGAGGTCAGCTGCTAAGATGTCATGCGTTGTTTATCATCCACTATTCAGGCAACTGAGGTAAACGGAATTACAAAAGGAATCTTTCAGAGCTGCACATGGCCTACTTATAAGAAGAAAATATCGCCAATGGTTTTCATTCACTGAGGTAACGACATTTGTAGCCTTCTGAGATCAAAGTATAGTCAGTTTTTCAGCCTAAAGACGAAAAATATCGGCTAACTGGGCTAAGCACTGAGTTTTCCGTTTCCTCTCAGGATAAAATAATTGGTAGTTTGGACATAGATTGCTCAAGGCTCCCAAATGCATCACTGAATGAATCTCCGTAGATTATACCACGGGAACGTTGATCTAGATCTAGATGGGATCTAGATCTACCAAAGGAGCGAGATCTAGATTCTTCTAGTATGAGGTTGTTGCAAATGCATCATGTCTAAATATGATAAGTCTTCACAAATTGTTCAGTCAATCAGGTATTTTATCCTAACCATGAATTCGAAGGGTTGGCTTGCGAACGATCTGTGGGCATTGTGGGGATTCCTAGAATGCGGTTCGCGCTGCTATTTTCCGTTGTAGCCTCTTGAAATCGAATGCACTGAGACAGCCATGTGGCGAATAATATATTCAACATGTTCTTCTTCTTTTGCGTCAAATTTCAAATGCCCTCGATTTTCCAAGGAAATCGTAAATGATAACATGGAAACCAGTCCCAAAAGTCTCTCAAGGACTCTCCTGAGTCTTTTTCTTGCCTTTATTTTATAGTTGGCTTCTCAGGCTCATGTTAAATTTCCGCACGTGTTGGTTGAATGGAGGAAAATTGATGGTTTTCTTTAATTACATTGCCACTTGAAATCGTGAAGATCTCGATCGCCCATTTCAAACGACGAGTAAGGAAAACAAGTCTATCACCATTTTTAACTGATGTTGTAAGCTTTCAACACGAAGCTCGAATTTGGTAAGAACCGTTCTTATAGCATGCTATTTATTCTTCCTTGATTGTCCGGTCGTGTTTACAATTGGTTTAAAACACTCAGCTGGTGTTACTATGTCAATGTTAGCGTGACTTGTCATGCGGTCTTTTCGATCGCGTGATCATTTTAGCATTCCGAGCTCATCTACATACATTTGATCGAGAGCACTGAACAGTTTTCTACGCCGTCGTAGCTGGGCCTTTGAATTGAAAGTAGCTGTTCGATACCTACAATCATGGGATGTATGGGTTTGTTCAAAGAGCCAATTGGGCAATGGTAAGTTTGCTGTCTACCTTAGCATAGAATAAGCCCTTTGTCGGGTTCTTGACGTCTTCTAGGCGTACGTACTTCGTACATTCAAAATATAGGCGGCACATGGCTGAATGTAAAACTTTACAAATTACAAAATTAGTAAAGCCTACGTACAATAATGTTTCTACTGCTTTCCCGGTAACACATGCGTTCCAATTTACGTTGTAAAGATAAAATTCTAGTAATGCTTTCGCAGACTTCGTCAGGGTTTTCGCCTTTTTCTCTGCCGACATTGATTTCAAAGAAACCACCACTATTTCATTAACTTTCAGTTTCAACTTATGTCAGACATGCCATTCTGAAGTGACTTGGCATGCGGTCTTTTCGATCGCGTGATTATTTTAGCATTCCGAGCTCATTTACGTACATGATCAACATTTTGCATGGAATTTCTAAACTATGTATCCGACACTTATCTTGATAGTTTAAGTATAACCTGAGTGAACCGATCATGGCGGGAGCTAGAACAGAAGGTCAATCAATGCACAATGCTAATTCTTTAGTTGCCTCTGCTGTAATTTCTCGTGCGAAAAACCCTTTCTAAATCTATATCGTCGGGCGGTTATTAGTTATAAATACGTTCCATCACGTGGAATATAAACCATTCACTGCCCCTTAGTTTTCTCAATCGGTCATGCATTAGATTTTTTGGGGAAATAGTTTGCACGTTGCAAACTGCGATCACTTCAATGTCGCTCGAACACCCGACAGCATGAATCACCGGGCCTAACACTGTTCAGATTGTTCTTATAAACTTAGTATTAGCTGCCTGTATTTACTGAACCCCGGGCAAGAAAAATTCGATTGCTTCCCTTCTAATGCGTAGAATCAGCAGTGTTTGATACTTATATTTGCATTATTTTCCTGTATTTCAAGTACGGCCCATGCAATTTTCCATGGCCGGAATGTCGTTCTCTAAGGAAAGCGTCTTTGTACACAAGTTAAAGACCGAGCGAGGCTGTGAATGGGTTAAGAAAAACCTAACTGCATCCGATTTATCATAGCCGAGGTAAAGCATACAAAAAATTGTAAATGCGACTGCGTGCCGCGTTCCTCTTTGATGCGAGCGCCAATTATACCGCCTACGCACGTCACGCGATCATACGAACGCTCGCGATCGATCGAAACGCGCTGCACGGTCTCATTTGGCTTAGTCAAAAGCACAGTTACAAAGGCAGATAACTAGTTTCTATCTTGACTTCCTTCGCTTCAACTTGTATAATAATTATCTCCAACACAGGGGATTGACTAGGAGGTTGCATATTTTCAAGACCTTGGAGGTCTAATTAGTTTCTATGATTCGAGCCCATAAATCCGGTATTTGTGACTCAGGGCAAATGTATACCAAAAAGCCTTATGGACAATGAATATAAAGCCTGTCTGAAACAAGCTTCGATTGCCACACCGCGAAACAGCCGTTAAGCTCATTGTATATCTTCCGAATCATTTTCTGATGATTTACGTTAGTCGGTTAACTGGAACAAGAGGAAAACTTGCCAGGCGTCAAGAATTCCCAGCCAGGTATGATGCTTAATTTGCCCGATGCTGCCAATAACCGTTGAATTCACAGTCAAACAAGCAACATTCTCTTCAACGTTTGAAACTTGCGCCACCAGAACATTGCACTTCCCATTCGTCACTGTCCTAGCCAATCCAAACGCGACCGGAAAGTTCCTTTGCAGAACGTGCCCAGGCTTGTCCAATATGGCTAATATGCAAATTATCACCAGCCGTGGATTTAGAATGAAAGTTTCTTCTTTATACCTTAACTCCTTTGCGATATGCTTTGAAAACAACTGATGAAACTCCAAACTCGGTCGGTTATGTTCCTCAGCCTTGCTCAAAAATGACCATGTCCTTTCATAATGTCTTCTATTTGCGATGAATTTATAAACATCAAAATCATGATATAGCAAAGAGCTGATAGTCTAGTCTGCTAACCACATTACCGCAAGGACACGTTGCCGAAATTTAATCTGATTCTTGTCGTCATTTGCCATAATTTTTCGAGTACCGCTTAATAATCGGGCACGAAGGAATAATAGAAATGCACTTATTCCGGCCTCAGTTACATACCTGAATGTCTAAACTCACTATACTGTCTGATTAATCACGCCACTGCAGTTCCAAACTCTCTTGTTTGTAGCGTGATTTAGCCCGCATTCCCTAGATGTGCTGACCATTATATCGATCTTGTTTGTCGAGCTTGTACTTTCACAACGAAATTCACTTATTAGAGCCTCCTCCGCGGAGAATTTAGATGGCAGATCGCTAAGTCGTGAGTAACAACTTTCTCGGGGTTGGTGCATTTCGCTGACCCCTAGTTCATGAACTACCCTAACATAAATTAGCTTAAATTAAACGATGCTATAACCTGAACAAAAGATGCGAGTGATCGACTAAATTTAGATTTAACCCTCAAAATTTTCCTTCCTCAAAAACCCGGCGCAGTCAATTGAACAAAATTGAACGAAAAATCAATCGAATTCAATCGTATCTTGTAGTTTCATTCTTGAAAAATAAACAATTTTCCAACTCAATATCGCGAGATAGCTGTTCTGAGTATCCCACGCCCCATTCATTTTCCCCCCAAATATCCTGTATCCCTCCCGAAAACCCCTAATAGGGCCTCACTTGTAAGCCGCGTACAAGTTCGCCAAACATAATCATACGCAGATATATGGAAAATCAAAGTCGCGACTGGTCGCTTTCTCGATCGTATAGCTACTGTAGCTACAATTACATCCCTTAAATTTGGTCAATGCAATCGTTTGGCTCTCCTCTCTCGTTCCAGAAGGGCGGGGAGATGAAAGACTCTGGGGACGAGGTTGGTTTCTTTTGTCTCTGGTCCGTATGCCGCTATTGCCTCTTCCAACAGTTCAGTTTTATTTTTTCGCGCTGCGCCTCAACTTACTGAAACGCCTGGAAGGGGCTAATGTCCCTAGTACACAGCAAGACACCAGTCGTGATCGAAGGACAACAGAGAAAAGAATCCTGGCTGATTTTTAGGCTAAAACCCAAACACTGAACTAGGTAACCTTCATGAATGGCTTAATGTAAATAAGCTTAGCCTGAATATTGCGGCTAAAACTGAACTAATGTTTGTAGGCTCACGTCAGAGACTTGCTACAACATTTGGTTATTCACTTACTGTACAAATTGAAGGTCACAAAATTGATAGAGTGCCCCACACCAAATCCTTAGGAGTCTACATCGATCAAAATCTCTCGTGGTCCAAACATGTTAATGAGACTGCCAAGATTACCTCCTCAGGTGTAGGTGCACTTAAAAGGTTGAGGCCGTTCATTTGCGAAGATACAGCTATATTGCTATGTAGAGCTATTATCGAACCATATTTTGCTGTCCTGTGTGAGACGGTCTCAACAACGAGTTAGCCGACAAATTACAAAAACTGCAAAATCGCGCCATGAGGGTTATCACCAAGTCTGATTACTATCTAGCAGTACTGCCCTCCGCGGTAAGCTAGGATGGGATAGTCTCCATACCAGAAGGAAAAAGGAAAAATTGAAATTGATGTTTGAAACTTTGAATGATCAGTCTCCGGAGTACCTAAAAGGCCTATTTAAACCCTTCAGCACAGACTATGGACTTCATTTGTGGAATAGCCTTCCATCTAACGTTAGAGCCTTAAGATCTTTTAAATCGCCACTTTTCCTCCTCGACTCCCACACGGCAAACATGTAAATCAGTTTTGTTTTGTTTTGTTTTGTTTTAATATATATATCTTGTAACTGATGTTTTTACCGTGTCTAAAAGTGTGTATGCGTTTTTTTTATTTATTTTATTTTTTTTTTATGCGTATGCGTATACAATGCTGAGATCCTAGATTGTAAAACGAGGCCTAAGTGAGGCTTTGACATTGCGGGGCGGAGCGGGAATCTTGTTACTAATAACTGAAGTGCATTTAGTTGAGCTCACGATAATATCATGGGTGTATATTTTTACAATCTTCCCAACTACTTTTTTTCTCGTGTTGCAACTAGCGCTAGCATCATTTTTTGCTGTAACTTGCGGCGGCTTTTTGATGCCTCAAGGACCCCAACATACATTCAACTCAAGTGGATGATAATTCAGTTTTTAACATTTACCCACTGGACGATGTGAAGTCTTTTCAAACCTCTATAGAGAAAAGTATTTGCAGAAGTCTACAATAACAATCAGAAGCTTATCACCTCGAAGACAATGCACATCCTCTTCGCATTTCCCGATGAACTTTTCTTATTGGATAAAACGGCGCTCCTGCGCACGTGTATGGTCCCCGGAGGCCGGACCTCTGGGTGACAACTGCTTGTGGTATAGATACAATGACTGAAATAATGCAGCCTTTCAACGGACAATTTGGTATTTTTAAACGTTCTGAAGACGTACAAAGCAGGCCAGAAAGAAGGTAAGAGCGAGGGGATATCTTATCAAAACAGCTAGCTTCTAGCTTTTTCTAACAACTTAAGCGAAAGAATGCATTTTTCCCAAGCAAGCTTTACGAAAGCATTGAAGCTCGTTTTACGCCTTCGTTTTTCAACTTGAAGATTTTAGTTAATTAAATGCGACTTCAACTTCGGGAGCCATAATTATCGTCTAAAATGAACCGCAGCTAGTTTTAGAGCTTTGTACTTTAGTGGCTTAACTTGTGAGCGTTTGAGCCAGGGGCTTGTAAAACTTGTAAGCTGCATAGTATAAGCTTAAAAGCATTGTGCCTCGAATGTCGTCCTGTTCGTATCCTAGGTTGATGTAGTTTAACTTAGGTAAAATGAAAGAAATATCAAAACACATCATCTTGAGCGTAATGAAGAATTCGCTGCCAAAGAGCATCCATACAAAAGCAGCTAACAGCTTTCAGTTTCAACTTTATCTATCACTTCACCCTCATCTGCTTCTAAATCTCTTTCATCTGCATTTTCTCGTTTTGTGCCGCTGTATCTGGTTCCGTCATTGCCCACTGTTGCATGATCTTACCTAATATTACCAAGCTAAGTCTTCCATACGAAGTACATATTTTTCAGTTGCGGAATAAGCTTAAGCTTATTTGTTTCTTAACAAAACCCCTTCATATAAGCTTAAGCTTTCGTGATAATTTTGAATCGAAATATCCCGGTCATCTCAACCAGTAAGCTTATAATTTAGTGAAATACAGCTGAATCCGAACAAACGAGGTTCAAGAATTGAGAACTTGATGTTTGAGCCTCCTTGGGTACCGCGAGTCCTCGTTTTCGTCGCAATGTTTTTTTGTTTTTTTTGCAAATCTTCGAGTGTTTTGAAGCAGATCTTCGTGTTAAGGATTGAAATCATTGCTGCCTGACATTTACGGTGTATACGGTGTACATGTAGTCAGTGTACTTCACAGCCGAAAAGTTATCTCGCCGTATAAATTCGTGAACAGCAAAATAAATGACTGCTTAATATATTTGGTCAATATTCCATATTATTGCGCGAATTTTTAAATCTTTGCTTTAATACTTGAGATCTTCGTTTTTTTTCAGCGATAATCGTCGCGTCTTCGATTTCTTCCGAAATGGTCTCATGTATGCGCGCTGAAATATTCTAACACTAGCACATGGATCAGAAGAATAACAGTTTGGTATTTTTCTTCAAAAGGTTTATTCTAAGTTGTCTCGAAGTTGGATAAATTCAAACCAAAACCAAAGCGAAACGTTTCTTTTCTTTATGTTGTTGTTGTTGTTGTTTTTTTTTTACAAAAACGTATGCCAATAAATACAAATTTAAATTACCAAATGCACGTGTAGAAATCTGTTAAATAGATTTTTTCCCAGCAAATTTCAAAATTGAAATGTCAGAACACATCCTGTAAATGGCAATGTTATGTGACCAAAAATTTATCTTGAGTGGTTTCTTTTGCAAACATATTTTTCAATGTTAGAACTGTTCCTCTAAATTTAAAAGTTTAGCCATTTTTCTGGTAAGTCATTTACCTAGACACACAATACTCTGAGTGGCAGGTAACATGAGCATTTATGTTTTCCTGGATGGATTTCTGGTTTTTACTGTCATACATAAGGTCAAAAGTAAAAATCGTAATCCTTCAATAAATAAAGTCAAGAATTTGGGATATCATCAATGATTGTTATACAAACAACCTCGCCAAGATATAGGTCTGTGCGGTTTTCATAGGCATGTTATTCACAGAAATGTTTCACCCAAAGTCATAGAGTTTTGCATGGGGATGTCATGTTGGTGTCCGTTGGAGGGGCACAAAATGAATAACACTTTAGAGCTACAAGTCTGTAAAACCTCAAGTTCTTAGAGGGTCTTGTCGCTAATGAAATTAAGAACTCGTAAAGATGGATAATTTTATTATGTTGGTATATGGCAATATCATATGAAAACCGGCAAAGGAGGTTTTGCACGACAGCCATGTTGTATGGCAGGAACAGTATTTTAGATTCTTTTTCCAAGGGGAAAAAATTTTCCTTCTAATGCAAAACATTTTGATTGTTCCTGCCATGCAACATGGCTGCTGTGCAAAACCTCTATATTGCAAATGGTTTTCTGTGATAAAATTATCAAATTGTTTTGAAATCCTAGGAACATGTAACCTTGTTACACACTCTGTGAACATTTAATAGAGTTAGCTGTTAACATATAATAGAGTTAAGTAATTATTTACATTGCATGTGATCTAACTTCCACTTTGCACCCTCAGGTTACTTAGTCACACACTCCATTTATGTATAGTGCTACAGATAATACATTATCATTTCTCAATATACATGTACTTAAGCATGACGATTTCTTACATTAGTATTGCATAGGATATGACATTCCACTTGTCACACCCAGGTTATGGTAACAATGTCACATGCCCTTTATGTAACTCAATAACACAGTGGCAGGCAGTTAACACAAACATTTCCTATTAAACTCAGATGTATATCACAAAGTAATTTTTGTGTATGGTGTGACATTCAACTTGTCACACCCAGGTTATGGTCACATAGTCACGCACCTTTTATGTAACTCAATAACGGAGTACTTAAGCATGACGATTTCTTACATTAGTATTGCATAGGATATGACATTCAACTTGTCACACCCAGGTTATGGTCACGCAGTCACGCACCTTTTATGTAACTCAGTAACCTAGTGACAGGCAGGCAACACAAACATTCCCTATCAAATTCAGACGTATATCACTACGTAAATTTGTTTATGGTATGACATTTGACCATGTCACACCCAAGTTATGGTCACATTGACATAGTCAAACACTTTTTATATAACTTAATAACGCAGTGACAGCCAGGTAATGTAAACATTCTCTATCAAACTTGGGTGTCTCTCATGATGTAAATTTGTTTATGGCATTCAACTTGTCACACCTAAGTTAGTTACACATCATACCTGTGATGTTTATAGCTCAGTAACACGGTGACAGGCAGATAACACAAACAGTCACTTGCAAACTTTGGGTTGGATTGTTCAAAGCCCAATTAAGCTAACCCAGGATTAGCGAAAATTTTGATTTTCAGTTTTGTAACTTTTTGGTAAGTTTATCAGGTTTGAGCTTGTGTAACCTCAAAATACACAAAACATAAGCTGTGAAAATCACTTTTATACAAGGAAAATAAATCCTTTAGTTAACTTTTTATCCTAGGTCAGAGTTAACCGGCCTTTGAACAACTCGGCCCAGATGTCTGTCATGGTGTAACTTTGTTTGTGGTGTGACATTCAACTTGTCACACCTAAGTCATGGTCACAGTCACACACCTTTTTGTCACTATACTGTAAACTTCTGAAAATAACAACCCCTTGAAAGTAACATCAAAAAATTGTGGCCACTAGTAAATCCCAAAAGCAGCAACCCCCAAAAGTAGTGAGCCCTCCAAAAGTAGCAATTACCCCCCACAAAAATAGTGATAACAAGGTTCAGTAGTATTTTTCGAATTAATAGTCAGGTGAACGTTATGTACAACAACTTTATGGCACTTTACAGCAAGGGAAGGTATTGTGTATGCCAAGAAGTGTCGTGAATATTCAATTTGTGCTTCGTCAGTTCATGTTATGCTGTGTTAAAACAAAACCTGATGAATTTTCGAGTAACAGAAACATATTTATAGAAACTTTTTTTTAAAATTAAAATTGAAAATTCTGTACGATTTTCCACAAGAACATCTTAAAAGGAATGTTTCTTCAAATTTAAGTTGAAAACTTGACCAACGCAGTGAGACATTGTCTAAGCAGACTAACATAGCAGTGTGTTTCGAAGCAGAAGCAGTTTATGGTACATGACTAGCTTTCCTGCCGACCACTGACAACACAGTCTACACATGAAGAACCCAGCCATAGCTACCAATGCAGATGCAACATAAATTTAAACTGGAACAACAAAAAAACATTTTATTTTTAAATAACTGTTTTTTTTTTTATGAATTTCCATCTTTTATTTCATAAAATGAACTCATTCGTATCAACTGTATGTAACATTTTTTGCTGTAATGAGCCCCAAAGCCTGCCCTGACAGTAATGAGCCCCAAAGGCTGCTAATTTCAGTACTTTCAGAAGTTTACAGTAGTCCTTTTGTGGTATGTAGGTAACATGAAAATCTCTAGAAGGCTTGACTTTCTAGTAAGACGCTCTGTTGTCACATCCTTGGGACAAACTTTTCAGTCAATGTTACCTGTGTGATTGTACACTGTGGTAATATAGTGATGGGTAATAAGGATATCCTTTACACATTCTTGGGTTTCATTTTTAAAAAAGACATGTGACTAACGTTGCAAATAAATGTTACCCAGCAGTTGTCACACAATACTATATAGTGATGGGTCACATAAGCATTTCACAGACAACATCAACCTTGTTTTCTTAATTACATTATGTTGTTTCACTTTGATCATGTTTGTCTCCAGGTATTCTATTCTAAGACTCTCTCAAAGGTGTATTGTGTGTGTGTGTGTATGTGTGTGTAACATGAAGCTGGCAGGTTCTCAAAACCAAAGTTCCTTATAAACAAACTCAGGAGTTTTAATGCTGTGTTTATAACTGAACATTTACTGAGCTTTAAATCTACTGAGGTCAAGTTACTTAACCTTAGTACATTCATACAGTGTTGATGCCTTTGTCAACAATTACGATTTTCTTGTTTGTGACCCGCTATCTTTGGATGACAAAGAGGCAGGCAACTCTGTTATCACTAACATTGGAAAAACTGAAGAACAACAACATTATCTGTGATGCCATCAATAGGCACTTTGAAATCCTTCCATCCAAACTGGTTATAAGGAAATATAAACACATAAAACCAAAGTACAGGCCTGCGTGGAAGCAAAAGTCATGCAAGCAAGAAAGTGTTAAATGTTTTGAGCACAATAAACATTCTATAAATTGTTTTGTTTCGTGCCATCACCAGAAAGCTGTCAAAAATGTGTTCAAATGGTATTGAAGCAATCTCAGAGCACTGTGGGATATGAAATGCATCGTGCAATTGCAGGCAGATATATCTGTTATTGTGATCTCAGTTAACATCTGCAAACTTAACTTTGGTAAACTTCGTATTGCCTGGGGCTGTTTTACCATAGTATCAGTGTCATGTATAATATAGATGTAATATAAGTAAGAGTAAGAAGTAGTAGTACAGATTTCTGTTTGTAAAATGCCTCTAACAGGGCTCAAGACTAACTTTTCAGCTTGCTAGCCCAGTGGCTAGTGACAGGTTTGATTCACTAGCCAAAACAAATTTTTCACAAGCCAGACGCACACATTTGCAAACATAGGCATTGATGTTATAATTATAGGTGTTGCTCAACAACGAAAACCAAAGTTTTCGCTTCCGTGAGAAATTCCCACAGAACTTCGCAACTTGCGACCGAAAAACATTCCTTTCTTTCAAAATGCTGATTCACGATTTCTCATGAAGATAATTTACAAGCTGCAAACATAGGCATCGATATTATATAGGCATCATTCAAATTTTCAAACAACTGCGAATTTTTTAACTTTTTGAAAGTGTACATGACCTCCAGATGCTGCACGCAGGAAACATGATCCTAGAGTTCTGCATGATTTCATGCATGACTTATTAGCGGCAAGCAGTTCATTTGTCGTTCGTTGCTTTTTACTAAGGGAAAAAGCAAACAAAAAAGTCGATCATTCTTTCGCATTTTAGTAATTTAAAGTTCTTTTTTGGGCCAATAAATTATATATGATATTTATTACAGCCGATGTTTTAAATTCTGCACGCTTTGACTTGATTTTGCTTTGTGAAAAATTTGAAATTAACTTTTATTTGGTTTCCTCTGGACCTCCAGTGCTCACAAATTTTCATTTTTACTAGCCAAAATGGCTAGTGAAGTGCTAAAACCACTAGCCGAAATGGAATTTTTACTAATCTGTGGCTAGTTGGCTACCATTAGTCTCGAGCCCTGCTCTATCTGTAAGTTTATTTTTGCATTGTCAATAAAGTACATGTACATATGTCTGAAAAAAAAAATCAGTTGATGTTTACACACTCAAAAAGCTAACTTTAAAGGTGAGTAAAGACTGATACTACTGACAATAAAATACTCAAGTGTAAATTAGATTTAAATATAAAAAAAGTGACATTTTGGAATTATAATATTAAATGGACAGACACGAGTAATTTCCTGAAAACATTACAAATATGGTGAGGCATCTACATGTAATATGTGGGTAGAGCTCTTAATTCTGCTTTTGTTTTCATTAGGCATTTTGCAAGTTCACAAGTGGGTGTAATTAGACTTGGTAACTGGATTTACATTTATGTGGATGATGAAGCTATAATGGATCAGTTTCAGAGCAGGTTAGGTAATTCAATACAGTTTTACATATTAAGTGATAGAGTGTTTTAATTTAGTTGAAATGTGGTTTATTTGTTCCTTTCAAGTTCTCACTGAAAATTGAAGGGAGAGGACACAAGAGTTGAATGTTTCACACTTGGAATTGCCTCTTGTGGTCTGTTTTGTAGTCTTTAGTAGAGCATGATATAAATAAGAGAATGTTGATTCATTTTAGTGTTTGTTGATGTACTGTATTAAGTGTATATTGTCTGGGAAATTTTTGTTTGCATTTACACTGTAGTAACCAATGTTTAACACTTTATCACTGGATCATGACATGGAAGAAACTTTGCTTCCTACATGTACCAGGGCTGGAAACTAACTTTTTGACTTGCTAGCCTAGTGGCAAGTGAAAACTGAGATGTTACTAGCCAATTTTGTTTTTTTTTACTTGCCAAGCATTGATGTTGGCTTGGTCCAATAACAGCAGATTTACTAGCAAGACTTCAAAACATGGCACAGGCTAATGTTGGTATTAAACCAGTTCCAATAATAAAACAATTTTTGTGAAGTGCAACATGGTTCAGATATATATTTATAAAACAACATGGAAAATGGAAAAAAAGTTCTTCAAAAGTGCGCATTAGGGCTTTGGCAGTGGATTCCTTCTTCAGCAGGTCATTTTCTTTTAGAACTTTCATCTTTGCCTTTTTCTTTTTTACCGCGGGTAAAAAACCCGCTTATATCCATTATGGAATTTTGAGAAAAACAAAACAATGCGATTTTGCATCTAAAACCGTTTGACACATAGTTGGCACACCTTGCAAACCAATTTACATGTATCTTCTCAATGAGTTGAGCAGGTTTTAATTTTGTTCAATGGCATTGTGTTTTCCTCAGATCAAATCTCTCAGGCTGACAGATCATAAAGAAAAATCCAGCAATTTTCCTGAAAAGACTTTCAGGACTCTGTTTTTCTTTGAGACTTACTTGGAAAAGGCACCATAGAAATGTTTCAAAAGCAAAACAACTATCTGAAAAATACAGCAAACTGTCATTGGCGAAATTTGACTGCTAAAAATGGCTGATTTAAATGTCGAAGGAAATAAATCTTTTTCACCTAATTATTTCTGTAGTGGTAAGTTTTGTCAGTATGCACATGACGGCAAATCACCCATGTGTTGTTATTAGCCCACACAGACGACTCAGGCAATAGAGAACTCAGTGAACACAGTCCTCATTCCTCAGTCAACCACGAGGGTTTTGTTTCAACAACAACTGTTGCGAGATCCGGGTAGCCCAGATGTAGTTTCCCTCAGAGAGGGCTTAAGTATAAGTGACGAACCAACATTGTTACACTAAATGAAGGAAGCTCAGGAATCAGGAAGCTCATGTATATTGTTCTACTAATTTTGTAACCAAATGGAAAATCAGTGTGTGCTTTCAGAGAATGCTGTCTTGTTTGTCAAGTACAGTCGAACCTCGATTATCGGGACTCGTTGGGACTAGATGAAATAGTCAGGATAATTTAGGGTCCGGATAATTGAGAATAGGAATACTAATGAAGAACAAAACTGACTAAATTTAGAAAGCAACATTTAATCGTGAAACAATACTTTAACAAATTGTTTGGAAAACAATATGGTGTATATCTTCACTGTCTGTTTTGGAGTGTGTTAACAATTTTATTAAAATTAATGAAGACAAATGTTTGTACTGTGGCCTAAAATGTTGAAGTAAATTGGTTTGTATCAAAGTAGAACTTTGCTTGTGCACTGAGCATTCCATCACTCTTCGAAGCTGCATAATCCGAATAGTGTCAACATTGTTCTGTCTTTCCATCTATGATGAACACTTTTTAAAACATTAAACAGATTCAGAGTTCAAAACAATTTTCTCATCTTGGCCTTCATCTTCCTCAATGTCGCTACTTTCATCTTTGAAAGAAGACCGTCCAACAACACTTTCTAAAATTTGTTCATCAGACAACTGTCGCAAAGTTGGGAGCTCATTTTGACATTGAATCTGTCTTTAACATCAGAAGAAGAGAGATCTTCACAGTTAGCAGCTTGATTCAAAATGTCCATTATGGGTTCAGTGGAAATGTTCTCCGGTTCTGGCTCAGAAACATTTGGCCATACATCGGGATGAATTTGCAGCTTACTGTATGCCTTGAATATTGAATCAGCACATCTCTTTTCCGATGCATCAGGAAGCATGTAGAGTGCATCTTTCCCAGTGTGTTGCTTTACAATTTCCTTAATGTTTTGTGTTGGATCAAGATCTTCACTGCAAATCATTTTTTGAAGGAGTTTCCTCTTGTAGCAGTTCTTCATTGCTTGTAAGACTCCTTGATTCATTGACTGAATCAGCGAAGTTGTGTTTGGAGGGAGAAACATACAGGTAACAGACCCATCTCGGGTTTTTAGCTCTTGAGGATGAGCAGAACAGTTTTCCACTAGCAACAAAGCTTTCAGCGAACGAATGTTTTGTGCACGTTGGTGGCGTTTAACAGCCCATTTACAAACGACACAGCATACCACCCTAAATGTACTTAAATTCAGGGCTTTGTGGGAATTTTTGGGGCAAATTTTGCTGGAAAAGGAATTTTCAGGGCAAATTTCACTGGAAAGAGATACATTTTTCACTAATTTGACGAGCATTTTTAAGGGAAAAAACAGCGATTTTGCCATTTTTTGGGAAAATGAGGATCGTTAACCTATGCAATAACAACAGCAACAGAAACATTGACTAATTATAATTGTTGCTTTCTAAAACCGGCAATTTTGCAGGAAAATTTGAGTAACTTGTTTGGGCTATCTTACATTTTGTTTTTTTGTTTGAACATAAGGTTCTTCTTGACAGAAATCATCATTTGCTCTCTTAACAACAATGTGCTCAAGAAATGCGCCAACAACACGGCTTTTTGCATTGAGGCCACTGCCCAGTTTTTTGCAACATTAATCTAAGAACGCTTGGTAGTTTTGGGATGTTGTTTACTCATTGCAGTGACGAAGTTTCATGATAAATTTGCCGGCAAGTTAACAGTACCAACAGCCAAGATAAGTTTCAAATATGTTGTACATACTGACATGTGTTTGGTAAGATTTCTAGCAAATTTCATGGTATTTTGCAGGATTTCACTGATTTACTCGCAATTTGCAGTGGCTCTCCGTGACCTCGTGAAATTTCAGAAGCCTTGTAAATTGACATAAGTGCTGAACAGCACATGCTCGATAACATGAAATTCTTAGAAAAATGTTGTGTTTGTCTTCCTTGACAGAAACTAGTTCAGCCAATTTCATTTTGTTTGCTAGCCAAAGTGGCTAGTGGAAATCGAAAACCTACTAACCAAACCTAAATTTCTATTAACTAGTCTGTTCTTGGGTACTATTACTGTCAAGCCTGTGTACATATACTTCTAAAACGAACAAACAATCAGCAATTACTGTAAGTCTAAGATATGTTTCATTCTTGAGAGTGAACTTTGTTCAGATCTTCATTCAATGCAACCTGAGCAACATATCTTTCACAAATGTAAATGCAAGTATCAATATCAAATGACTGTTACATATACACTACATCTGGTGTTGACAGGCCAAACACATCTCAAACTGTTTGTGAATGCATTATACTTGGGTTACCATCCATAATTATCAGAGTACCAAACTGTGCCTTATAAAGGTGCCAATGCACTTAGATTTTCCACTCTGGCGACTAACATTGCTGACGATAGCTGCAAGAAAAGCAACTCAAGAGAGATCCTGCAGGGAAGTTAATGATACCTGTTTTTGAGGTTTCTACATATCAGCTTCAAGGCCCAGGATTTCAAATTTCATCAGTAACACTTTATCAATTCCGTGTCCAGTGATTGTGGGAAACGATCAGTAATGGAAGATTGTTGTGGCAAGATTTTACACTTGATTTGGATGCCAATTAAAGAAAACAAAAATAGTATCGCACAATAGAGAAGGAAATTGAAGCAAGCACTACATACATGTACATGCTTACATGTAATCAGTGGCATGGATCATGGCTAGTAAGCAAAGTAATGTTCTCCATAACAGCCTTCAAAATCAGTACAAAATTACCTCTTCTCGAATTTTTTTTTTAAATACAAGGTCAACATTTGTACCTCTTCTTCACAGTTGATGCCATGTAAACTGATTGCTGGGATGAAAACCAGCAATTGTAGCTGGTTCACGCTAGATCAGCCATTTGTCCGCCTCTTAAATCCGTCTCGGACTGTATTGCAAATGCAGTGCAATGCACTTATAGATGGCAGAGTTTTCAGTTTTGTACACAGTAACGTTTTAGTTTCATATATAATCGCAGTGTCAATCAAAGGAATTACTCTATTTGTTGAAAATTAGGGCAGAAAAGTTTTATCACAAGAATTTTTATTGACAAAGGCTTAAGATGTCCATGGCAAACTGTTTTTCCGTTTGGTTTTATTTCTGAATCATGGTAACAACACGGTACCAGAAATGATCATTATCGTAAAATCCCAGGGCTTGAACTTTTTAAAGGTTTTGGCTTCAGAATTGATTGGCTAGGCAGCTGTGTAAAGCTGTACATGTAAGTGCACGTAATGTTTAGTGCCTGCATAAATACACTCATTTGAGTTTTATCAATGCACTCTGTCGTGATTGGGTGAAAGAATTGTAAATAACAACCTCACAATCTTTGCAAGAAGTATGATATTTGTAAAGAAGGCCATTAGGCCCCCATGCTTCCCACAGAGAAACTGAAGCTGCTTCATGTTTCTCAGTTGAATTTGAACATGTTATTTCACGAGAGCTGGAAAGCTTATATTTTGTCTGTGACAATTATTTCCTCAGAAATCAAGTGACAAGCTAGTCTCTGGAGTAAAAATCAATGTGTTTGTCAAAAAGAATAATCATTGCGTTCAACAGAATGTAGTCCTAATGCGGACTGGAGTGGGATTTTATGGGACAAGGGATGGATGGATCTTGGGACGCAAAATTGGAGTCCCCTCAGAATGCAGCAGGGGTGAAAATGAATGACATCATTGCAAAGCACATGTTGATTTCTCGATCATTCACTCGTTTGCAGTTATGATTTTGTGCTGTGCAAATCAATGCAAATGTGGCCTGTTTCATCAGGATGCGAGATGAAGTGCTTTTGTGACATGACTAGGACAATTATTTATTTTATGTGTTCTTGAACACGAATTTGAATCATCTTGGCTTTGGGATGTTAACCATGGGAACAAATACATGTATATTTCATTGGCTGTATTTTGATTGCATTTCTTGATTAGTTCCGGTCGTGACAGATACCTCACTCTTTATCTAGTTGAATATTGTTTGGAATTGTTGGAAAAGTACTCTGAAGGCAAAATCCATAAGAGTGGGCCTGAACCAAGGAACAACAATGTAAATACTGTCTACTTTTATTCATTAGAGGAAATATTCGAATCGATCACAACAAGTTTGTTGCATGCGATTGCAAATGCTTGCTTATATTTGTGCTCCCAGCTTAAAATAACGTACATAAAAAATACACTTTTACAAATTTGCTTTTACGCTTCAACATTATCAGTTAGTGTGAAAATATTAAGGACGAAATTTGAAGGTTAATGTAAATATTTCAGTTCAGTTAAACTTGTGAGTCTACGGAAACTGGCACCATCACACAACGTTGATGAATTTAAAAATGTTGATTTTGACAATAGACAGAGGCTGAAAGGCAGCTAGTGAAATCTAGGTGTATATACTAGGGTATCTAAAATATAATAATGCTGCGGCACATTCTGTTGATAGTGACATATTTTACGCAGTGATTCATCTACAACTCCATGCATGACAACCCATCGATGGCGAGGTGTGACAAGGGATCGTGACAAAAAAGCACATAGTGATATGAACTATGTTTGGACATAAAATGACACACATCAACCTCCCCTTTACCAGATCGCGAAAAGCAAAAGGTGTGGAAACTGTAGGAGCAGAAATCTAACTTATAAATTCTGTACCGATACGCATTAAATGTCTCTAGAATGTTGACAGACTGTGTCAAGGACTTGTCCATTGCGATGTGTGAAAATGCTAAAGCGTTCGCTTAAATTCATGTTTGGATGAAAAGGAATAGATCGCAGCATATATGAAATTAGTGTAGTCTGTGGTTCTTGTTTGTTTTAATTATTCTACAAGCTTTAGTACATGTAGCGACGATTTCTCTTAATTTAAGAATTTGGCCAAGGAGGTGAGACTGCTAAGAGATGACATACTAATTTTAAAAATTAGTCGTCCAGATTTACAAACTTTCACATACTGCATTAAGAACAAAAGCAAGAGTTGTGAAAGTCAGGCACAATTTCCTTCACATCGTTTTACAGGTAACTCAGAGCAAAACATAACCACTAATCTTTTGCACTGGAATCCACACGAAAAGGACGTCTTCTTGTTGTTCGTGGTTCAGTGCATGCTGGTTAAATGCAATGTATTCTGGTAAAAAGTGATGAATTTGAGAATTTGTACCCCCTTCTGTATATTCTTTTTAAATCCTGATTATGTTGCTGCTCGCTCGCTACACTTGCCTCGCAGCAATTAAAGTGACAGCGTTGAACGCACTTGTAATCTTTGACTACTGCTAGTATTATTATTACCTAACATGCTAACCTCATTTGGTCAGGTTAGCAAACGGACGTGATATGTAAAGCCAAGCAGTAAAAAATATACATATCCACATTTACAAGTAAAAGTGGGAAGAAATTGCATCTATAATCATTTGGTGCCAAAAATTTTATACCCTTACAGCTTATTTGGTTATTCAGTTAATTCAGTGGTTGCTGATTTATCTGATTTTGCCAGAAATATATTGCTTGTGATGGGATTTAATCTGCATAGAATGTGGATTAATTAAAAGGGGTCACACTTGGAATTCCTCGAGGCAGTACAATCAGGCAATTTATTATATTAGTTGTGTAAACTTGCAAAGAACTTTGTCCTGTCTTGTGATTATTGAATTTGGGTTTCTACATGTATTAACTCGACATGTATACTCTACACTACACATCTACATACCCATGAGTTTACATGTATTACTCCTGTGCAGACACCACCAGAGACTCCCAGCCACTGAAATAAATAGAACTCACATCAATTTGGTATTTTTCTTCTATGTTCCCTTCATTAGTATTAGAGGCAAGGTGTGGTTAGTAAAGTGAATCAGGTGTAGTCGGTGAATTTTTGCACAACTGGCAGGGGTTTCATTGACATATTCAGCAAGTGGGAAACTGGTTTTCAAAGGGGGGCAAAACTTTTTGAACTTTACCTCTTTACACAAATGTAACAAATATTGTCCTCTAGATGGTCAAACCAGGTGGGCAAAATCATCCTTACAGCTAGTCAATTTGCTTGGTGCCTGGCGCTAATGAAACTCCTGACCTGGCTCACAGTTATGTAGGCAAAGCAGTTATTGGCTAAACTGCAGAAAGGAATGCTTTTTGGGTTTACGCAATTCGTTGGTACCATGGAGACACATTGCATGACAACCCAAATAATCCCTGTGAAGCGGACTAGGACAGGCTAGAACGGGGAAAACCTTGCTCAGTCATTTTGAACAGACTGGCCTGTGGCGCATGGTCCTCATGTCATTGCCTTCATGTTATGGCCTCAGGTCAGATGTAAATTACTGACCTGCTTTCCCACTTAGTCAATAAGTTTACATTACATGGTATTTTGTGATTTTATACATATCATTAACTTACACAACAGGGCGGTACAGACCACCTTGTTCTGTGCACTGTTGGATTATGCGGCCATTTTGGCTGTACAAGTAATCTTGATGAACTGAGGAGTCAGGCTATAAAGAATAATGAAAATGTTAATTGTTATAACTGACCAGTTGTAATGATTATACTTTATAGCTTCATGTACATGAAGTCTGTTACAGTATTTTCAGTAAGGCTGGGAGCTGCCCAATTAATTATTACTGTACCATTAACAAAAACCCCTCCTGTGAGTTTCTCTGTCAATTTTGAGCCCCCCCATTTTTTCCCCTGTATAGGGAATTTGTTTTAAAAGGTCAGCCTGGGGGTGAGGCATTGTCAAAGGCAATTTTATCTTTAGTTTTTTTTTTTTTTTTTAAAGGGAAAAAACTGATTTAATATACCTCATTGGAGTCCTGCGCTTTTCAAATAAACCTGAGTTCCATTCTCAATCCAACATGTGCGAAATTTAGAATGAGAACTGAGGAGGGCAGAAAGAAGCCATAACAGCTTTGCAGGGCAAGATGTTCAATTCAAAAGCGCTTGGCTGCTTTTGTTATTCAATGAGAATGTTTAATAGGGGTCAGATTCTGCAAATAAACTTGCCAGTTGCAAAACTGTCATATCACTGATAGTCAAACATGGAAATATGGACATAGAGTCCCCAACAGAATGTAATGCCCGATGTTGCATCATTTTTAAGTTTTGCTACTTTTTGGAGGTGCATTGCCTCCAAAAACAGTGGTTACAGGTATTAATTAAGATCCATTTATATGTGAACAATAAATATATTGTTGCTACCGATATTAATCCAAAAAAAAAAAAATTTGACCTTGTCATATTGGTCTGGAATTTACAGTATTTCTGCAGCTCCACTATGGGGATTGCCACAGATATTCTAGCACTAGCATGGGGCATTTTCAACATAGTTTCAAAAAAATTATAAATGCCTGGGAGGCTGGTGTTGATGCTTGGATTTGATAGAACCATAAATCAATCATTCTGACAGATAGGATTTCTTAGATTCATGTTAAAAATGGTCATTTCTAAACAAGAACAAGTAATAATTTAAAGTTGTTCTTACCTCTAGGCTTGAGATTTGCATAGGACTGCTGAGGATTGCTCGTATCGTGACATTTTGTTGCTGATTTCTGCTGGGAAAATGAATGAAATCAGAAGTAAGTGATTAAGTTATGTTACAATTCTGTTTGAATTTTTTAAAATGATATTGCCTGTTAAATTAAGAAAGGCTGGACCTCCATGTTACCTGCACATGATGTCTGTGTCAAGATGAACAGAATGTCTATTGACCAAGCTTGCTGGATATTGCTCTCTCTCTCTCTCTCTCTCTCTCTCTCTCTCTCTCTCTCTCTCTCTCTCTCTCTCTCTCTCTCTCATGTGTATGGACCTCGACTCCTTCTCTAGCTATCTTGACCCCACCCTTGGTCAATAACCCATATCTACTTGTAAAGGTAAATGATTCCACTCTAGTATTAGTGACTGTAGGAGCCAGATGCAGGGCTGTCATTACAGGCCATAACCATAACACTTGTTGTGGCCGAGTATTTATGATGGGCCCTTGATGTTACAATAATAATATGTGAGGGGTGGACTTGCTCATTGTAAATATAATTCACCCAAAGAGCAACAGGGTTATTGTGGGTGTGTAGAACCCCTGACTCAAAACCTAATGACAGCACTGAACATGGGTCATCAGCATGGAGGTCTGTCTATGGTTTCCCCATAACAATTTGTCACGATGCCCAAACAATAGGCCATTTCTGAGTTACTTGTGCCTCTGTTTCAAAATGAGTCCTCATGCAAAACCTTTCATATGAAAATGAGTTTTATTTGCATTGAAATGAACCTGTAGGGGGAACACATTTTTATGTGAATGGTTTCGCATGAAGTCTCATTTTGACATAGAGGCACAAGCCAACTAGGAAATGGTTTATTGACTGGTACACACTGGTTTACCTCTGAATTGGGGGGACACTGCTAGTGCATTGTGTTGCCGAAGAATTCTACATGATGGAACAATGTACCCTTGCAACTTGTTGTTGATGTACAAAACAATAGTACTGTTGGTAAGGTCTTGCATAGGAGCCAAGTGGCCCATCAGACATGAGGCATGAAGCGACTTGGAATATTTCCACCCCCCACCCCCCTCCTGGATGGTATGCTAGTCAATCGCGGGATTACCCCCAGCATTAAGTTCGCTGGTTCCCATTTATACACCTGGGTGGAGAGAGGCACTGTGAGAGTTAAGTGTCTTGCCCAAGAACACAACACAATACACCCGGCCTGGGCTCCAACCCAGACCACTCGATCCTCTGCAGAAACAGTAAGTAGGGCATGTTTACCGTCTTGCGTTTGTTAGAGGTAGCTGCAATGTATATACACGTGGTTATACTCAACTGAGGCAAATTATATTAGCAATTACTTGAATTGTTTAAAACTTTAAGGAAGTTGTTAACTTACCCAAAATTCTGTTGCTGAAATAATAATAAAGTGAAGCCATGTTAGCATGAGCTTAAACTTCTATACAAGATCAGAATATGTTGATTTTTATAAGTGCTGCTAGTTTCGACTGTTCTGTCCACAAGAAAGCAATTTTCAGTAGTGTTTATCCGTTGATTTTGCGAGAAGCTTCATGTATATGAATTCTTTAGCTGTTGTAATTCAATGGTGCGAAAATGTGCAGTATCTTGTACAGTAGTCTTTTGAAGTGGTACAATAGTTTTTAAGTATTTTTATTATACTCGTCCGTCAACATAACTGCTGTTATGCGTTTTGTGTTCTCCATGAAAGACGCACAGGGCGACATTCTTGAGTTTGGGTTTCAATTTGGTTCGTATAGATGGAACACGTTTCCTGGCTTAACTCAGTCGCTGTTAACTACACCAATCCTAAACGTAAAACTCATTGAACTTACGACGTTGTTGTTGTCCATGTTGAAATCTTGTCGGGTGTTCTGAAAGAATTGAAAGAGACGTGGTTATGTTTACATTGTGACTTTGCCCTGTATTCAGAATGGCGTGCGACCGTCGTTGTTTCAGAGTTGATATAAAGTTTCTCTCCCTTCTATGTAGCAATATTTGTAGAAATATCAAGTCAAATTTGAAACAACTTTGAGATGCTGCATTCACTGTCTCAGATTTACGGAAATATTTTCTGGTGCAGTCGGCGTATTAATCAATACAGAACCACTGAATTCGTTCTTGAAGATCAAACGTTTTTGCGGGAGAACCATGCTATCACCTTGTGAATCAAGTGATTAACGCCCAAGTCGCTAGTGGAGGGAAGGTGCCTACGAAGCCCGGGGGGCTGCAACCGCAGTCACATCCCCAAGGCGCTAGAACACCCGACTGGCCTGCCCAACCCGCAACCAAGCCACGAGCCCCCCGCGCCAAGCCCCCTACAGGCACCCGTCACACTCAAGCCAGACGGCATTGGTGGAAAATAAATGAATAAATAAATAAATAAATAAGTAAATAAATAAATAAATAAATAAATAAAATAAAATGCTGAAAAGAAAGGGGGGGATAGGGAGGGAACGCCGAGAACCGCTAAACTATAATTCAATCCACAACGCCACACTAACAGAGCGATGAACACACTGCGAGCACATGGGACGAGAACACATGTACTAACCAAATATACCGCTGGACAATGTCAGCCCCAGGGCTCTCACGACCATGTGACTGTTGCAAACGCTACAGAAACGCACCAAACGCTAAACAAACGCTAACAGATGGCCAAGGCACTAACAAACGCCTACAAAAACGCTACTGACCAGACTCGCTCCTGGTCATAAACTATGTAAAATTTTATTGAACTATATCAAACGCTACAAAACGCACCAAACGCTAACCAAACGCTCACAGACGGCCAAGACACTGACAACCGCCTATAAAAATGCTACTGACCAGACTAGCTCCTAGTCGTTAACTATGTTAAATTCCATTTAACTATATCAAACACTTTAGCGCTCTAACTAATGGTTTCCCAATTCGGCTAAGGGCTCGTTTTGGTAATCTCGAGGTGTTACAAAGTGTCTATCCCATCGAATTTCTCAGAAGGACGTTTCTACGGCGATGCGCATGGATCTGTAGCCTGGCGTGGGGCCAACAAGTTTACTGCAACAAGTTCTTTTCTTTTCAATATGAACATCGAACGCCTACCTGTTAAATCGCTAAGTGGGCAAGGAGGTTATTCTGTCTGTTGGCTCCTAACTTCTCTTCTCGGAGAGCTTTCTTAACCAAATAATCAGTTTCTCTTTTTCATTTGACGAGGTGACGGCCAAAATGATTGTGTTGGGAAATGGCGGGAAACTGATGACCAATGATTGCAGGCGTTGTGTTACTGTTTTTTATTTTTTATTTTTGTGACGTGCAAACGTACGACATATAAGGAGAAACGTTCAGCTTTCATCTTGCCGATCGGGAGGTCATATGGACAGAATTGTTGTTTGCTTTCTCCGAGAATGTTTCTCCCGGTGCTCAGGTTTTCCTCCTCTGCCAAAACCAGCGTCTCCAACTTCCAATTCGGTCTGGATAGGAGGACCCTCTGAAAATCCAGCCATGGTTGATGGGGCATTTCTCTCTATTTGAAACAAAGTAATTTGTTTATTAGATGTGTCGAGTGTGTATAAACTGCGCGCTTTTTGTCGAGTCCAGTGACTTTTTCGGTCAGTACTACTTCTTTTATCTGGCTTGCAAACCGAAAGAAAGCATTTGGCAATGGTCACACTTGTTGTAGCTTGAATTTTATGCTCGTCACGATCACATGTTGTGAGAGATGATTATGGTTAGTATGGAATACTCACATTGTTAGTACCCGTTTCATAATTATCGCTCCTCGGACATTGCTCCGTTGTTTGTTTGCTGTAAATCAAATGTTGTAAATCAAATGTTGTGTCGTATAATGTTGTGTGGAATAAACGATTGTATTGTAAACATTGTTCATTGACAAGTGATGTAGGCTCGCGTGACCTGTTTATCAAGTTGAATTTTACTTAACGCAGATGTGCCATAATATCTCTCTTCTTGGCTTCAGTAGTGACAGCCAAGTGTTCAATTGAAACAAGTGTATAAGTTGATCTTCACAGTCTTCAAAAGCTTCAGGCAAATAAGCGCCCATTTGTGGTTTCAGAAGGGCTTTGAACGAATATTACAGATAATTTATTCAACTTGTTGTAATATGAGACATGAGCGAAACAAGACGTATGTCGAACGGTTACCCTTGCTGTCACGTAATGAAATGCCATTGGCATAAATGACTTGTAATGAAAGCTACACACATGTCCACTATGCGGTGAATGGATGTGATCTTCTGCTTATTTTCCTAATTGTTTTTAGTGTGTGTCTCTACGAAGGATGCAGTAGTAATTTCCTTCAAGTGAAACGATTGTAAGTGGAAGCTGGGACTTACAACATAAACAACACTCGTTATAAATGATTAGAGTTTTACAAACACGTTAGAGCAGTCCACTAAAAGGCTCAATTGTAGTAACAACGTTTCTTCACGTGAGCAATTTCAAGTACAAAGTGTTTTGCTTGCAGTTAGAACGCCTTCTGAAACTTGGAAAGCTGCTTTACAGAGTTGAAGGTGATCGACTTACCTGTGCTTCGATGTGCATATTTTAACTGTGTGCGTTCGCTTGAACCATCAGACAGTGTAAATCGCCGCATTGTGCTGAACATCTACTCCGAGATCAACCAAGGAACGCTACTTTAGATATATAGAGGCGACTATTAACTTGCACACGGTATCTTAAAATGTTAGTCATGCACGCGATGGGATTTTTCCCTTGTTTTGTTCCCTTACTTTGTTTTGTGATAGCAAGTTGCTTATGTTTGGCGTGTAATACCCCGAAACAGCTCGTTTATATTTCATTGCAAGACTAAGTCGTAATGGATTTGTGGGGTGTTAGACTGCCGTCTATTTTTGTATTTATCAAGATTTTAATACTCATTTAAGAGTACTCTATTTCCTGAATTTCTCTCAATAGCTGTAGAGAAAGTGAAAGTGCGAGAGAATCATTTCAATTATTGTGTGGGCGTGCAGAAAGAATCGGTGACCGTATCATTGTAATTAAAGACGTTAACTTTATTTTTAGAACACAAGAAATTTCTGTATTCGCGAAGACAGGGACCCTAACACGCCAAAAACATTTGAAACAAAGCACTCTGAGTTCGTGCTCCTTCATTTCTGATTATAAGAGAATTATCGGGGAAAAGAAGTCCAATTTTCGATTTTAATTTTTGCAAGTTTTTTTCGAGCCAACATACAAATTTGGAGATTTTGAAGTGGGGTATTCCCATTGAAATGAGTCATATAATCCCGAGTCAAATTGGATGGTGCTTACTACAGCATATTTATTAATATCTCCGATTGCGAAACCAGACAACGTCCAAAGGGAAAAATAACGGACAGACAAGTGAAAACTGAGAGAGATGAAAATGGGTGGGAGAATTAGAGTAAAATCAGTTTAAGTGCGTGCTTTATTCGTTGAATTGTTTTGCTTTCTCACTTCATTTTTACGTTTACACTTCTCTTCGAATATAACAACGGAACTATATCGTTCAACTTTGTACTTGCAGGCAGGAGATTAGAAATAACCAGAGATAAGCTCCGGCCTGATGGGCCACTTGGCTCGTAGCAGACTTTATCTTTTACCTTACTAACCAGTACGGGAAAAAAGCCAATCTCACGGAGTCATTTGTTAGAGTGCGGGCCTGACGTTAGCGAGTGACATGCGCGGTATCTCATTATTTTTTTTTGATAAATTTACTTCTGGTAGGTGCAGTAGTGCATGCTTCCTCTTTCTGTGGGTAGTCCCCTTCTTGTAGACATTCCCTCTCATTGTGGATAGCCCCTCTCCCTCTAACTAGTCCCTCTTGATATAGACAGCCCTTCTCTCTTTGAATACTCTCCTGGCAGATACTCGCTGTTCCTATGGATTGTTTCTTATCCTGTAGACAGTCCCTCTCCCTGTAGTAAATAGTGCTTTTTCTTGAAGAAAGCCTCTGTCCCTCTACACTGTTTCACAGTCCTTTCGTGGACACATCCTCTCCCTTTTGCACATATTACTCCTTTCTATAAATAGTCCCTCTCTCAGCAGGTGGTCCTTGTCCCTGTAGAAAGTCCCTCTCCCTATAGCTAGACAAGTCCTTGTAGCCCGTTCCTCTCCCTGTAGAACAGATTGCCCCCCCCCCCTGGAAATAATATCTGCCTGGGATAATCCCTCTTCCTATAGATAGGTCTTATCCCTGTAGATGGCACCTACCCCCTTGGACAATCCCTCGTTCTATGGATAGTAACACTCCTTGTGCATAGTCTTGCAAGCAATAAAATAAATTTAAAAAATTACATTTTCAATTTTTTATTAATCGTGCCTTTACAATAAGACGTTAACAAATAAATATCAACATTTCCTTCTTTGCTTTAGTTGAATTTTATTTCTTTGTGGTTACCGTAACATCGCAATCCTGAAAAAAATCGGCAACATCTTATAATTATCCATCTATCTTATAAGTATCTGCGATATGTTGTTTGTGAGGTAAGGGATAGAAGATTGAATTTTATAAAATAACTAAGCTACTATGTGCACTCTCATTGGTCGATAGGTGTGTTTAGATTAGAGCATGTAAACGCGGTTGTGACGTTTTAGATTTGCGCGTATTTTTCAGAGTTTTTTTTTTTGAACGATGTTCACATGGCAATGCCTCTTGAAAGGGTTAGTTTTGAAATGTTGTGCCAAAGTGTTTTACACAGTAACTTGGTGCATGCCGTTTCATGCTGCTTGGATGTATGCTGAATTTCTACGTGTCATGTATCAGCTTGCTCTATTTTTCACTGTGACCTATTGAGGGCCTTTTTCTTTAGTGAACAGCAATCTCTCTCTGGTCAGCATGAGTTATGAGCTTCATTTTTATTACAATATTTTTGTGGCAATTGTTGCAGTTTCTGCGAGGACAATGTATGTTTGTTTCTTTGTTTGTTTGTGTCTTTTTTTACTTACCTCTGAGAGCTCTATGTGAGCTCTTATTTCAGTGCACTCCCTCAAGACCGTCAGAATACTACAAGATTTACAAAACGACGTATTGTTTTCTTTATCTCCTAAATTTCATTTTTTATCATAAAGTTGTATAACAGAGACAAGTACATGTATGCTGCTGAGAACTTGCAGTGGTAATAATGGTTATGTCACTTACGTCTGATTACTGTGTGCAGGATCACTCTACATAGAACAGAAAAAAACAGCACATTAATTTACACTTCTATGTAGTAAGTTGGAAACAGGCATCGATTTAACAATGGCAATAACAAATCTTGGCAATTATGTGCTCGAGGAATATGTTGTGCCTCTTTTATCATAAAGCAAAATTTTAAAAACAACAATTTAAATTGTAACAATGTTTATAGAGGGCCACAAGTTCATTAGTTTTTGAACTATAAATTGTCACCCTCTTTAAATAAAGTTTGATTGATTGATTGATTGATTGATTGATTGATTGATTGATTGATTGATTGATTGATTGATTGATTGAACGTCAAAAAAGATGATCTGCAGTATGCAAGGCGGTAGTTGTCAGCAGCAGCACAACAATTTTTTAAGTGGGTCATAACAATGCCTCTTGGTACTTAATGCAGGGCTTGATATACTTCTTGATATACTTCTTGTCGTTTCTGTGAAAGTACTATATCCTAACTCTATGTTTCATAGTTTTAAAACTTGCCTTGCTCAGAGATATTGTTATCCCATTCTGTGGTCCCAGAGCAGAACTGAAAAAAAGGTCAAGGGTATGTGCTTTATTTTATTGAATATCTTCACTGACAGTAAGAGCCACATGACATTACATTAAGCTGCCCTCACCAAACTGTAAAGTTTAGACTTAAATGAAATCGAGAATTTAAACATATGAAGTCAATTCTGAACCCTTAAGTTTATATTGGGCATATGTATGAAACTTGTTTCCTTTGCAACGAAATTGAGCCTTTTACGTTTTCTGATCTGTTGCGGGGTGGTGGCCGTGTATTTTGTATCAGAACATCGTTTTAGTATTTTGCCAGTGAACCATTAGTTGACGAGAAGAGCTTGGTAAATTCTAAGAGCAAAGAACTTGACAGGCCGGTTTTACAGAACAGAATGCATGAAACTGTTATCTCTGAGAGTGTTTTAATATGAACATAATAATTGCTCACCTTGCAGCCACCTGGTGGGATGGCTGTCAGTCCTGTAATAGTAAATACATAAGCAAATACTGTTACAAATTTAATGAAATAGTACAATTGGACCTCACTGATTAGAACTCTAAACCTTTTGCCTCGGTTTTGTCCTTCATTTTGTCCTTCTACAATTTTGGAAATAAATTAATCAGTCTGACTTTGCAGGCTTCCAGTGCAGCAGCTGTATATCTTAGCAGTGGTCAGCGACATTATATAGAATTAGTAACTTTTTTTTTTCATACCCATGAAAATTACATGTAGTCGTTAGTATTATGATATATATTCACATTCTTTTTGTATTTTTGTTTTTATGTTGAGCACTCAGTTTTATCTCGAAGGGCCAGTTGTAAGGAGAACCTTGTGATCGTCTTTCACAACAGTAAGGGAACATCCTCCAAAACGAGTTTTGCATGTGGATAATCCACGGATTGCTAGAGGTAATCAACATGCTTTGCAGGGGAGAAGGGATACAGCGAGAATACCTTGTATGGATAGGCCAAACAGTATGAACATTAAAACATACCATGTCCTCATCCGTGGACGTGTCCCTAAATGGGCAAAGACCAATTTCCTGAAAAGTAAGTCAGATAATGTATCAGGATTTGCGGGACTAACTTTTTCTTTTGAAAATTGTCATATGAAGCTAATTCTATCTCTCTCTTTAGTTTCGAAACTCTAATCAGTTTTCACTTATGCAAGCAGTCATTAAAATCTAGTACATTTAATACGTTTGCTTCGTCAGAATGATTTTCAATGGTACACAGGGAGCAACATTCAAACACTTTTGTAACCGATGGAAAATCCCTCCACAAATTCACCCTGGTGCTGTGTCTTAACCACAATCAATCAATCGATCAATCAATCAATCAATCAGTCAGTCAGTCAGTCAGTCAATCAATCAATCAATCAATCAAAAGGATCTAATGTGGAACCAACGATGAATTAAACGCGGTAAGGGGAGTTTAAAAAGAAGTCTTGTCCTTCGGTTTTGCATCTCAAATTCCTTTTCAGGTTAGCCATGAAACTTACCATTTTGGTTTCTTCATTGGCCATCGTTATCTGGAAACCATAAAACAGCAGAAGGTTTAGAAAGGTTATCATTGTCTTAGAGCAAGACAATTTGGCATTTTTAATGCCAAGACGGTTCTGGTAATTGCTTAGTTCCGTAGCCTGAAATTCGCAGCAGAAAAATTACACAACTACAAGAACGCGAGGGGAATTTAGGCCTTGCGAAGGCCTGCTTTCGTACATTCTGTTCTATGCGAGTAAAACTGACCGACAAAATCTTTGAATTACGCAAGTAGTACCTCCTTACGATAGAAGACTATTCAAGGTAACTTTAAATCATACTCAAACGGTTCGACTTGTGTATATGTATGTATGATCATTTACTCCAGCGGGGATGTTTACGAAGGCGTGTTTGAAACTTACAAATTGTTGGCTGAGATACGCAAATACCTTTCTAGAATTAAGATATACTGTTTTAAGAAGTGGAACTGGAGCTTACCCGTCGTCATCGTGAACGTAATTTCACTTGTCTTGAGATGTGGAACCAGAGCTTTTCACTTGTGTTGACGTTTAGCTCAGTTTAGACCACGCTTGGACACGTGCGCCGGCGCATGTCAGCAGTGGGTGGTTTGCTGACCAGATAAACACAAGGAGGCGGGCTCGTAACCTGTGCATTATTCTAACGACGAGGAGTAACGAAGGCTGAGATTCCTTTCGTGCTGAGCAGTGCGAAGTTGGATGCTAAAAGGATAGGAAATGTTCATTTCTTTTGATGACTGTTGGCCTCTGTGCTTGAGACCTTCATCGACCGGATGCCGCCTATCAGTGATGACTGGATGTAATTGGACTCACTGCCGTATTATGATCTTCATTATACAATGGAAGAACATTTAGATTAACACCATTCTTTGAGTTGTAGGTTTGGCTGTCTGTCCATGGCTCACTGATTGCACCTGCCGTGTCTAAAAGAGAAAGATTGTTCCAAGTAGCAAATTGCAACTTATTTTAAATGTTGATGAGTAATTTGAGACGTTTCTGTGAAAACTATTTTCTTCTCCTTTTGAGCCGACTTATTATACCGTGAACAAGACCAAAAATTATAATCGCAGCGAATGAAAAGAAGTCAAACTTGATTCAGGTAGAGAATCGTAGTCAGGAACTGATGAGGCTGTTAAAAACGTCTGTGTGGAACGAAATAGATTCAAAGTAGTATAAAGGCGTCTCGGTGTGCCGACGACGTCAGCAATCCAAATGTTCTGTCGGTCTCAAGACGAAATTTATATATTCCGTGATATGCTCTAAATCGCAAGGAAGCGAGGGGAGCAAAGCTTTTTTCCCGACCAGACCTTACCTTCATGTTGCTTAGTACTATTTAACGTTCAGTGTTTTGTTTTTCAGTTCTTTTCTTTCCGAGGAAACAGAATATCGATCCGGTTGTCTCCGTTGTTCATGTTATCGCATTCGTTCAAATAAAATAAGAGGAAAAAAATTCAGCAGACCTTGACTTTTTGCATAAACAGACCAAACGATGCTGACATTTCTTGTTTATGCGATTGGCTAAGGTTCAGTTACCATAGAAATTAATGCTTGTTGTGGTTTAATTTGTTTCCACGAAAGGTTTTGAATTCACTTTCTAAGAAACCAAGTTCTATCGGTTTTGGTTTTATTTCTAAGCCTTCTGAATTTTTCAACTTGTAGACTGATATACATGAGTACAATGCACAGGTCTGTTAGATACAAATTAGTTATCTGTGGATCACGCAACAGAGGCAGTCGAAATTATTCTGGTTTATGCTATTGTGCGGATATTATGTGGCTTGTATTTGTTGGTGAAATAACACGCGCTCTGATTGGCTAATTCAAGGATATTATTCTCCTGTAATGCCCCCGGGCTGATTGCGGGTCCTGTAAAACCAAAGCAAAAGCCATATATTAAACAAATTATTAACCTGGAACGTTCCAAACCTCGACCTTGCTCTACATTCCTCCTATTCTATAGCATTACCAAATGTTAGGAAATAGCCCAAAGAAAATACCCGCGCTGATTGTTTTAGAATCGTGTTTCTATAACTCGAAAGAAACAGATCCAGCGTGAGCTGATGACGTAATGATGGCGCGAGCAAAGGGAATTTACATTTTGATGATCAAAGTAAACAAGTTTTTCTGTTATTTTCGTCGCGTTATTTTCTAAAGGAAATAGAAAACATGTTATTCATGTTTCCATCGAGCTTTTTTTACGATAACTACAGAAATTCTCTCGCGCTCATTGGCTAATTTTCATCATCATTAAGCGCACAGACACATGAATTTATAATTTATGCGATGCCTCAACGAGCGAGAGCGGACAATTTGACAAATTGGTATCGTAAAGAGACAAATTGGTGTCAGTTTTTTATGCGTCTGTCCTGTTATTGACGATGAATTTCGTCATAACATTGTGAAAGTAGTCTGCGGATCCACTCGGCTATCCTGTGAGCTACTTTGACAATGTTATGACGAAATTCATTGTTAATAACAGGACAGACGCATGAAAAACTGACGTCAATTTGTTAAATAGAAACACTCGTGAAACGGCTCGTGTTCCAAGAGTATTTCTCGTTCTCCCAAACTTTCACTCGTGTTTCTATTTAGTAGATTGTAAGCTCGATTGTAAGCTATCGCGTGATAGTTGACTCGGGCTGTGCCCTCGTCAACTATCACGTATAGAAATCGAGGGCGAATAATAAAAATTTACTAGTCGTTCAAAACTTTATCTAAATCCTCGTCACAGACAGCTCGAAAACACAAAGAAGTGGCCGTCACTTTGTTAACAAACGCACACTGCTACTCTATTCACTATCTATAACGAAATAGATAGTGAATAGCGTAGCCAATCAGAGAATGGCATTCATGATAGAAGGCCAGTGCTAAAAGTCGATAGAAACACAGAGAACCTTCGTAAAAAATACTTTTTGTTAAGCCAAGGGAAATAAAACTCGTTGTAGTCGTATTGACCTCGCTATCGCTCGGTCAATACGTGAAGGTCTCGGTTTCAGGTTCATAATTACCTGTAGAGATCTCACTCGCTGTTAATAAGTAGTTTAAAATAGTCTCTCTTTCACAGACTAGACATTTACTTGTCGACACCTATCATCGAGAACTAAATGTTATCGACAACTAATCATGCCCGATGCGAGTATTCCACACACTGGGGTGTAAGTTGCCAATAGCTAAGTCATGCCAGCGAGAGATTGGGAACTAACGTTCACTACGCATGCTTAAAACACTACGTATGCTCAAATGTGTCCTGTTTCGAGAGTTGTCGACACCTAAAGCAATGATTCCCACATACAGGAAAATGATCAAAACGAAGTTTTCGACGACTATTAATTGTCGACAACTAAAGCAGTTTCCCTTTGCGAAAAGGGTGGTGGGGAACATTGAATGAAGGGGTAGCACGAAAACACGCGAAGAGTTTGAGATCTTAGCAAATCTCTTCATTAATACTGGTAGGGGGCTTGGAAGAGGCAGCCGTATTGGTCGTTGATATGGGAAGCAGCATTAGTATTCTGGCAGATCTTGCTTTACAATAGTTCCGTCTTACGATTATATGTACAAATAGCGATACAAGATAGACGTTTATTCACATCGTAGTCCGTGTAAGGATTTATGCGACAAATCTGGCCCAGTATTTATCAAGGAAGGTGTAAGATAATCCAGCATCAGTGTCAACTTTGAAGTTAGTAGTTCTTTCTCTCTCTCCCTCTCCCTCTCTCCCCTCCGCCCGCCTCCCCGGCATTTCTTCATCTCTTTTTCTCTCTTCTTTTTGTTCTGTAGTTTAGTTCGGAACGTAGTGACTCTAACAATGTGAACAATTGTGACTACCATTGTTGTTCTAACCAGTCCTACATGCACTTATTTTTTATTTTTAATCGATTTACATAATGAAGTTTGTATTTGGAAGTGTACACCGTGTTTGGTGTCCCTAATGTTTCAGGTAGTAGTCCGTCAGAGAATAATAAATACTTTAAAGTTCTCAAGCTGGATCTTTCACAGCCCGTTAGAGTAGACTTAGACATAGACATAGTTTATTTTGCGTGGTCGCACACTTAGTTATGGTAGAGGTGCGTCCCATAGACTTATTAAGCAGTCTACAGCATGCACCGGTCATTTTACAGGTGCGCCCTGAAAACAAAACAACAAGGTAAACATGTTCATTTAGAAATGAATATGAAACTTGACTAACTAAGATGGCGTAATTACCTTTAAATGATCAGCTCTCTCAGTTGGGGTGTTTCGCGATGTCCTCATGGGATTTTTCCGCCTGCAGGTGTCTGAGAAAAAAGATTACATGAAATGAGACAGGAGGAAAGGTCAGTTTGACACAAGTGGCAGAAAACTTTGTGGATTAACAGGTAAGGACTTGATCAATAAAGCGGTTTTCAATCAAATGCTGAATATAATATGGAATAGGCCATTTCCGAGTTTCCTTGCCTCTGTTTCAAAACGAGTCTTCGTGGAAAACCTTTTTATGAGCATGAGTTTGATTTGCATTGAAATGAACCTGTAGACAGGAGCTCATTTTCACATGAATGGTCTCGTACGTAGACTCGTTTTGACACAGGCAAAAGGTGACTCAGAAGTGGCCTTTTTTGGTTGGCTTCACCAAGCTCTATCACTACCTTAAAAACACTGTGGTCACCTATTTAAAGGCACACTGTCACCATTTTTAGCATAGTTTTGGAAATTTCAATAACATATTTTTACAATAACTGCCTAATTTCTCGCGCGCTGATTGGCTCATTAATATCATCAATAAGAGTACAGACAGATAAAATTTTAATTTATGCAAGCTTTCAAGTTTAAATTTCAGCTGTCACACTGTCAACTTTTAACCAATGCGATTTTATGGACTTTTTTAAGTAGCCAATCAAAAAGCGAAAAAAGTTATTAACAATGTTGGCGTCATTTTGAATAAAATTCACTTATCTTTGTTTACGACAAGTTTACGCGTCTTTTCCCCTCATTTATTCCCGGAATTTGACCAGTTTGGGGTCTTGTTATTGTAAAAAACGAATTGACATCAGTTTTTTATGCGTCTGTTCTCGTATTGATGATAAATTTCGTCATAACATTGTCAAAGTTTACTGGGGAACCACTCGCCTGCGGTTCGTGGTTTCACAATCATTTTGACAATGTTATGCTGCAATTTATCACCAATAAGAGGACAGACGCATAAAAAACTGACGTCAATTTGTGAAATCGAACATTGAAAGCTGAACAATATTGGTTTTATTTTGGAGAGCAGTACCCGACAAATGATTAAAACCTATTAAGAAGTGAGGATGGCTAACGATGGCGAGGATGGAAACGGATTGCGATATGGATTTTTGAAAAAGCGTCAGGCTGTCAGTTTTTCAAAAGTTCAAGTTTGGCTCGGAAATCGTGGAAATTTTGCAAAAATGATGCTGCAGTGTGACGTTCTTCAGGAAATAGTAAGAGCTAACTTAGTTCTTATTCCATAAATTTAGGGACCATTTCGTGAATTTATAACAGTTTTAAGCAAATATATCGTGACAGTGTCCCTTTAACCTATCAGACGTAGAACGAAAGCCACAGGTAAATGACTAGGTTAATTTTCCCGCGCCGAACGACAGTTGCGTGGTCATATTTCGTTCTTGTTTGCATTTATAGCCCCTTGTGCTTCTAACGTTCGCTTTGCTCTTGAATTGAGGTGATAATTTTACGATTGAAAACCTGCTGTCTAACCACCACAATTTTTACTTTTTATGTCAGAAACTGATAGTTCAGTCACAAGGAGCATCAGCTCGGAAGCGTGGCTGGGTTTCTCTGGCAAGCAACCGAACGGTGAACAATCTGAGACACTGGAGTACAAGTGTTGGAAAGGGAACAACTGATCAATGCAGGCATATTGTTTACTTTTTCTGACAGTCGGGGCAAACTAAAACTATTCAATCATTGACTTTAGGATTTAAATCCATTGAAATGACTGGAGTTTAGTATTTGATGTTTATTGCGGGCTTATGCATAAGGCGCGCAAAGTCTGGGCAAATCTTGTGGATATGTATGTGTGCATACAGGATGACAAGCGGTATATAGGTGAAGCACCTGAGGCTCTTTCATACTGGAGAAATAAACCTTGTACTGCGTACAACTTCAGAAGGTGCAACAACGTAATTGTCCCGCGTTTTAACTCGCAGTTTCTTAAAGACTCTATTAGCTACAGAGGCGCTATTCTTTGGAACGCTGTGTCGACCCATTTCACAGGCCAGGTTACTGTTTTTTATCGCAAAGTGAAGAAGGACTCGTATTTCAAGGAACTCGATTTTAGCGCACAGTCAATCCAGTCGTTGACCAGCCACTACGAAGATTTTAAATGTTTTTATCTATTTTGTGTTTAAATGCTGTAGTCAATTTACTGTATATTTTAGAGTTTTTTCGTAGCGAGTGTATTTTGTAAGTAATGTTATCGCTATTTTAATTATAGATCTATATTCATTTGTAATTAATTTTGCACGACCCCACAAGCTTTGAGCTTTAAATCTTATCGTGTTAAAATAATCGATATGTATGTACCGTAAATCCTCGAATTAGCGCCCCCCCTCGAATAAGAGCCCCCTTCGAATAAGCGCCCCTCCTATCGGCCGAAATTTAAAATAAGCGCTCTCCCGCGAATAAGCGCCGCCCTCCTCTCTCCCCATTTTGTGGACGAGTAATGAGACAACAAAGGGTGTATAGTTTTCGTCATGTAGTATTAGATTGATGCATTGTTTCAGTTTGTGAACATGTTTAGTGAACACGTTGAACACGTTAAGTACTAACAGTGCCACGATTTAAACTCTAGGATCAGCGTTTTATGTCAATAAACAGCTTATGTTGGTGTTTACGCGCAGATGATGTATTAAAAGAATGATCATGTCAGGCTACGATTTGGGAAAAATTAAATAAGGGCCCCCCGTCATATCCTAAATTTGAAATAAGCGCCCCGGGCGCTAATAGGCCCTTTACAGCTTGGATCACGTGACCAAATTTTTCCTAAAAATTTTTTATATTATGGGCTATAACTTAAAAAATGCTTTGTCCACACAAATCTTATTCTTTTAAAAATTCGGACCGTCATAAAATCTCCTTTAATGATGGGGGCCTCAAACTTGGCCATTTTGATATTTTCGACATGCTTTTTCCATTTCTGGCACTCGTTAAGTTACAGCCCATAATTTTATGAAAAATAGGTCACGTGACGACATAGCTGCAAAGGGCGTATTCGAAGATTTACGGTATGTATGTATGTATGCGTGTATGTATGTATGTACGTGACAGACCTTCCGGAGCATATTTTGTCCAATAGGTAGACTGGGTACTAGTAATTTTGAGTGATCCTTTGCTGGGGCCTTCGATGGCGGCCATTGCCAGTGTTGTGCAGCCTTTGTTGGGCGTACTGTTTCATATCGTGTTGTCTGCGCCCTTATTTTGTTTTAAGTAATTATTGTACAGCTTACAGTTGCGAGTTTAGTTGCAGTTTCCAAGGGAAGCTATTTCCGATTTTTCAATCGTTCTATTGCCGTCATTAGTTATATTTGTTTGTTTTTTCTTTCCTTTCATTTAACACAAGCGCGCATAGGAAAGGCAAACGCTGCCTTTCGGTAAATGTTAACGAAAAGGGAAAAAAATAGAAAAAAAGCACAATTAGGATATGATCTCATATCCTCCAACTTCCCAGACAGATACTTTCTCCACTGTGGCACACTGTAAAATATATTAATTATGCAGGAAATATTGATTAAGGGCCTCTTCATATGAGCCCGGCAACCGGGCTGGCTCGGTTACCGGGACGAATTTTGTTGTCTGTTCATATGGGAAATTTCAGCCTGGTCGACCGGGATAAAACCCAAGAAACACAACAAAAATGGTGGAACATAGACTTGCATCGTTCGTGGCTGTCGTAGCTTTGTGGTCTCTTGTAACTTTACTAATAAAGCTAATTCGCATACTTCTAAAGTGGAAATACATACAAGACAAAAATTATGCCATTTTTGAAGCTATGTTGCGAAAACGAAGCCATTTTGTCTAAAAAGTTTCGTCCCGGTTACCCGGGCTGGAGTGTTCATATGGGAAAATTTTCATCCCGGTTACCGAGATCTCGGTTTTTGCGACCGAGATCTCGGTAACCGAGCCAGCCCAGCTTCTCGTATGAACACATCGAAATTTTTACGAAGGAAAGAGTGCCGAGGCGAGATCCCGGAAACCGAGCCAGCCCGGTTGGCTGGGCTCATATGAAGAGGCCCTAATGTACGTTCCTAGCGAGAACCGACAAGTCATGCGAAAATATTACCAAACTCATCCATTATTGTATTTTCATCTTTCTAGTAGTTGCCTACTCGTTAAGACTGGAATAAATAACACTAGCCATAAGCCCATATTTGCGCACATCGGACCGGTTATTGAAGCGTTCATCGCCTCAAGCTTGAACAAGCTCGTATTTCGTTAGTGTCGTTTCATGCAAGGTTGCCCCGGAAGTTCGTTAGCAAACAGGCTAAATGAGCATGAAAAATCGTCAGGTGTTTATGAAACTGAAGTGACGGGAGGGGAACTGAAATCGGGGATAGGAACCAGCTATGGTGGAGGAAACACCAAGGGAAAGTATAGACGGAGGTAGAGTACCAAGTTAACCACTCGATCACGGGCAAACAGTGAAAATCAACGTTGATTTCTGCATATAATAAATCCACTTTACTTGTGCTATATGTATCAAACTATCCGTCGTTGCAGAGAGTGTAACTGTTTTAGTCTTCAACTTAGATGAACTGTTATTCACATCCTTGTGTTCTATCGTCACTTCATTTAACTGTTAACGAGAAATGACTGAAAGAGGGAAGGGAGGGAGCGAGCGAGCGAGTGATGTATGTATGTCACACCAATCAGATTGTATCTACTATAAACAGCGAATCAAATTTCTTGTTGTCAAGGTAAATGGTATGTGAGAAGATTTGATCCCGATACAGTTGAGAACGGCCATAGTTATAGTGCTTTGGGTTGTTTTAGAGTGCATTATTTTAGTCTACTGGTGGCTAGTTATGAACCAACCTCGTTCCCAGGGTCTCTCATCTTACCGCCCCCCGGAGCTCGCTCTAGGGGGCGGTAAGATGAGAGACCCTGGGAACGAGGTTGGTTATGAACGACATGAGTCGTGAGTTTTGATGCAGTTCAAGAGTTAGTAATATGCAAACAGCACGAGATAACAATTTGCATATTAGCGTGCTTTCTGAGACTGGTCACTGAGCTTTGAGAAGAATGTATTTTGATTGTTATTGTCATTTGGACTGTAAATGTAACAAAACAAAAACGTAGGCTCAAATATAGAAGTTTCTAGTAGTAAACATCTCCCGTTTTTGTCACCTTCAGAGCTTCCTATGCGTACATCCAGTTTGGGGTTAAAGAGAATTGCAACACCTTTTGAATGATTTGTTACGTGACCGTAAAAAATGTCCCCTCCCCAGTCAGATTTCCATATCGCTTCAACATTTTGTGTTGAACAAGTTTCTTGAAGGAATATTACGTCAAATTTATAATTATGAAGCCCCCTAAACAACTGTCGTCTCTTTCGTGCTTGATTTAAACCTCTGGCATTGATTGTCATATTGGAATCTTAATAAATCGGTTTGGTTGAAATTGGAGAATTTTGCGGTAATGACAAAGCCACCTGTGTAACTAGCATCAGAATTTGGGCGTATAAATTGTTATAAAATCTTCTGTAGTTGGATGTAAGAAGAAAGCTATTAGACCTATATTGGGTACTCATTCTTGATATGTAAACGAAAATCAACATTTAAAAATAAAGCTATCGTCGCTTGCACCTAAGCGTGGACATGTGACACCGAAACATGCTCTAATTAGGTGTCAAACGTGGCATGATTGGTCATCAAACATTTAAAGTTTAGCAGACCGTAACGTGAACTTTTGCGCTCCGAAAGACTCTGAAATTCTTACTTCCGCCAATATTTCTTGGTTACAATTGGATGTTACTAACAGTGGTAACAGGAAACGGAGAACGGGGAAGCGGGAACCGGCAACGGGAGTCTGGGAACGAGTGTGCAGCGGTAACACGCCAAAGAATTCAACATGGCGGACAAAGGAAAAGAAAAGAGAACAGAAATGTGAGGAAGTGTTACGGTTGTAAACGTGGGTTACTACCGGCTGTGTCGCAGAGTCCAGTATGGTACTGGGTTAAACAAAGCATAAAATAGCGCCTGGCCAGAAAATCGAATCGGTATTATCACATACTTTCCCAATAAGTCAGTACAAAATGCAGACTTCAAGACTGCAGACCGGGTGAAAAACTGCAGACTAGGTACAAAACGCAGACAGAGAATAAAGACTGTTTTTCGTCTGATACGTGACAACATGTCATCTGAAAACATACCGAGTGTCACGCAGTCGCTTTTCCGCGGTCATCTTTCATCAACATTAGCATTGTTGTTGGATATTCCTTGATTGTTTCTTCATATATTTTGTCTTTAACAAAGCGGCCAGACCACAGGTCATTTATATGCTGCTCACCTGATTTGCCAGCTGACTTGCCTATAGCCGAAAGGCCGCCACGCTGCCGAATGCGAAGACAGCGGACGACCCGCGTTCAAAGACGGTCATGTGTTATGTCACTTGTCCTCGAAATCGTATTGATATGACAGCTCGCGCACAAACTGAGAAGATATGAGTAGACTATGAAGGCTTGAAATTCTATTTAAGAATGACCGTGGCTTGACCGATTGGGGACGTAGCTTGTGATAATACCGATACGATTTTTCCCCCAGGCCGCATTTCATGCTTTGTTTATCATAGTGCCAATCGGACTCTGCTATAACAAGAACGTGCTGGGCACATGATCAGGGGGCACAGCCGGTAGAAACCCACGTTTACATCTGTAACACTTCCTCACATTTGCCCAAATTGTTCCCTTTTCTTTTCCTTCGTCCGCCATGTTGAATTTTTAGGCGGATTATCGCTGTACACTCGTTCCCAGACTCCCATTCCGCGTTCCCTGTTCCCTGTTCCCTGTTCCCTGTTCCCTGTTCCCTGTTCCCTGTTCCCTGTTCCTCGTTTTCCCGTTCCCCCGTTCCTCTTTTTCACATTCCCCCGTTTTCCGTTTTCCGTTGCTCGTTGCCCGTTGCCCATTGCCCGTTGCCCGTTGCCCGTTGCCCATTGCCCGTTGCCCGTTCTCCGTTCTCCGTTCTCCGTTCCCGTTTCCCCGTTACCAGTTTTAGTAAATTCCGTTACACTTGAAGTAAAACCACTTTCGCGAAAGTTGTAAGCATATTAACACAGGTCTGGGTCAATTTCTCTGAAGAAGTCTTCAATGTCCAATCTTTCTGCCATTTCGTGTGCTCTAAAAACTATGTTGTGCTGAACTTTGAGCCCGAAAGATCGCGTCTATCTGCTAAACTTCTTTTATAGCCTGGGAACAGGCTCCCGGCAAAGGGGGAAAAAATTTGGTGAGCGCGAAACAGAAGAATTCGGAGTGCGATTGTTTCGTCATTCGAGAAGAGATGTTACTAAAACTAGGAACGGAAAACGGGGAACGGAGAACGGAGAACGGAGAACGGAGAACGGGGAACGGAGAACGGGGAACGGAGAACGGGGAACGGGGAATACGGAATGGGAAATGAGGAACGGGAAATGGAGAACGGGAAATGGAGAACGGGAAATGGAGAACGGGAAATGGGGAACGGGAAATGGAGAACGGGAAATGGAGAACGGGAAATGGAGAACGGGAAATGGAGAACGGGAAATGGAGAACGGGAATTGGAGAACGGGAATTGGGGAACGGGAATTGGGGATCGGGAAATGGGGAATGGGAGTCTGGGAATGAGTGTACAGCGGTAACCCGCCTGAGAATTAGAAATGGCGGACAAAGGAAAAGAGAAGGCTCGAAATTGGGAACAGTTTGGGGAAATGTGTGAAAGTGTTACGGTTGTTAACGTGAGTTTCTACCGACTGTGCCCCCAGAAGACCGGACCAGTACGTTCTTGTTAGAGCAAAGTGCGATTGGTACTGGGATACACAAAGCATGAAATGGCGCCTGGGGAGAAAATCACATGCTACCCCAATCGGTCAGGTCACAGTTCGTTCTTAAATAGAATTTCACGCCTTCATAGTCTTCTCATATTCTCTCACTCTGTGCGTGAGCTGTCATGTCAACATTTAAAATAGCAACACGCAATAGGACATCGAGGACAAGTGACACAACACGTGCCGCTGTCTTCGCATTCGGCAGCATAGCGGGCCTTTCGGAGAATTCAGCTGGCAAATCAGGTGAGCAGCAGTTAAATAATCTGTGGTCTGGCCGCTTTGTTAAAAACAAAATGGTCACAGTCATCACGATGTCGTTTACAGACGAAAAAAGTGGCATCGACTGATTTGGGATTAAATATGATAAAGGTAAGAAATTAACAGAAACTGCTCGCCAACAAATCCAATCAGCTGTCCATTGAACGCTTGACGTCCCGATGCGAATGACGTCATTGGATTTTGAAAGAAAGCCGAAGTGGACGTATGTTGTCGAGTGTGCAGAACATAATATTTGAACCAAGGAAAGGATGCTATCTTGCACGATTTAAGGAGCTTGTAAAGCATGACTTAAAACAAAGATGAGCTCATGAATAACGAAGGTATGGTCGTTTCTTTGATCGTAATAGCTTTCTAGATGTACTTGTATTGAAGCCTGCACAATGGCATTCATGGTCCATTTGCCTGATACATTATTTAATCTTCCATTGTCAGTTCAAAGTCTTGATCAATAATAATTTCTTAAAACATGAGCAAGCGAATATTAAAGTTATAGCCGACGTTTCGGCGTCATCGTGACACCATTCTTAAAGCAAAGTTAATAAATTAATGCGAGGGTTTGATTTACTACTACTATGAACTCTCTACAAATTAGCATAATAACAAAGGATCACCTTTGCGCGAATCGAGTCCATTTGCACGTTTAGCGATGCTTTAAGTTTTCTAATAAAAAGCATCTCCTTAATTAGGCAATCAAATTTGTTCGAACATTTAGTAAGCACGTGAAACAATTTCAAGTCCGGCAGTCGATACGACAGTGCAACATCTGTTTCCTCAGTAAAATTTTCACCTTCCAGTTTCTCCCTTCCAACCAAATGTAACGACCGTCATGTCATTGTCATGCACCTTGCAGAGTATGAACTCAGTCTTCATATTATCTCCTGTTCTGTGCTCTTTCTCCTCCAGTCAGTTTCTTTTTTTCTAAATTTGGTTCCTCAAATCAAACTCGGTTTGCACTGATCATCACGAGACCCTCAAACATTTTCACGCCTTGGCTAGACATTTTACAGTTTCGCCTGTTCCGGTCGCAATCCGGCCGTTTGTATGCCTTGATATCCAGGCGTTTGTTGTTTGTTTGGAAAACTCCCTGAAGCTAAGAAGTTTGCCACAGTCTGACAAAACGCGTCGAGGACGGATAACCAAATGTTACAATATCAGTTTGCAAATTGCTGGTCACTTGGCTACATGTAGTTAAGCATTTAAAAAGTTGTTCTACAGCATCTCCCAGTTCGGGTTAGTTTCCCGTCGTTTACAGAGCTCACAATCTAATTCAAGGCTTTTGGTTCCTTATTTATTTTTCATTCGTATTTTGAAGTATTTGCCATGGTCGTCATTTGAACCTATATTCATCCAAAACAAAGTAATCATTGTCTTCTTACAATTGATGGAGAGGAATTGCTGAACTATAAAGTTCAGTATCTGTTATACGAACAAGTGAATCTTCCCTTTTCTGCTTAGATTATCAGCGGTAAGGAACGGAAACTCTGCCATTTTTTACCTCGAACCACAAACATAACCGCATATGAAGAACTAATGGAAAATATTCTCAGTAAGGTCTGTCCATTACCTCTTTATGTTGAACACGAAGTCAAGCTATCCATTCGTTTATTAGCTGGAATACATTGACAATAAATTCATCGCATTATCTTTATTAAGCCGTCTTTCGGCATTTTAGGGTTGAGTTGTAGCACTGGGGAATCGTGGTTTCACGAGTGGGCTAATTTAATATGGCTGCTAGTTGTAAATATCAGGTTGTCTTATCTGTGACTGGAACCATTGCAGTGCGATATAGAGGTCATGTTTCCTTGCATTCTGAAACGAATGAGTTCATCTGTTGATAGGGACAGTTTCGTTAACAGAAGTAAATTGAGAAGATAAACGTGTGCATATTTTTCGACAACGCAAAAGAGGCAAGAAGCCCTTAGGAATAAAGTTTGCTTGACATAAGGTGGAATTTTCTTTGTCTGAAGCCAGATTAACTGAGATAAGAGGGAACAACAATGAACATTGATTTTGACTTTGGTTGCTATAATATTATGACCGTTTGATGTGTATTTGTAAAACTTCCTGAAGAAGTCTACGAAAGTTTGACGAAACGCGTCGGGAACCGATAGCCAAGTGTTACAACTTCAGCTCTCAAATCGCTGGTCACTATATTTTTAAATATTTGCCATGAGAAAGATTGCTGAACTATAAAGCTCAGTATCCGTTGCGCGAACAAGAGAATCTTTCTTTTCCCGTTTAGATTATTAGTGGTAAGGAACGGAAACTCTGCCATTTTTTACCTCGAACCACAAACATAACTGCATATGAAAAACTAATGAAAAATATTCCCAGTAAGGTCTGTCCGCTGCCTCTTTATGTTGAACACGAAGTCAAGCTATCTATTCGTTTTTTAGCTGGAATACATTGACAATAAATGCACTGCATTATCTATGTTAAGCCACCTTTCGGCATTATAGAGTTGAGTAGTAGCACTGGGGACTTGGTTGTACGAGTGGGCTAATTTATATATGGCTGTTACTTGCATTATCACGTTGTCTTATCTATGGTTGGAAACCGTGATTGCAATGCGATATGACTAGGTCATACCTCCTTGCTTCTGAAACAAAATTCTGAAACGAAAGAGTTACCCTGTTGATAGGGACGGTTTCAATTAGAGATAAACGGTTACATATTTTTCGACAACGCAAAAGAGGCAAGAAGCCTTCAGGAGTAAAGTTTGCTTGACTTAAGGTGGAATGTTTTAGGTATGTAGCCAGATTAACCGAGATAAGAGGGAACAACAATGAATATTGATTTTGACTTTGGTTGCTATGATATTATGACCGTTTCTGTCACTTTGAAGTTACAGAGTCTTTTGTTAAATCGCTTAACATGCCATTTAAGTTTACTCAATCCCAGAGCTTTAAATGTCACCATTGTCAAACAGAACAATTTAATCATTGATCTGCGTTCTTCTATCGAGCTTGTTGCACGACAGTGATCGCGAACAATGCAGTCAGTTGCAAATCAACGAATGCATGCTCTTTCGAATACCTAAATTAATATTGAGATCGACGGCAAATCGATCAGAAAAAGTTGAAGAAGCCAAATCATTGGGCTTGGTACTAATTGACGAACACCTTTCATGGACCTGAACACGAAATGAGCAAGAAGATATCCTCAGCCATAGGTGCCCTAGAGCGTGTAAGAACATTCATCTCCGAAAGCACAGCTCTCCAAATCTACCAAGCGTTGATTTTACGCCACTTTGACTACTGTAGCTCTGTTTGGAATGAACTTGACGTTAACTTCAGCAATAAATTGCAAAAACTCCAAAATAGGACTGCCAGGGTCATTACCAGGTCCAGTTATCAAACAAGTGTCAGTTTTCTCTAAAGTGGACTCCTCTGGGACAATCTTTCAACTCGCCGAAAAAAAGCTTACGGCGAGCGATGTCAGTTGATGTTTAAAACAATTAAGAGGCTTTCTCCGAAGTACCTGCAGAACTCATTTAGCATCCGCAGTACACCGTATAATCTAAGGGATTTTGAGATCAAACTAGACTTGCCCAAGCCGCGCACGAACTACTGCAAGCGTGGCTTTGGCCATAGCTGGGCGCTATTTCATGGAATAGCGTTCCCGTCTATTTACGGAAATTAGACTCTCTTGGACGCTTTAATAGGGAAATTGACCAACGTTACAGTAAGTGTCAGTCAGGCTCCCACACGGCAATCTTGTAAAACAGTGTAGTTATAATTAAACTCCTTTATTGTTATTATTATTATTATTATTATTATTATTATTATTATTATTATTATTATTATTACTATTATACAGCAGCAAAAACGTATGCATGCTACGTGCAGTCATTAAATAGTATGACGGGGCGCGTGAGCGTAACCCGTTGACTAGAGTGAAAACCCTTAATTCTGTATAATAAATAAAATATCTCTAGTTATTGAAATAACCTCTACCAATAAAAGAAACCTGACTATGTTAGCATTCTGCTTGTGTGAGAAGTCGATCTCAGCGCACTTTGAGGCGCAATTTATCTTCACTCAATTGCTAGATTTCTTTTTTTACTATATGGATATTTTTATCTGACAGTCTAGAAAGCGTCATAGAAATTTTCAAGGGATTTCAAACTTTGGAAGTAGTCGCAAAACCCGAATTTCGAAAGCGTTTGCTTAGCATCGTAGTGTTCTTTCCAAATTTGTCCCTTGGAGACTCCCACGAGAATACAAGTGACCTATTTTAAACTTCCCGCGAGAATATTAATATATGCTAAGCTCCGCCTCCGCAAACAATCGCGCACACGCCGCCAAATTAGTATTGAAATTGAGGTGGTAACTAGACAATTCTAAAAAAAACTTTGAACACTCCTAAGATATGACCGATGCGATCGCTGCAAAAATGTTCAGGAATCGTTGCGATCATATGGAAACCACACTCCAGCTATTGTTGTCGCGAGATAGACTTAAAGTTCTATCTTGACGATTGTCGCAATCCCATACTGGTTGTCGGAAGCATTGCTCAACTTTTCCTCTATCGATCGGAGCGATCGAAGCGATTTTAACAAAAGAGAAAACTGTTAACCCAGGGAAAAACAGAGGGGAAAACAGGTCGGCTGTTTTTGTTAGTTTGTTTGTTTGTCTGAGTTTTTTTGGTAAAAAAGGCATTAGGCGAAATAATAAAGAAGAGTGACCAACCGAACACACATATGAACCCGACTTAACGGAGAGAGCCGTATTTGACGTTGAGATTGTACAATGGAAAGCAAAGTGGGCGCACTTTGATGCAGAACACAAACCAACCACTCTGCAATATACGCTTTGCTGCACCAATAAAGAACTGTCTCCTAATGTTACAGCCATCCTCACCATCCTACTCACTATACCTGTATCGACAGCAACTCCGGAACGTTCGTTTACTGCTATGCGGAAGGCCAAGACCTATATTCGGTCTACCATGGGAGCAGAGAGGCTGTCTGGTCTCGCTCTCCTGCGTGCTTACAGAAATAGGACCATCGACACCGACATAGTCATCCAAGAGTTTTGTACCAAGAAGCCGCGTAAATCTTATTTATAATGGTCATGCACTTAGCTATATAAGCACTAAGCTAAGCTAATTTACAGGCATGCCACCGAAACAAAGGAAACAAATATGTCAGATAAACGTAACAAAGTTAAATCATATCCCAACTGGGAGAGGACAGACCAGTTGGCTATTTACAAAGCGTCACCGAGTATTTGAACTCTGGACTACCTAGAAACAGATCCCGCTAGTGGCAGGGTGGAGGCCTTGAACCCGGGACCTCCGCATTACAACACCAGCGCCCTAATATAAGGCATATGTAAGGTTGGCATTGATACTGCCAACTATTATCACTGTTATCTTGTTTAAACGTTTGAAATTCCTCTCGTAACTATTTGCTGGTCATGCTGATATATAGTCCTAACGCTTTTAAACCCAGTGGGGTGGTAAGTTCCGTAAGTGCCTATAGGGATGCCTTTGAAGTAAAAAAAAAAAAAAAACTTAAGTTCTTTCCCCAGTATTGCATTGCGCATCCCTACTGCGCATAATTTCACGCGTGATTAGCGCGCGCGCATTAAAAAATGGCGGCTTTTTCTTTACGGCTGGACTTCGCCATAGAAGTAAATCGTCATTTTCTCGCAAATAAGTATGGTGACCTATCATTTTTTTTCTGTTGCTTTGAACTGAGTAATAAATTTCTCTGTGTAAAATAAAAACGGACTAATCCTCGGTGTAGAACAAAAACAATCGTCGGAAACGTGAATTTAGCAAGCGATCGTGACTACAATCATGGTGCTATTATAAGGATTTATTGGGTATAAACAAGGTGCTGTTGCTGTTAAACGAACATGGGGACCCCCCATTTTTATTTCAAAATTCAAGTTCCTATAATGTAAACAGTCAATAGGCAAAGTTTCACAAAAATCTCAGTCTAGGTTCTATTTCAGTGGCATGATCTTAACAACTAATAACATTAAACATTCTTCAGTTATGCTGTCTCGCTCTAAGTGGAAGTCGGTAAATTGCTTCCCCTTCTGCAAAATACGAAAATTGCCGGTGATAAAGCTTGTATCATTTACCTGTATTATGCAATATGAAACATTTTAACTTTTATATCCTGGCTTACAGGTAAAAACTGGCCAGGAACACCACTGCCGGCGTACTCAGTGTGGACGGAAAACACTGATTTGATGCGTTTTCAGATTTCTCCGTAGGCTCATTCTTGTTAGTGCTCCTAATTAGTCCACTAGGGCTAAATACTTTGACACTTGAAAAATAAAGGTTCTTATCTTATTTCTCCCGCGGATGTGGACGGGGCCTAAGTGTCCGTGGAACTTCCTAGCGCACATTTCTTATTGGCCAATGTTTAGACCTTAAGTTATTTTCTGTTTCCTCGTACCCAATCAAATCGCAGGGTCAAACATCGTCCAATTAAAACCCTTATCCAGAACATACCTAGGCTTACGCTTTCGCGGTTTGTATCACAATGTTTAAGGTGGCTCCCTATAGTATAACGATCGCATGCGCTCTGAGGGTGACAGTTCAAGTTATCTGCGCGCTCGAAGGAAAACGTCAGTGTTTTTGGATATTTTATGACGTTAACATGAGCACAAAAAGCAAAACTGACAGTGAATTTTCTTGCGTTTCCTTCGGTGAAATTCCGTAAAATTGGCAGATTGGTAGTAAACATTTCACTTTAGTCGGAGTTCATTTTTCAGGGAAATCCGTATAAGGCAGCGGTAAAAGACATAAATTTGAAAAAATCCAAAAAACTTCCTTTACAAACCTTACTTTTTTCGTGTTTAAAATTGGTATCCCGCTGGAAGCGATGCGCTGTAAAAATTTTGACTGAAGATTTCACCGAAGGAAATTCAAGAAAATCACAAATAAAGCCATAAAAACGGTAAAAAACATTTGTTTGGGCATTTATAATTCAAGACTAGTGCCCAACATTTTAACAGAGATTATAGCAAAACACTATTTAATCATTTGTTATTACATGTAATAAGTTTGAGAGGACTGGGTGTGAAAGCGAATGCAAAAACAGCATTCAGAACATTACTCTATGGAGAACATTCAGAACATTACTCTATGATTACTCTATGGAGCCACCTTAATAAAGTTTTTTTTTAAATCAAAATTTCTTACTTAGCCCTGTCAAATGCAGACTGAATTCATTAGGGTACAATGGTCCTCAGTTTAATCAGTTTATAGCATACTGGGAGTTCATTAATTTTTTTGCTTGTAGTTTAAAAACCTGCAGCTGTTGTTCATGACGTTATAACTTATATTTGCTTACTTACTACAACAAAAGCATTCTTCGAAATGAACATGTGACCATTGCGGTGGCACTGGAGCTTTCCTTCCTCGAATTAAAGACTGTTGGCTGTTGCATTGTGCTTGTGGGTACTGCAATATGACATGGTCAAATGCAAGTGAACAAAAAGGGGTCTGTACGAAGAAACTCTAGTCAGTATATTTCATTTTCAAAGAGACTGCTTTTCGCAGACGACATTAAATGACCCTAGTCAGCCTCCGCCATTTTCGTTGCCATCAAAATGATTGATATTGCAATCATTGATATTGTAATCATCGACCCTAGATTTCCGACATTAACCCGACGTGAAGTATATATGAAATAATTCATATTTGAACTGCGGTAGTAGACAGACATCTCAGTTTGTATCTGGAATACGTCGGGTTAATGAAAGTGAAGTATGATCATCGCAGTAAATTTTCCAATTTAAGCAACTGGAAAGAAGAAGCCTGAAAAAAAAAAAATCAGGGCTTCAACGGGATTCGAACCCGTGACCTCCGCGGGGTACCGGTGCGATGCTCTACCAACTGAGCTATAAAGCCACACATTGGGAGCGAGGTCAATTGATTGAGCTCCCAATGTGTGGCTTCATAGCTCAGTTGGTAGAGCATCGCACCGGTACCCCGCGGAGGTCACGGGTTCGAATCCCGTTGAAGCCCTGATTTTTTTTTTTTTCAGGCTTCTTCTTTCCAGTTGCTTAAATTGGAAAATTTACTGCGATGATCATACTTCACTTTCATTAACCCGACGTATTCCAGATACAAACTGAGATGTCTGAGGCTGATCACGGCTGCGTAAAAACCCTTTTTAATCCCGTGTTTTAAAGCCCACCAGCCGATCCAAGTGGTTATAATGTGTAGAACGCAATATGGTGAGTAAAGACTGATGAATTATTTCAGCTCAAATGAATGAATGAATGAACTTTATTAAACCTCCGAAACTGACTGGTCAGTGTGACTTAAGCTAAGCTTACTAGCGCGGGGATCAAAACAAAATGTGAAGTCGATTACTACTTACAAAGCTTACAAGAAAAAAAAAAAGAAACAAACAAACAAAAAATCAAAACAAAAATAAGAATAATAGCTTATTTGCGGAGACCAAAAAAGAGTAGAGTGATAAATACTCACCGAGTTTACAAAAAAACAAAACAAAACAAAACCAAAAAACGTTGGAAACACTCAGAGAGCCTAGTATTCCTTATGGCAGCCCTGAAAGCCTCATTTTGGAGTTTTAGGGTCTCTCTGCTAGTTTTAGGGTTAGGTTTTTTCAATTTCATTTTTTATTTTGCAAATTATCCTTGCTGTACCTTCCAGACCTTCCCTTCTCCTGTGCTTTCCTTGAGGAATTTAGTTTGAAATGACTGTTTTTACCAGGGTCTCATTTCGTGGAAGCCGAAGGAAAGAATAAGCAATGAAAAAGCAGGAATAGTTTTTTTTTTCTCGTGCGCGTTATTGTCAGGCATCTGATGATATACGATTTGTCAGGATGTAAAATTTGACGTTGGCTCACTGATTTTTTCAGTTTGGATGATCAACAAAGTGGGACAAATAACGGGGTTATGGCAATAGCTTTGCCAGAGAGAAAAGCCAACATAGTCGAGAGTTTAATCATAGAGGATGTCGGATCGATCAATTACCCAAGTGGAGCAGTTTTACAACACATTTGGGTATCAAGCCTGCAGCCTGGCCTCTCTCTCGCGCATAACTCGCGCGTGATTCGCGCGTGTGACTTAAGCGGGCCTGCGTAAAACGTCTTCACCGGACTTGAGGCCGCGCTCCTTTCAGTCAGCACCAAGAATCGCAACTCTTGATGCTCGTGATGACCAAAAGGAGCGCGGCCTCTGGGGACGAGAATGTCTGCATGGTTGACTGCACGGTGCTACCGTGGCGTTCCAACCCCACTGTTCCTCTTCTCGTTCCGTGCGGCCCGTTCCGTGCAACATCTCTAAGGCTAGTTCCGCAAATGCTATTTCAGCTACTTAAACTTGCTGAGGTAAGTAAGTCAAACGAAATGTTTACAACTTGTACCGTAACGACAGTTCTTACGGACCTAAATTGCTGACCTTTACGGCTGACATTGCTGACCTTACACTTCACGGCTTCATGATAAAAGAGAAAGTTATTACTAGAGGTCAAAACTCTCTCGCTTTTAATATGAAAACGTGACTGGAAGGCTAACAGCGTGTTGATTTTATTCGAGGAGATACTATTAAGACTACATTGTACCTTCTCGAATGAACTAAACAGCCAACGATAAGTTCACTAGTCTTGTTGTCGACGCGCAGTACGTTCGACGGACAAATTCCATTCCATGTGCAATCTCAAGTTACTCAAGTTAGTGATTCGTGCCGAGAATCTTTTTTTCTATTAAATGTCCTGAATAAGATTTAAGTTTGTTTGCTTTCGTTCTAAAGGCGCTATAGTTTATACTTCAGATACCGCGGTGCAAGAGGTCTTGCATCATGTAAAGTATGCTAGGTTTGTGCAAACATTGATCAGATACAATATAGATATAAGCTAAAGCATACCGTTTGTATGGAAGTCATCAATGCTTGACTTTTACGAATGATATTAAAATACAACACTCCCTCTCATCCTAGAGCTCTAAGCTGATTAGTGTTAGTGTTGACAATTTTGAGAATAATTTTCTGTTTGAAATACATACAGCTATTGGACTGTTCTTACATATATCATGAACCGTCCAAGTTAAAAAGTTTATGAAGTTTATTTTTGGTCACCAGTGGAAAATAGTCACCAAAGTATAAAAATTAATTAATTAATTATTAATTAATCAATATTAACCAATTAATATATGAGATAATAAACAATAAATAATAACTTATGCAGTCCCTGAGCTAGTTCAGTAAAAAGTGATTCAAGTAATGTATTTTTATTATTGATGATCTTATAAAATCACAATCAATTCCTTTTGAAGATTGACAGGTCTTCTTGAACTCCACTCACTAAGCATGTTAGGAAAAGTGACTCATACTAATTGAACAGAAAAGCTGTACTAGAAGAAAAGCCGCTAAGAACAGACAATAACAGCAACAATATCCTTCATCAATCGACTGACCCTTCACAATGTACGCACCAAAAAGCCCAGGCAAGCCATCCACCGACTAAATATTTTGATAACAAGTTTGAAAGAAAGAGTAAATTTAAGATACATGGGTAATGAAGTGTTGAGATAAAACTTGATGAAAATTATAGCATTTTGTTGATTGTGTGACACACATTCCTGTTCAGAAGTGGTTATCTAGCACGTGATCAAAATCTGCCGCGATCAAATTTCTTTTCACATTTAACAATAGCCGTGTTCGGCGGGAAAATGCTGCGAAGGCGCTGTACAATTTTTTGCGAGCATTTTCCAGTTTCATGGTACAAAACCAAACTCGACATCAATATACCAAAGATACAGAAACTGTATGGGTTATCTCACTCTCAAACGTAAAATTATCACATGCCAAAGTTCAGTCAAGTGGAACAAAGTTCGTCTCATACGAAACTCAGACGTACTGCAAAGTTGTTCTTTATTATGATGGGTTTTGGAATTAAATGTTTCATTGAGTCATTTTTTTGTAAAAAAAATACCTCTTGGTCGGCGTGTCAGGTATGTTATGGACGGGTCAATGGATGAGTGAGTGAGTGAGTGAGTGACTGAGTGAGTGAGTGAGTGAGAGATGTATGTATGTCACACCAATCGGATTGGATCTACTATATACAGCCAATCAAATTTCTTGTTGTAAAGGTAAATGGTATGTGAGAAGATTTGATCCCGATAGAGTTCAGAACGGCCATATTTATTCTTCTATAAAAGAGGAGGAAGTATTCATATATTGGGTTTACTTCGACATTTTCTGTGGGTTAGGCTGAGGATTTTAGTTAAATGAACCAGATGAGCCTTGAGGTTTGAAACAGTTCGTGAGTTAGTAGTATGCAAATACAATGAGATATTTTTATTTTTAGTTACAAAGGTAACTTGATACTTTTGTTTTTCATGAGGAGTAAATTCAATTAGAGGTCACGAATCGTCGCGTCTAGTTCTTAGGACATGTTTTAGAAGGGACGAAACTTTAGATTTGAAACAGTTCTAACGTATACAATAGTAAGTACGGGTAACGATTGTTTTGTTCTTGTTGCATGCAAATATAACGAGATATTTTTTTGTTTTTTAGATGTTAAGTGTAATTTGACACCTTTGTTTTTCACAAGGGAGTAAATTCAATTAGAGCAGACGAATCGTCACCACTCTTTCCCACGAGATGTTTGCTATCTTTAGTAACAAATGGTAACTTAACACTTTTGTTTTTTACATGGGGGTAAATTCAATTACAGGTGACAAGTTATCAGCTATTGTTTCCAGGATATTAAACAAAAAAGAAGCTTTTGTTTTTGGACTGTTTTTACGTCTCTGCAGTAGCAGTTTAATAGTTTTATTTGATGGCATTCATTTCAGTCTGGTATTTTTAAAGGCAAAAAGTGTGAAAACTGTTTAAATGTTCTTTGAAGACTGCGCGGCACCAAGTTAAAGTGCAATTTAATTAAATTAGACTCAACGTGTCAGAGGTTTTTTCTCTCTTTTTATTTTCGGTGAAGTTGTGTTGTGTTATGTTGTGTTGTGTAAAACGGTAAACTTACGACTCGTATAAAATGCGAAAAAGTCTGTAAATTAACTTGAGTATTTTTGAGCAAAAATTCCTCTTGGGGGTTGGAAGGGTTATGTGATCGGTGAGTGAGGGAGTTATGCATGTGCACGTGTCACACCAATCACAGTGCGGGTTGTATCAAAGAATGAATCAAATTTCCTGTTGGAAAATAAGATGGCATCTACATTAATCTGGAGACGTGTCAGATTACTGTAGTTTGTTCAGTCAAACATTTTATGGCTTACTATTTAGCTATCTTACCATGACCGATGTAACATCGCAACCATAAAAACTTGTCAAATTAACCAAATCATCACTGTACCATGAATGCTTCTATCTCCAACACTTCACACAAAAAATAACTCTTGCATGCCTTGCGTGCCTATGTTTTTATTTTAATCTCAATTTCAGTGGGTTAAAATGGGAGAAGAACTTATTTTTACAAGTGAATTCACAATGTTCAGAGAATTCTTTTCAGTCCAGATGATAGTCCGCTCAAGCTATCGATTTTATTTGCCGGGTTGGCAACTTTTGCTTCAAGTTAGTCGCCAGCTCCAAAATTCTAGTCGCCATGGTGGCTAAAATGGTTGCAACTTGGAGGGTTGATACCGTATTTACCCGTGTATTAGTCGATCCCGTGTATAAGTCAAGCCCCAATTTTTGAGGCCAAAACCTAGATTTTCTTAATTTCCAGGTAAGAATTTCTTGGAAAACTTATCTTAGAAAACTTATTTCTTAGAATTATCTTTCAACTACCAAAATATGTAAACAAATCACACCAAGTTTCAACGCACAGTTTTAATAAGCTTATTACGACATGTATACGTGCGTTTTACCAAGTTTAGAAACACATGTGCATGAGGGCTTTTTGACGATGATATTTGTCAAATGTTCACAAAATCAAACTTAAGGATTTCAAAAGAACCTCTTTAAGTGCAAAGAGTTTAAAAGTGGCTTTATAAGACAGGCAAAACACCAAACAAGCTCAAGACTTTCAAACGACTCCATAAAAAAAGTGCAAAGTGTGCGTTGGGAACTTGGTAGCCAAGCCTGGAAATCGGTCGAGTACTGGTACAGAAGTCCTCACGCTCATATCCTGCTAGGTTACTAAGCAGAAAAGTTCGAAACACGAAAGATGTTTTCTCCAAGCGGCTTTACTACAGCTTTATTTACAGGAAAAATATTGGTTCTTTATGACAAAATTGAGCCAATGAGTGTCTACAAGATTCAGGTAAACATTTAGCAGATAAATGTTGATGCATTTTAACTTGAAGCTCTGATATAGAGAAACAGATCACCAAGCGAACATACATTGTAAATTGTGCTGCCGCTTATTACATGTTTGTTAACATTGAAAGACAATTATTACGTTAATTATTTGACTGGCGCATGGATCTCAAGTTTTGACCCATGTTTAAGTCGAGGGCGAATTTTTGGACTGATTTTTAGGTCTTGAAAGGTCGACTTATACACGGGAAAATATGGTATTTGTCAGTTATATTATTACTGCATGAAACCAGTACTGGTACTCCAAAGAGGGGACTTATTGGGGGTGGGGGTGGGGATGGGAGTGGGCAACCTGGCCTATGAACAGGCTCCAGCTGGAAGGGCCAAAAAGGTAGTGGCTGAGAGTGTAGTGGCCTAGGGGAAAACGGGGTGGGGTTGTGGTGTTGGAGCCTGTAGACAAAGGTATGCCACCATTCCAAGGCACCTTCTGTGTGCACTGGAATCTAGTACAACCTCTAATTGGTCAGATCACTGACTGTTGACAAGTTTGATTGCAATATCTATTTTGCTGACCAAACTGGGAGACCTGTTTGAAAGAGGAGCGACTCCTTAAGGGATTTCATTCATTTTGTACAGCTGAAAGAAGAACAAAAATGTTGCTTGCGATATGTGACTGACAAAATGGATGTTTTTAAAACTCTTTCCACTGGATTTGGGAAAAGTTTAGAATAATATGGAGTTGACAGGCATCCATGGCTCTTACCATTTGTGACATTTGTACGTTTGCTGGACATGATATTGTGTCCAACACGTGGCATGGAACTCGACCCTCATTACTTTTGGAATCAGCAGCTTTTTGGGCTTGTTACTTTCAGGAGTTCGTTATTTTCAAGGGGTTGTTACTTTCGAGGAGTAAAAAATGTTGTAAGAAGTTGGTACGACTGAGCTCTTTTTCCAGTTTATGGCTATGTTGCTGCCACATGGGTAGGCTCTTCATGCCTGGATCGTGTTGTCAGTGGTCGGCAGGAAAGCTAGTCAGATACCGTAAATTGTTTCTACTTCATAACGCACTACTATGTTAGTATGCTTTAATTAACAATATTTCAGTTCATATCAGTACGTTGGTCAAGTTTTCAATTGAAATTTGAAGCAACATTCCTAGCTTTTAAGGTGGCTCAATTGGATTTTTCAAGTGACACCTTCCAACTTTAAATATAAATCACACCCCACTAAAACATAATACAGGAGATTGATATCCATGTTTTTGCTAGGGATAGACCAAAGTTTCCGGTGCGGTGTACTTTATCGAGATCAGAGTTACGATAGCAACGTAATGACGTCATTGCTGTTTTTACTCACAGTGGATTTTCTTGAAATCTAGAGGTTTTCTTTCTAAACTGTCTACTGTACTTGGGTAATATGCACCTGTTGAAATGATACAGAGTTGTCAATTTGAATTTAAAGTTCCTGTTAGTAGATGCCTATTACTTGATGAAAATTCTATGGTTTGTCTTTTAACAGGGTGCAACATGAACTGACAAAGCATGAATTGACATTTCGTGCTTGGCGGCATAAGCAATACCCTCCTGCCTTAAATAAAGTGATTGTACAGTAAAAATAAATATATTTACTATGCAACTTTGGTCTCACCATTTTCTTTGGGGGGGAGGGGGGTGTTGGGCTCGCTATTTTTGGAGGGGTCACTACTTTTGAGATTTATTGTCAACCACAATTTTTGATGTTACTTTCAGGGGGGGGGGTTGCTTTTTCAGGTAGGGTATGGTTTTTGTCACAGACACAATATATGTGGTGCTATAAGTATCCAGATTGCTTCAATGTTATTCTTTCTGTATAGATGTATATATATACTCTTTCTGTATGGACGTGTATATATTTTATATATATTTTGGACATGCACTCATCAATATAACACTAAAGATACTTTGTTTCTTCTGAACTGTTATTTAATGCAGCTATTACAACCTTATTATGTCATTTCAATTGTTTTTCAGATATAAAATGTTGGTAGGTTGGATGCCCGCTGATTACTTGGAGACGGCTTATTATTTCTATTCAAGGTATTGTATACATGTTTACAAATACATGTAGCTGAAAATTGAAGTAATCCACATATGGGATATCCCCATTGAAGTTAGATATGTCACTTACAGTATTTAATCTAACTTGTTTTTAAAATTGCTTTTTCAAAAATGCAAAATAATGTATATGTACTAATTAAAATATATACTAACGGATATAAAAATACAGCCACTTCTTACTCTTGTATAAAGGGTACGTACATGCATGTGTGCATGGATATGTATTCGTATACACACAATTCCATAAGAGAACAATAGTCTCAATTCCGCCAGTCAGTAGTTAATAAAAGAGTGCACTAGACTGTTTTATATAATAAAATATTATATGTTTCTCAGTGAATACTTTCTTCTTGAGTTTGTTTATTACAAAACACAAATTAATCCCTTCTTTCTGCTATACTTTAGAAACCAACTTTTTATCATCTTTTTATACTTTATACCTTGCTTACAGTTCCTTAGGAACCTGTTAAGAAAAAAAAAAGGCATTTTGTTACCAGTAAATGTAAATCCTTTTTCAGAAGAAAAAAGTATGGCATAGATGTAGTGCATTATGAAATTGAAGAAAAGTTCTTTAATTTCTTTGTTTGCTTTATATGCTTATTGTTTCAGTCATCAATGGTTATGTAAATTGGTATGTCATATATCATGTTGTAAGTACTGGTTGGGAGTAAACAAGACAAGACAGTGTTTTGGGGACATGTGACTATCAGTTAACTGCAAATCAAAATGACATCTGAATAACATGTAGGGTCACAGCGATTCCATTTCATGAGCAGTTTACTCACCATATGCACATCTGATGATAACACCCACTTCAATTCTAAAAATTGCCGGATTTCCAGCATCTCTATAAAGACTTGAGCAATGGTGCTTGATATAATACAAATTAAAAGAACCCATCAGGTGCTTTGAAAATTAGAAACTTAGTTCTCTTGATAAGGTACCTTTAGTTGTGTGGATAGTCTAAATGCAAGTATGTAGCCTGTATGGATTTCATCTCAGATATCCATCACCTCATAAATTATTATTGTGGTTAAATTAAAGGTTGTAGACTTCAATTCATGGCTTCAAGGGCACACAGATAACAGTACAGTGGAACCCCATTAATATGGACAACAAAGGGACATGATAAAGTGTTGGCATTATCCGGGTGTCCGTATTAAGCGGGCCAATGTAAGAGAAAATATTTGAGCTTTTTAGTTGTCGGATCAAAGATAACTATCTGTCATAAGCGGGTGTCTGTATTAAGCAGGTGTCCATAGAGCAGAGTTTCACTGTACTGTTTTCCATCTTCAGTTGATGAATTTTTGTGTAACTGAAGTCACTTCCTTGTGTGCGTGACAGCTGGTGAGTGCAATTGGATTTCTGAAACTCATCAGATGACATAGAGGGTAACTGCTCTCAGTTATGGATGGATTATGTTTCTGTGTATAGATTAAAAAATAAACGGTGCAGAGACCCATGTTTTATGTGAATTGACACTGGAACCAAGTAAATAAGTGTTAACCATTAGTGAGTGTAAGGTACATGTACTTGGCTGAAACAATTGCAGGTTATGTGTTGTACTTGCAAAGTAGAAAATTTATTAAGGATATTGTAGAGAACTCAACATCATCCACAACCAACTACAAAGAAAGCTCACCTTAGTTCATCTTCATGACGTTCATTTAGAACCTGTAATATTAATGCCAGTGGAATGAGATTGTGTATTTAGTAATTTAGGAAATTAAAAGCTTAGAGGATGTTGAATGGCTGCACTCTAGAGTTTGGTTAGGCCTAAAATAAGACTTTTGCAAATGGAAATTTTTATCTTGGCTCCATGAAATGACATAATATTGGAAGAGTAAATCATGTACAAGTAAATTTGCATGTTCTTATATCATGTTTCAGTAAACCTTTCCCTGCACATGCCCTATCATGTTTTTATTTTGCAGTAAAAACCTGTTGACTACTATTTCCTGTTATAACTTCAACAATGGATGATAAATAGCTTTGACTAATACAAAAGTAGCCTGTGTATGTCTGCACCATCCCCTAAAAGCATTGGGTAGAATGATATACATGTCTATGGTGTTGCTAATTATTGTTAAGTTTTCCTAGACTGTAGGGAAAGATCTCTAATTAGTAATTGTTATGACTTAAGGATGACTTAAGTCATTTTTCTGTGTTTTAATTGGTTTAGCAATAAATAAATAAATAAATAAATAAATAAATAAATAAATAACCAAAATAAATAAATAAATAAATTACCAAAATAAATAAATAAATAAATAAATTACAATATTTAGATAGGAAGCTACAATAAATCAGCCTTTGCTGGTTTTCATGTGGGCCCTCTATCCTGGTCAAATTGGAATTTGGAGATGTTGGTTTTTGTAGTGGGAAGAAAACTGGAGAAACTCAACCCACATACGGAACCCAACCGAAATTGAACCCAGGCCACATGAATGGGAGGCAAGTGCTTTCACCACTGCGCCATCCTTGCTCCCCGTAATCAATCGATCATCAATTTGTCCAAATTTTGTAGACACCAAGAACATCTTCTAACAGTTTTTGAAACAGTCAGGAAATGGTATAGAATTCTAGTACTAAACATCTTCACCAATTATTAGACCTTTTCTGCTCAGAGCACACATTTAGAGAGCATTAAACAGAACTTGCAAGAGAAATGAGCTAAAATGTAATTACCATTGCAGGAAAACATATGGCAAATTACGTAGGTATTAGATACTACATTATGGATAGTATAACAGCAGAAACCTTGCAGACCTATGATCTCTAAACACTTGCTGGACCACAGTTGAAGGGCTGACTTAACCAACAACTCATTCAGATGTCTACTAACACAGTATTATTGTCCTTAGAAGCTAAATAGGTCAGACAACCGAAATTTGTTTTAAACAGCAAATGTGAAAAAAAAAAGTCTGGAATGCCTGGAGTCACGTTAGGCCTGTCACCCTATTTAAATTTATGGTAAATAATTGTGGAAGACTCTCTTTTAGTGGAGGTGGCAGATGTACACAGACTACTAGTAGTAATATTTGTACAAGTAAAGCATACAGAAGTGATAAAAAACAGCAACAGCAAAAACAAAAGAACACCTATGATTCTATGGTTTATTTTTCTCTTATTTAAATCATGTATAAATACATGTAGGTGACTTATTTTCTTTGTCACCTTTAGTTTGTTTATTGGGTTGGGTATTCGCAAAAACAAAAATGTCAACAGCAATGAAATAATTTGAGTAAGGCACATAGAATGGTTCTGGAAGTTAGCATGCTAGTACTGAGTCGGGTGATGGGTGCTTCTGTTTCTAACTAGATATATTGCCGATATTGTTTAACAAAGCAGTAGAAACAGCAATGTGTTATGAGAACCACCCATCCAAGTGCACATAATTAAAGCATGAGTTTATGGGTATCCAATAAACAAGAAAGAAATCGACAGACTCAATTGGACATTCATTACCGTGCTACAGTCATAAATAAATAAATTACAATATTTAGAGAGGAGCCACATCAGCCCTAGCTGGTTTTCATGCAGGTCCTCTCTCCTGGTCAAATTGGAATTTGGAGATGTTGGTTTTTGTTGAGGGAGGAAAACTGGAGAACCCAGAGAAAAACCCTCTGAGCAAGGCAACAACCAACAACAAACTCAACCCACATATGGCAACCAGCATAATCGAACCCGGACCACATTGCTGAGAGGCGAGTACTCTCACAACAGTGCTATCCCTGCTCCCCTGCTGTTACAATTCAAGTCATGTATAACGAATGGGTGCTTAAAGAACTAGTCAAAACACAAAAATTTATTTATTGATACCATTAGAGAATATAGAGTATTTTAAGCAACAAAAATATCTTCTTCACCTCTAGATTACTCATTTGATACTGAGATATCATTTCCAACATGGGCAGGAGATCTCTGTTGGACCTAGGGGAACATAATGTAGAATGATAAATTGTAAGTACATTTTTACGTGATATAAATGTATATTTACGACCTGATTGTATTTGAGTTTGACAGTTATTATCCGGCAGTTTTATATTTCTGTGAAAACATTTATGAAAAGTGCCAACAGTAATAATTACTGGTGGCACTTTACTTTATCGTTTACGTGGCCGTTAAACTCAAATATCACTTGTGTATGTTTTGTCCTAAGCAAATACTAAGCTGAGTGAGCGTTCGAATGGTGAAGGGGACAGGTAAAAAGCTCGTAACATAATGCTTGTTGAAAACTGTTTAAATGCAGGTTATACAATAGAACTGATATTTACTCACCCACTAGCATTGTTTGCCGATTGCTGCAATGAAAATGATGTGACAAAATTAACCCAAAACAAGGGTATCTTGACTCAATAATAATTGTTATAATAAATATCATTTCCTTTTTTGATTTTTTAGAGACTAGGAAATTTAGATACCTGCATTATCATAATTTTGGTGCTCGTATATTTATACATCTTAGTAGTCTTACCGTAGAAATTCAATTCGAGTGTTTATCTTGGCATAGTAACCAAAAAACATTTTCCCTCATAAACGTAAGAGCTCGTTAGAATTAGAGTTCACAAAAATGACAACATTGTGTTAAGTTTCAATGCTGAATACATGGTATTTGCCATCAGTAAATAGACAATGAAATTTGTTGTATGTAGTTTGCAAATACACTCATCAGTTTTATAATGATTGAGATCAGTGGCCGAGTCTGTATGGTAGATTGTAATAGAATTATTATACGTTAAGGTAATTACAAGTCAAGTTAGTGCTTCTGGTGTGTAGCATTTGTTTTGGGGAAAGACGCCATGGAAAGTGATCCTTACTGTGGAGGAGATTTGAGCTGGGGATTTAAGTGAGAGGATGTTACAAACAACAATGAACAGCACAGAAATTAAGTGAGAGCATATTACGAACAACAATGAATAGTAAAGAAATAAGTTGCTTTTTCTGTGAATCGCGAGCGAACTGCAACAAAGTTTTGTGGCAGAGTGAACTCATTACATGGTGTATGTACATACAGGAGGCATCTTTAACTGAACATAACTTTTAACATTCCTTCGATTACATAGAAATTATTGAACATGTACATGTATTGACTGTGCATAATACTTACTTGTTCATCCATCTGTGCGTGGTCTATTGGTGAGTTCCTGCAAAAGGTAGTGAAATACACATATTTGTAAAAACGTTCACTGGGTGTGACGCGCGGGTTGAAATCTGCTCTCTTTGTTTAGAAAAGACAAGTTACCCAGCAAAATCCGTTATGTGTACCGTCAGCAGCGTTTTTTCCCCTCAGTTAAGTCTAGTCAGCGCATTATCTTGAGGTTCTGATTTGTAAAAATACAGCTGCTGTTCGTAATTCGACGTTTGATGTTCATTCAGTTTGTAGTGTTGAAGTTAATTGACTGGGAAGGTGCGTCTCTATACATGTAGTTTAAATCGATAAGCTATAAATAAGTACATTCTGCTTCTGTGCTATAATTAAATGAACCTCAGCCAGATATAAGCTACGTTGCATTTATTTAGGCTTTTTCATATTTTTTTCGCTGTTTTCAGTGTTTGTCTATGAAAAACGCCCGCAAGGTAAGCGAAAACATGTCATAGGAGCGACGCATTGATATCACATCTGCAATATAAATACAATGCAGTTCTTTAAGCATATATCCTTAGCATTGTACAATCGGCTGCATTATTCAGCACTTTTTAAGCACTAATGTGCACCAACTCCTACCTGTTGACTGTAGTTCCAGATAAAGCGCAGGTGTGGAGATTAATTGTTGTGGAGACTATGTAGCTGGTATGCATTACATGTACGTACTGACAACACGTGTTCCGACGTAGTGCTAGCGTGTCATTTCTTAATTGGTGAACATTTGTCGCTGCGTTGGTTGCCTTTGTTTTATTGTTTTCCTTCGGGTTGTTATAGGGTAAGGGGTTCGGTACTTGTAAATTTTTGCGATCATTGCGTGACTTCCGTTCCCCAGGAAAGACCTGTTGAGGTGGCTCAAAACAGTAATATTTCCGTGAGAAGCCTGGGCTCTAACGTGTACTTCAGCGCTAGGTATCACGCGATCACCCGAGGCGTCGCGAGAAAGCGCGCGAGATTTCAAGTTTGCAAAACTCACAACAAACATGGCGGCTTGAGGCCTACTTCGTAAAACTTTGTTTCCACCTAATTTAGTGAGCTGTTTGCGATATCGCTTATTTTTATCTTCGAAAACATCCATCCTTCAGGCAATTTCAAATGAAAAAATATTCTTTTAAACCGCTGAGCTGGAACGCAATCGAAAATTGTGATTGATGTGGTGATCGATCGCGCCGGCTATCAATCTAAAAAACAGCAGGAAAAAACTACTCTTCAAGTTTTATTCGTTCTTTTTACTAGGCCCGTCTCACCTTCGGGTATTTATGGTCCTCTTCTTCTACCGCTTATGCTGCTAACGACAACAGCAAAAAGAAAGCACTATTCGCGGGTATTCACGTTTATTCGCGTGGAATTGCGGACTTTTCTGAGCAGCGGACTGCCTTCACGCGTGCGCAAAGTGCGATCTTGCAAAGTCGAGATTTTATTTTGTGTGTAGAACGCGCGCTAAATATTACCTATCCACGAAGCTAACATCTCAAAAACGGATCCGGTGACCCTACTTTGTTAATGCAAAAAAAAATATTCAACAGCAAAAGCGGAATGCATGTGCGAAATTTAAAACAACATGTGGAGTGAATTTTTCCAATCTTGAAGTTCCCATTTTTTTTAAATTTAAGCAAAATCTACTCGGCGGAATTTTTTCTAATATTCCCTGTTTCTTCTTGTGTGTGTAATAAAAAGATTTTTGTAAAAAAGTATGGGGTCACCGGCTTAGTTTTTAAGATAGATGTAATTGATGGCAAAACGTGGGTCAAGTTTGTTGCTATGCAACAGAACAGTGCAACCTTAATTTATGACTTAAACACAACCAAAGGTACAGTGGAGAGTTACCTTAAAAAAATTGCACAGCCATTCAAAACAATGCAGTTCCAAGCCTGAAAAATCGCACCTTGTTCTAAAAGTCTCCAAAAAACCACCTTAATGGAAATGTCGCGCGACTTCCAGGTTATCACGCCGAGAGATTAAATGCTGGCGTGTGATGTGGCCACAGTATGCCGGTATTAGACTGAGCTATTCAGACATACATAAGTAGACATTTCAGGACCTTGTTTCTGACACACAGGTTGCTATTTCAGTGCCACTGTGATTCTTATGTTTGTGTTGAGTAAAATGCACAACAGGAAATAAACTACAAACCATTCAGACTAGAGACTAGAATATAAATTTACTACCTTTAATACAGCGGAGACAGTCGCTGTCATTTTTATAACATCTTTCACGACTTCAGCCCTTAGGCCATTCAATCAAATAATTTACAATTTTGTCCTTGCACAGTAACACTTTATCTAAACGTTATTTGTCCAATCGACTGTGCTGAGTATTTACAACATTTGAGAATTGATCATTGAAAGCAGAACAGTTCTAATAAACTAAAGGTCATGGAAACGAACTTCTCTTCATAGGAAAAGTTAAGTTTAAGGTGTTGTGTCACAAGTGTAAGTCGTCTCTCTGCAGCCATTGTTGTGGTCGTCACGGAAACAGAGAAACGTACAACCAAAACAGTGGATGCAAAGGAGACTCAAGCAACTCTCCATGTCAGGAAATATTTAAGGACGTTCGCACTCATTGTTACTACTTAATACATCAAGTGCGTGCGCTAAGGAACAAATATAAGCGTGTACAGGGCTTGGCACTGGGTATGCTAACTTCGCTTGCAATTTACTTTCTTACTGGTCGGTGCCCCTCTTTTCTTTTCACAGATCACTTCGTTTACTAATTTCCTCCATTTCAACAAGAAAAAGAAAATAAATAAAGAAAACAGTTCAAGTAATCTGTACGTGAGAAGTTACAATTATTTCGCCTGCTCTGTTCTCGTGTGACTGAAGTTTTCATCGAATGTGGACGGGCAAAGCTAACATTTATTATATATCATGTCTTAAGTTTTACTTAATAGCCTTAGATTAAAGCTTCTAAAAACGCATAGTCTTCAATGCGCCATATTTCGAAATTGAGCTATATTTCGAAAATGAAAAGTTGATCTTTGCTTTACTGCGTGACAATTAAAAAAAAAAGTCTTTACGAAGGAACATTTTCGGCGCGAACGTCCTTAAGAACCGTATACCTTTAGAGGAGTCTTGGGTCCAGTCGATGTAGCGTGTCCGGTTTAAACTGTAGATACCTAAACCCCTATAGCAAATTAAAGCTTATAGACCTGGCTATCAGACTATACCAAGAATTTTGAAATAAAATGAATTGTCCAATTTAATACGACTTCTAAATGCTAGCGTCTGAATCACCTTTTCAAAGCTACAAGTCAACGCGAATTTTGTTTTTCGCTTGTTTAATTTGTTCCTCAGTTTCCGAACCCAAAGCGCTAAAACAGGTGTCTGCGATTTGCCATATTCAATTTCAGTGAAAAGTTACAGAGCATTTCCGAAATAGGATTAATAAAATATGGAGTGCTCGTAGTAGAATCGCTCTCACCTTGAAGAAAAAATTATTTGGAAATAAAAAAAATTGCCGACGCGTGTTTAATTGTTTATATGTTAAACTGGCTACAGTGCAAATTTGAGGGGAAACGAACAAATTCCCTTTGACTTGCAGCTTTCAAAATGCACCCAAAAGATAATTCAGACGCTCACATTTGAAGGTAGTGCAAAATTTGACAATTCATTTTATTTCAAAATGTTTGGTATAGTGTGATACATGTAGCTCGGTATGCTTTAATTTGATATAGGGGTTTGGGTATCTAATATTTAAACCGTACGCGCGACATCGCATGGACGCAAGACACCTCTAAATGTATATGGTAACCTTAATATAACATTTTTTGTCAAGGTGCTGATGAGTAAACGTTCGGTTGGCTGGAACATAGTTGAACATTTGAATTTATACTTTCAAAATTAATGGAACTTGGCCATACAGCTATTTCACTTGGTAAGTAGAAATAGAAATAGCAAGAGCTCTACAAGGTTTTCAGCTTCCTCCTGTGGAGAACAAAATAATTAAAGTTGTGGATGCTTGTTTTGGAGTAGCCCTTGTCAAAACGGTTCCCTCAATTCAAACTCTCTTATTCAATTGTCAAAGCTATGTTTCCTGCGAGTGTGTTGTAGCCGTGTATTGTAGCCACTGTTGTTTTACTGAATTTACCTGCAGCAAAGTTTACGGCTTGGCAATTTATGAATGTCACGCTTAAAGGACCACACGCAACCAGTGTGCTTTGCGCGCCTTTGTGATTGTTATTATCCGGGAATTCGCGGACATTTCTCACATGTCGACTTGTCATACACACGTGCGTGAAGTGAGAGAAATCTAGAAGATGGACGAAAGCGAAGGAACTTCCGTTAATGTGACTAATGATAGCGAGGATAGTAACATTGGTGAAGGATTGATAAACTGTTACGGGTCTCCAGTAGGTCGTATTGCGGTTTCGCATCGAAGCACCGGGCTACCGGGAACTTCTCGAGAAGGTTCACGAGTGGTGAGTTCCATCGATTTTGGCAATATTTCTAAATGGGTATGTAACACTCATAATTTTTCTAATGATTTTGAACAGACTTGCCAGTGCAAAAACACTTGTAGCAGGAAAAGTGGGAAATTCCGTGGATGTGTTTGTCGTGATGCTGGTTTGAGGTGCGCGGCGACATGTGTATGTGGCAGTTCTGCAAAGCCGTGCAGAAACAATAAAGAATCTGTGCCTGCTGCGAATTCTCCAGGCAATACTGCAACAACTCAACGCCCTAGCAGTGCATTCGAAAGGCACCAGTTATCCCTTGAACGCGAAAGAGAAAGTATCCAGGTAAAACGTGTGCCATAATTCCAGTGTACTGGTGTAGCTAGTGTTGTCAAAGTTGTGATGAAAATCCTAATATTGTACTTTTATTCCTACTGCCCTTGCACCAGTTTCATAGTCAAGTTTAATAGTTTTTAATGCACCTCTTCTAATTTACGTTTTTATACCGGAAACATTTCGTATCGCGTCTTAAAAGTCAATCCCCGTTGTAATATTTTATCTTCTTGCTGTCGTTTGTAATTTCCTTGAGGTCTTTCCTTGTTGAACGAAAACTTTTATCCTCAAGTTATAATTCCCTTACTATAAATACCACCTTCATTTCATTTTATTTCTGTTCGAGCACCAGTTGCTCAAAAATCTTTCAATACAATAAAAGCAAAACAAAAATGAATTCGTAGCACAAGCCTAAACTATCGCAGCATACAAACCCCTGACCACATAAATTATCTGCTTTGGACTTCACACCAGAGATGCATTTGTCAGGTCTAAAGTACTTTTTTTACTTATCAGGTTTTCATTGAATCACTGACCGTAGATCAACGCAACAGACTTCTGCTTGAAGTGTTATGCACGGGGAGAGGAAGTCTTGAATATGCAAGGCAGCTGGTGAATAGCGAGGACCCCGAACCTGACAGACCAATGGGTGAAGGTGGCTCTCCAGACTGGTGTGTCTGCAATGTCTGTGTTGATATGGCCAGCGAAGAAGAGAACAAATGCCGTGGTAAGAGGTCATGTGTAACCTCATACGAGATGTTCAGGAATGTTGTTTTGGACAGGGAAGTTCTCAATATAGCTATCAGGGCACGATGTGACATAAGAGCAGAAAATGCTGACTTTGAAATGAACAGCTATCGCAAGGCTGCATACAGGCAATACATCCTTTGGAATATGGAAAGTTGGGCAAAGGCAATCGGAGAGTTTGCCCATCTTGTGTTGTTAGACTAGTGAGACAAACATATCCTGCTCCTGATGGGGAATATATGGGATTCAGAAGACACTGAACAGCAATAGTTCTTCTAAAGCCCTTATACTCAGGAGTTGTAACAATAAGAAAGATTGTTAGATTACTTACTCTCAATTTCTATTGACTGATTTTATTAATTAAAGTCTGGTGTCAAATTCAATAGTAAGTGAGAGCTTCATTGATTAAAATCAAGATGTGTACAACAATATTAGGATTAATTTTATTCCTGCATTTTTTTGGCGGTTTCCCCGCACTGAACAAAGTCATTTTGAAGCAAAGAAAATTTCACTTTGAAGAATCCTTGATACCTCCTTTACTGAAACGGGAAAGTCTAGCCTGAACTAATTCTGCTGTGCTAGGGGCCTCTTTCATAGCAGTAGTGGCTGCCAGTCTCTTTGGGTGATTTGGCAGAAATGTTTTATGTCTGACAATTGTTTCAGTGTCAGAAGCCCTCTTCTTAAGGATTTTAGCTGCCATCACTGCCCAGTGTGGGTACTTCTTGGGTTCTTTTACTGGCTCCACCCTCCAATTCTTGGACCTCTTACTGTAGGTTTTTTTGTACCGGACCTGGCCCTTGGAGTCTTCCAAATCAGTTCGGAATAAATGAACATTGTGATCCAATGCTGCCAGAAGAATCCTTGTCATAAAAACATCATAGCTGCAATGTGAAAGAGCAATAAAATTCAATGATGAGAAATGTGAAAAGATTAATCACAATCATTGCTATAAGTTCTCTCTATGATACATAAACATGGGGTACAAGGAATGTTGGAACTGATCTTCAATAACATATTCAAAAATAAGTTACTATGATCTGTGACTTCTACTCTTGTAGGTTTTGACTCTTTTGCTGGCACAGGGTTCACACTCCAGAACACAACATTTGCTGGTTATTTACCACACTTTCCACTACCCAGGAAAGAATAAATGTTAAAACAAATTCACCAATTTCGCCATGACAGATGCCAACCCTATTGAAGGAAAACATTAGTAGTTCGGACAAATGTACACGTACATGTATATTTTAAATGAGCCAGCTTACCTAAATGCTATCCTCTTCGAAGCATACTTCAGCATCATGGAATTGAAACTTTCGAGTTTACTGGTATGCCTACGCAAACAATGAGTAGAACAATAAGTACAAAAGTTACTGTTACTAACAAGTTTGTTTAGAATCTAAAGTCTTGCTTGGGATAAATACAATGTACTTTTGTGTCCTTGTTGTCAGTTCAATGCACACACTAGTGAATGAATTGTTAGTACCAACAAAAACTTTTTGTTCGTGCTAATAATTTATGCACTAGTGTAAATCAATCTTTACACTGATTTGAGTTTGAGTCACAGAAATGCCAAGAATTGTTAATTTTTTAATTAAAATTTCTTTACTTACCTAAATTTCACATAAAATGCCAATGTTTTGAGCCAAGCACGATCCATAACAATGTCACGTACAGCCTTGTGTGACTTAGAGTCCATTTCAAGGAAGGTCTTCCCCTCTTCAGTTGAAACAAGGGGACCATGTGAGCATTCTCCTTCAACCCACTCATGCTCCCCACACACATGATGTATGACACCGAGCCACATGTCCTAAACAAAACCAAACAGCATACAGCTAAAAAACTATTTAAAAAAACAGTCACAGTTTACCCACTTGTTCACATGTACATGTGCATGTTGTAGTTTAAATTTGTCTTTGGTTTGAACTTTTAAACATCCAAATCAAAGTCTTAACCATTAAGATTTGTACCAATCTATACCTGGATATAAATGCTACCATTTCCTGTACAAGGAAAAGTACAATCTTTTGCTTGGATGGAAGTATGTCAATGTTTTCTCTAATAAGTACATTCAGGGAGACATTGAATATACTCGACACTTACCCTGAGGGTTTCTTCACTGCCATCACACTGCTCTGCACAGTGCCAAAAGTGGTTCCTAATGGGTTCAATCCACTGACTTATATCATCGCACCCTCGTACTTTAGCAGCCTACAATAAGAATTCAACATAATAAGTAGCATACAATATTTGAGTCAATGTGATATGATTGGCTATATTTTCTATGGCATGATATAAATACATATACATATATAACTATTAAGGGAAGGCCATTATAAGTTGTTATCAGCTTCATTTACTATTGTATCATAAGTGTGCAGTACTCACAGCACTCAGTTTGGCAGTCAATTTACATGACTTGTGCCACATGTCCAAAGAGTGGAATAGATCCTCAAGATGGCTTGGATTTTGCTCTGAAAACAACACAGAAACAAAAAACCATTCAATGAAAATAAGTCTTACAAACCATATTGGGATGTTATTTCACTTTTTCCACTAGAATAGGTTTCTTTGCAAATTTCACTTAAAAGCTATACTACAAGGAGAATCAGCTTACTGTCATTAATGTGCTATTGAAGTTTATCATGAAAGAAATCTATTCACTCCAGTATTACTAAAGTGGACTGAAAAAAATTTTGGAGTATTACTAATGTGGACTAAAAAAAATTTAGGATGGACTCACATGTACCTTTGAGGGTTCTTATAAGGGCAACGATCATGCTGGAGGCATCAGTCACCAAATCTACTATCTTCAGATCTGTCATTGCTCTCTCAATCAAAAGGTTCAATGCCAGCTTCTCCATAGTGGCTGAGGAACCTCCAGTTTCTCTCTTGTCAACCACCTCTATGTCCACAATCAGATGCAAGTAGTGCTCCATTATAGTATAAACACAATACTTAGCACTGTGCCCTGGTGAATCATTTCTCCCATCACCTGCCAAAGCCAACTCTTCACCTTTAAGGACCTCCCACACCTTCTCTTTCATTGCTTCCCAGAGTTCCTTTACAACTGGGGTCACACATGTTGTCTGAATGCGAGAAAATGTACTTTCTGACAAAAAACTCACATTCAAAAACTTCATAAGCATGCTTAGCTTATCAAAGTTGTTCCCTGACACAACAATTGAGGCAGCAAGAAGAACTGTAGCTGCATAGACCTTTTGGCCTCTTTTAACACCAAGCACAGCAGAAGACTCCCACATCCCATTATGTCCCTCAGTACATTTCCAGCTAACAATCAATACACCCCCTTCAGATTTTGTATTGACCACAGAACACTGTCCAACACAACCATTAATTTGACAGTTTCTCTCAAATAAATTGAGAATCGCCTGCACCTCAGAAATAATTCTCTCCTTATGAAAATGTGACAAAAATTCATCAAGATCACTGTCCATGTTGCACACCTCTTTCATAACATCCTCTACTTTTTTCTGAAGCATTTCCATATTATTCTGAGGAGTGTTTTCATCAGTTGTAACAGCAGCATCTGGAATACCATGAGTGGAGGTACAAGATTCAACAATCTGCTGCTGAGGCTGTACTTCAGGTTCACCAGCTGTGGCTGTAACAGGGTTGGAGCTAGATGATTGAATACTCTGCTGTTGAAGTATTATTTCAGGTTCAACAGCTGTAGCTACTACAGATCCATTTGCTTTTGCTTCAGCTTCACCATGGTTGAGACAGAGGTCTTTATCACTGCATGTAGAGTGTGTCTCTAAGTTGATGGAATGACTATTTGGATCCTCCTCTTTCTCCTCCTCCTCCTCCTCCTCCTCCTCCTCCTCACTGTCCGAGTAACTGCTAAAAACTGCACTCAAAGTCACACTTAGGTCAGTGCTTTGGTCTTTCTCTGAGCTGAAAATAGAAAAAATTATATCACTGCTGACTAGTTTATATTTGACACTATTCTAAACATTTCATTGCTTTAGCAGATTAGCCAACATTGCAATAGCAGCCACATGTCAAATCTGTACTCCATGCATAATTTTACATGCATTGTTCTACACAAGAATGCAAACTTCAATCAATAATTGTTCAATAATCAGTTACAACTTGTGATAAATTATTAGGGCCAAATGTCAAATGCATCACTTCCCCTTTTCAAAGATGTAGAATACATGTACTTAGCTACAAAATGAAGCTTGTTTACATCCCAGCTTTGGTCAATGAATGTACCATATGCTGTACTTACAAAGATTGGCTGAATGACACAAGTGAAGGGTCCTCTCTGATGTAGTCATCATCCATCTCGTCTTCAGATAGGCCACTTTCACATGAACTGATGAAAATGACAGAAAAACTCACAAATTATTTCACTAAAATCAATAGAAGAATCATGACAACAGAATACTGTAAAAGGCCCATGAAGTTACTTAAGGAAAAGTAGCATGAGGTATTTTCCAGAAGTCACAAATAAAGAGACAACCTTGTAAGATTTTGTACTATCCTTTGCATAGTCATGAATAGAATGTGGGCCTCAAAACTGTCTGCAGCTTTATAATTAAGTGCAAGGTTATACAGAGATCTTGCTGACAACCTTGCACTAGTGCTTCATACACCTTACAAGGTCAAGCCTACTTCCTTTGTGCACCATTCTGTGACTTGCCTTTCTAAGCTTTTGTCAAAATTGGCATGCACAAACAGTGGGCTCACCTGCATGTATTCAATTCATATACTGTAGATGTTGTAAACAAATGAGACAATAATATTATTGACAAATATGTATGAGTACACACCTTTCATCATCAATACTACATGTAGTTTCAGAGTGCTCAGATTCTGAGAGAGGGCTGTCCTTGAAAGGATTTCCCTTCAGCGAAGCAAACGAAGGATTTATGGTTGCTGCCTTTTCCCAGGAGGTGGAAAGGTTCCACATGGAGGTTTGCCTTGAGTCATTCACTTGAGGACTAGCTACGGTGGAGCCAGTGACATTAACCTCAATAGTACTAATAAAATATGAAGATGGAGAACTACTTAATAACTATTATTCTTACTACGATAAAGGGCAAATATTGCATGCTTGTTTTAGACTTGAAAAAAATAGGATCAGGCAGAAAAATTATTACATTTTCTTATGACCACCGGAAACTCTCATAAAAGGCAGAATGAAGTGCAAAAGTAAACCATCACACAAAAACTGTACAAACTGAAAGGAGAAAAAAATAAACTTATGGCACATAGATATCTAATATATGTAAATAATAAACATTTTAAAACACTAACATACCTTTCAGCAAGAGTGTGCCTTGCTTGTGAACGTGTCTTTGGCAGAGGAGTTGACTCAAATAAAGGTCTCTTACCTGATGAAGAATGAATCAATAGCGAATATTATGCTACCCAACGCTAACAGTATTTAGTAATAACTTAAGCCTATATGTATTGTATATACATGCAGCTTTCAATGCGTCCAACAACAAACAACATCGTAAACAAAATAATTCCACTTACACGGAACCGGGCTAACATTGACCACATTCGTTCCACGTTTCCTTCCTTGACCCGTGTTTCGATTATTATGGCTACTGGATTCCGATCGACTTGTTGCTTTTTTTCCTTCCCCTAGCGCAATACCATGAAGCAAGGCCTCTGCGAATTCACTATTGGATTTATCCTTGAATCCTAGATTTCTTTTACGCTCGTTCCACAACTTTAGCGTAGAAGTTGTAAGCCATACAATATGGCGACTTTCCTTACGCGGCGGACGTCCTCTGTTTGAACGCTTCATGTTCGTAAATGGCGAAGGAAAACTACCAAATATACGCAGAATACAAACTATAAATTCTAAAAGAACATCAAGGAGGCATCTACAGCAGCCTGTCTCTGCGGATTGCAATGATACAGTCCGATGATCGAACACAATCGGGAAATACGTCTTATCTGTATTACAGAAAATGGCGCCGGTACAGTGCTCGCCCGCAATGCATTTTGGTTGAGTGTGGTCCTTTAAGGTGTTTTCGAGTCACAAGTTGGTTTAGTTTTGCTGATTAATCAGAGAAAGTGTGATAATTATCAATTTATATGTTCGTCTTGGACATCAAATTCAAACGAAGCAGAAAATTGTTAACCACTTCAGGGAACCATACTGTCTTTCGGGTATCCATACTTTGCCATCTGAGTTTTTGTTTTGTTGTAATCTTGTGATGGGGTTATTTTTAAGAAAACCAGACTAGACTGCTCCTTTGTCGATAACCTCTAGCTGCTTCTAGCATCAGTCTATTAGGTTTAGTATGGACTCTTACCTGATTTTCGTCAGGGTGAATTGCAATGCCCCTAAAAAGGGATAAGAAACATTCTACATCATCTTCATCATCTGATTACTTTCTCCTACAATAGTTATCTCTTTTGGGCCGATCCCCATGTAGTTTCCACTTTTTTAACAAAGTAACCAACTTATTTTTACCAGTATTAATCGGATCGAAAACGTGCAGGATATGTCCAAAATTGTTACTTTGGTTCTTCGCCCAGCAGAAAAGCATTCTGAAATGGTTTTTATCTCTGGTGTTTTTCGTTTTAAAAAGGTGCACAAATAAGCAATAAATAGGTTATTTTTAAGCTAGTCACAATGGCAAAATTTGTTTCAGTTGGTTTATCAGCGGCCTTGGAAGGAAAGAAATCACTTTTAGGATAAATGAACTAAACGCAGAATCTGGCGTTTTCAATTTGATGTCCCTTACCCTACGGGGCTATGGCGTCCACTAGACCCAGTGTCCTGCGTGACCAAGTGTCCTCGTCGAGAGTAGCATGGTCGTGCAGAAATCTAATAGGAAAATTTAACATGACTCAATGAAGAATATAGAAATAATTTGATGGAACTGACATTCATTTGTAAGCTTCTCGTACCTGATTTTTGCACTTGGACTTGACACATTTACAGCCGTCAACACAATTGAGGTCGGCTGCTTTGCAAGGACACGCTCCTCTTCCTCTCTTCCGTGCACATTGCCCTGGACAAGAACAGTGTGCTCTTTCATTTTCTGTTCCCTGAAGAGGAAAGAAACAATTCAAGTGCTTTGGCGGAATATATATTCAGTACTGTGTGCACTGGCATTTGAAATGTCTGATCTCGGTAGTTATGTCTAATTCTTCGTCCTCGTCGTCGTCCTCGTTCGAGTTCAATGCTGAGCCATAAATATTTACCGGCCGTCTGAAAATGGCGCAATTGGTCAAAATACCCTTTATAGTTTTTCGTCTAGTGCGCTTAATTTTCACGGGCCAAACTAGCCATTTAGACACGGTATACCCATAACACAGCTCTTTCTTTAGAACGTCTTATTTGTCGAGAGATTGAAATCTAAAATCAGTCGAAATGTGGCATGTTGATTGAGTGGCGATGGTTGTATTTTCCAAACGGGCAAGAAGTAGACAAAACTTATTTACTTCAAACTGTGTGAATAGGAAATCAAGTCAAGTTTCCTTCTTTCTCTACTGACCTGTTAAAAATGCGCAATTTTGCATCGGCTATCTTAGTTAATTGAGCGGTAACTTTCCTAGATTTCACAAAAATGTGAACTCGCTGGAACTTTTAGTGTGCCTTTCAATAACATGCGGATTCTAAAATTCAAAGCTCAACCGGCAAATGCTTTTTTCGCTACCGTCAATGAAAATGATGTTCGGCGGCTTCCAACTACTGCCGAGCGCGCGGTAATCAAATCGTTGAGCACAGTTCAGACAACGAAACAGTGCTCGGCAGTAGTCGGAAGCTGGGAGGAGCCGCTGAACATGTGATCGACGGCAGCAAAAGACGCATTTGGCGGATGAGCTTTGAATTTTAGAGTCCTCATGTTATTGAAAGGCGCAGTAAAGTATTTTTTGAAAGAAGTTCACCAAAAAGGGTCTTCTTGACACAATAAAAGAAAATTCGAATTTTGCGACCTGTCGTGGGAAACTCCATATTAAGAGGCAGTGGCTCTTAAGATATGTGTTGAGATCAACGTCTTACCTGTTTTGTAAGGTTTTGTTTCGATGCCATTTTAGATTTATCTGAAGTAAAAAAAAAAGCATATATCAAATGATAATAGTATATTTATTGGGTTTCTTTAAGGAATCACTTGCAATCGAAACTATTCTTATTGCATTTAGCACTGTGTAACCCGATGTAATACAAGCTTTAGTTTGTTTACCCATCTAAGCAACCACAATGCTGGTTTGCGATCACCAAAATTATCTTACTTTATGACACGTTTTGTTTGTGTAATTTGCGGCCAAAGCTAATTTGTCTTGATACTCTGAGCTGTTCTGTTGCAGCGAAACTTCGCTTCAACAGGATGCGCGGCTTTAAACTGTTTTATTTTTCCATGTCCCCTACAAACCTACAAAGCTATGTTTTAAATTGAACAAATATCTTTCTGGTCCTAACAGTTATTTTTCGGGGAAAGCATTTGCTTCCCCGACTTCAGCCCCACATGTTAAGTCGAGTATAACTATTTTATGATGTAAACATGCTTTGTAAAATTGTCTTTCATGCTGTGAATAGCAACCTAAATACGTCAACATCGTTCATGGCTACTGGAGGCTCTTTGACTTCTTCAATTTATTTTACTCTAACGAACAGCAACTCAAGGCTATAGTCTGCGAATCTTTAGTAGATGACGGGCGTGTTGACCCCAATTGGCAAAGACAATTTGGAGATTAAGAACGAATAAAAAATTAATGGTTTTGTAAATAAGGTGCTTTAAACGAGGTATCGATCATTCAAAAAGACAAGTTCTTTTAAGCAGTTTATTTCCGAAGTCATTTTTATTCTCTTTGCTGAACAGCTAGCGAAACAGTGTTAGTCTTTGTTTTTCCATGTGGCAATTTATGTGGCAATTTGCCCCCTGATATCATAATAATATGAACCCTGGGTAGGCGCCGAAGGTTACCATCATAAATAAATATGTACAAGTGCTCATTCTGCGTTTTGATGGCGTCTCTAATGATCTAGTGAGGAATCAGTAAAATAAGAGCATGTGCGAGCATTATAAACGAGAATGCATTGAACACCTAGTTAATTGTTTGATTTAAAATAAGTGCATGACATGCACTGTTCATGTTGAGTGTATCAACGTGTTTTATTAGTTCAAAGTTTTAATTCCACACGTTGGTCCTGCCTAACTTATACAACGACCAATCTTGAAGTATATATCCTCTCGCTGGGCATGCAGGCAAGCCAGCACAACGACTCTACTGCTTCAATCATGGCGCCTTCGAGTTCATCAGTTGATGTTTTACATTTCGTGTTCACACTTCTTGCTGGTTAATCCAACGGATAATTCATCCGCGTGGCGAACACTAGTTTAAGGCGCGATCTGTAGAAAAGGTCCCCCAAAAGAGGAGAAAAAGCAGTGAATCTTTCGTGAAATCATTATGGTCTTTATACAAGCTTTCGGTGAAAGCGATCGAATCATTTCGTGATATTTTCGGTGTTTTAAGATCGGGCAAAAGACAAAGGCTGATGCCCTGAAAAAGTCAGCAAAGCGAATGATAGTACAACCGAAATCTGGAGAGAGTGATTTTGCTTTCAGGAGGTTATTAGCCATTTTAACTGGTTTCTAGAAAGCATACCATGAGAATATGCGATCAGTGAAACGTAAATGGAAAACTGTTCTGTATGGCAGTGTTGTGTAATAGTTATGCCTGCTCTTACCTCGCTTTCTGTAATATTGTCAGTCAGGTCTTTTAGTGTGGTATCTTTCGTCGATTGACTCGGCCCAAAACTCCTTCCAAGATGTGGTGTTGAAATAAAGGCCTCTTTCCCTTTTCCTTTTCCTTTTTTGGTGCCCATGGGCTTGTGGGAAGATTAGGAGATAGAGCCAGTGTTTCGTGACGTGCGTGACATGTTGGGACATGTTGCGGTACAGTATCCTTCAGTTTTAAAATGATTTAGCAATCAGGAGCGAAGACGCAGAATTAATTGAACCACGGTGTGGTGATACATCATTCCTTTTGCCCGAAGTGTAGCTGTTCCTCTTTCCCTGTGTTCGCTGGTAAACGAGTTGAACTCAGTTGCCAATGGATTTCGATAAATATAACTCCAAAGCAGTGTCGTTCATTTCAACACGTGGGTCGTATTGTCCAAGAAGATTCATGTTGAACACATTCAGTTCCTTCTTAATGCCTGATATGACACACTGTACCCTGAAAGAAAAAATTTCGTTTGGTTGGTTTGTGAGTCCAAACATAGAAATATCTGTCTGGGTGATATCACTTTGTAGCTGTTTGTGTTGTGGTGAACTAAACTGAAAACTGTTACCTTTCTTTCTCTTGTCGCAGTGAACTTGGAAAGCGAGTCACCGAATCCCGCTCAAAGGTGTTAACTCTAAACGCGAGGAGCCATCTAAACGGAAGTCCTCTGCTTTGTGAAAAATTTGTCTCCAGATGGCATTTTAATGAGAATCGTTATCCATATTAAACGTTTTCAAAATCGTTCTCCAAATTTAAAGTTTTCAAAAGAACTTCAGTGTTACGACGTAGAACACTTTATACTGTACCTACATGAGATCCACTTTGAAACAAGAGAAAGAGCAAACTCAGTTTTGGTAGACGAAGGCTTCAGATCGCTTAAACTTTCCGAACAAAATTGCGTTGTTGGAACCTACTAGATATTTGTTACTCAAAACTCTTAAGAGGTCGCAGAACTGATGCCAGTTCAGTTCTAGTTATGGGTTATATATTTATTTGAGCGATTGGTGCAACAGTGTATGACCTGCTGTAACGTGACTTCAGGTGTGAATCGACATTCTTATTCCATGATAGAAAGTTTTTCCTCGAAGCCATAATTCTGAGAAAACTGAATGCTTAAATAGTTAGGCCTTCGAATTTCTTTTGCGTTTTTTTTATTTAGCTCGTAATTTGCTATTTATAAGGCCTCAAGTTTACTTGCTCTGCTATTTCGAGCCACCCTCTCTAACTAAAGATTAAACAATCACCTAAATTCTCTTAGCAATGTTAACGTGCAACGCGTAAAAATGTTATTAGGAAAGACTTGTGCATGTTTCAGCACGGAACTGGCTAATTAATTCTGTGTCTAGCAGTACTTTTAATATGAGAATTTCTTGGAAAGGCAAAGTTTGCTTTTCACATCGGAGCGAAGATTACGTTGTGATAGGGTGCTGAATGATCCTCGTATCTCAGGCCCCGTACGCACTAGGTTGACAAGATTTGTTTGGCTCTGCCAAAAATCTCGACAAATTTTGTCTCCACCAAATTTTGAATTTGCTAATAGCGTATACGCAGTTGAAAACACGACCGAATGTAATTGGACTCACTGCCTTGTTATAATCTTTATTATACAATGGAAGAACATTTAGATTAAACACCGTTGTAGGTTTGGCTGTCTGCCCATGGCTCACTGATTGAACCTGCCGTGTCTAAAAGAGAAAGATTGTTCAGAGTAGCAAATTGCAACTTAAATTAAATGTTCCTGAGTAATTTGAGACATTTGCGTGAAAACTGTTTTCTTCACCTTTTGAGCCGACTTATTGTACTGTTAACAAGAACAAAAATTATACTCACAGAGAGTGTAAAGAAGTTAAACTTGATTCAGGTAGAAAATCGTAGTCGGGAACCGATGAGGCTTCTCTGATGCGGAACGAAATAGATTCAAAGTAGTGCAAAGGTGTGCATGGGACGTCAGCAGTAGAGATGATCCGCGAAAATGATATATTTCGTGATATGCTCTAAATCGCAAGAAAGCGAGGCGAGCAAAGCTTTGTTCCAGCCAGACCTTACCTTCATATTGCTTAGTACTGTTTAACGTTCAATGTTCTGTTTTTCAGTTCTTTTCTTTCCTAGAAAACAGAATATTGATCCGGTTGTCTCCGTTGTTTATGTTATCACGTTCGTTGTCAATTGAAATAAGAGGGAAAAAAGTTCAGTTGACCTTGACTTTTTGCATAAACAGACCAAACGATGCTGACGTTTCATGTTTATGCGATTGGCTAAGGTTCAGTTACCATAGAAATTAATGCTTGGTGTGGTTTAATTTGTTTCCACGAAAGGTTTTGAAATCACTTTCTAAGAAACCAAGTTCTATCGGTTTTGGTTTTATTTCTAAGCCTGCTGAATTTTTCGTAGGCTTATATACATGAGTACAATGCACAGGTCTGTTAAATACAAATTAGTTATCTGTGGATCACGCAACAGAGGCAGTCGAAATTATTCTGGTTTGTGCTATTGTGCGGATATTATGTGGCCTGTATTTGTTGGTAAAATAACACGCGCTCTGATTGGCTAATTCAAGGACATTATTCTCCTGTAATGCCCCCGGGCTGATTGCGGGTCCTGTAAAACCAAAGCAAAAGCCATATATTAAACAAATTATTAACCTGGAACGTTCCAAACCTCGGCCTTGCTCTACATTCCTCCTATTCTATAGCATTACCAAATGTTAGAAAATAGCCCAAAGAAAATACCCGCGCTGATTGTTTTAAAATTGTCTTTCTATAACTCGAAAGAAACAGATCTAGCGTAAGCTGATGACGTAATGATGGCGCGGACAAAGGGAATTTACATTTTGATAATCAAAGTAAACAAGTTTTTCTTTTTTTTTCGTCACGTTATTTTCTAAAGGAAATAGAAAACATGTTATTCTTGTTTCCATCGAGTTTTTTTTACGATAACTACAGAAATTCTCGCCCGCTCACTGGCCAATTTTCCTCATCATTAAGCGCACAGACACGTGAATTTATCATTTATGCGATGCCTCAACGAGCGAGAGCGGACAATTTGACAAATTGGTATCGTAAAAAGGCAAATTGGTGTCAGTTTTTTATGCGTCTGTCCTGTTATTGACGATGAATTTCGTAATAACATTGTGAAAGTAAATACTTTAAAGTTCTCAAGCTGGATCTTTCACAGCCCGCTAGAGTAGACTTAGACATAGACATAGTTTATTTTGCTTGGTCGCACACTTAATTATGGTAGAGGTGCGTCCCATAGACTTGTTAAGCAGTCTACAGCACGCACCAGTCATTTTACAGGTGCGCCCAGAAAACAAAACAACAAGGTAAACATGTTCATTTGGAAATGAATATGAAAGTTGACTAACTAAGATGGCATAATTACCTTTAAATGATCAGCTCTCTCAGTTGGGGTGTTTCGCGATGTCCTCATGGGATTTTTACGCCTCTAGGTGTCTGAGAAAAAAGATTACCTGGAATGAGACAGGAGGAAAGGTCAGTTTGACACAAGTGGCAGAAAACTTTGTGGATTAACAGGTAAGGACTTGATCAATAAAGCGGTTTTCAATCAAATGCTGAATATAATATGGAATAGGCCATTTCCGAGTTTCCTTGCCTCTGTTTCAAAACGAGTCTTCGTGGAAAACCTTTTTTATGAGAATGACTTTGATTTGCATGTAAATGAACCTGTAGGCGGAGCTCATTTTCACATGAATGGTTTCGTACGTAGACTCGTTTTGACACAGGCAAAAGGTGACTCAGAAGTGGCCTTTTCTTTGGTTGGCTTCACCAAGCTCTATCACTGCCTTAAAAACGGATAAAATTTTAATTTATCCAAGCTTTCAAGTTCAAATTTCAGCTGTCAAACGGTCATCTTTTAACCAATGAGATTTTATGGACTTTTTTAAGTAGCCAATCAAAAAGCGAGAAAAGCTATTGACAATGTTGGCGCCATTTTGAATAAAATTCACTTATCTTTGTTTACGGTAAGTTTACGCCTCTTTTCCTCTCATTTGTTCCCGGAATTTGACCAGTTCGGGGTCTTGTTATTGTAAAAAACGAATTGACATCAGTTTTTTATACGTCTGTTCTCTTATTGATGATAAATTGCGGCATAACATTGTCAAAGTGGCTGTGGAACCACGAGCCGCAGGCGAGTGGTTCCGCAGTAACTTGGGATGGAAAGTAAACAAATCCAGAGAAATTAATAATGAATGAAAACCAGGGTTCTTTGGCAGTGTATGTTGGTGTATAATGTTCTCGTGGGCTGTGGAACCACGAGCCGCAGGCGAGTGGTTCCGCAGTAAACTTTGACAATGTTATGACGAAATTTATCATCAATAACAGGACAGACGCATGAAAAACTGACGTCAATTTGTTCAATCGAACATTGAAAGCTGAACAATATTGATTTTATTTTGGAGAGCAGTACCCGACAAATGATTAAAACCTATTAAGAAGTGAGGATGGCTAACGATGACGAGGGTGGAAACGGATTGCGATATGGATTTTTGAAAAAGCGTCAGGCTGTCAGTTTTTCAAAAGTTCAAGTTTGGCTCGGAAATCGTGGAAATTTTGCAAAAATGATGCTGCAGTGTGACGTTCTTCAAGAAATAGTTAGAGCTAATTAAGTTCTTATTCCATAAATTTAGGGACCATTTCGTGAATTTATAACAGTTTTAAGCAAATGTATCGTGACAGTGTCCCTTTAACCTATCAGACGCAGAACCAAAGCCACTGGTAAACGACTAGGTTAATTTTCCCGCGCCGAACGACAGTTGCGGGGTCATATTTCGTTCTTGTTTGCATTTATAGCCCCTTGTGCTTCTAACGTTCGCTTTGCTCTTGAAGTGAGGTGATAATTTTACGACATTCGATTGAAAACCTGCTGTCTAACCACCGCAATTTTTACTTTTTATGTCAGAAACTGATAGTTCAGTCACAAGGAGCATCAGCTCGGAAGCGTGGCTGGGTTTCTCTGGCAAGCAACCGAACGGTGAACAATCTGGGACACTGGAATACAAGTGTTGGAAAGGGAACTGATCAATATTTACAGGCGTATTGTTTACTTTTTCTGACAGTCGGGGCAAACTAAAACTATTCAATCATTGACTTTAGGATTTAAATCCATTGAAATGACTGGAGTTTAGTATTTGATGTTTATTGCGGGCTTATGCATAAGGCGCGCAAAGTCTGGGCAAATCTTGTGGATATGTATGTATGCATACAGGATGACAAGCGGTTTATAGGTGAAGCACCTGAGGCTCTGTCATACTGGAGAAATAAACCTTGTACTGCGTACAACTTCAGAAGGAGCAACAACCTAATTGTCCCGCGTTCTAACTCGCAGTTTCTTAAAGACTCTATTAGCTATAGAGGCGCTATTCTTTGGAACGCTGTGTCGACCCATTTCACAGGCCAGGTTACTGTTTTTTATCGCAAAGTGAAGAAGGACTCGTATTTCAAGGAACTCGATTTAAGCGCACAGTCGATCCAGTCGTTGACCAGCCACTACCAAGATTTTAAATGTTTTTATCTATTTTATGTTTAAATGCTGTAGTCAATTTACTGTATATTTTAGAGTTTTTTCGTAGCGAGTGTATTTTGTAAGTAATGTTATCGCTATTTTAATTATAGATCTATATTCATTTGTAATTAATTTTGCACGACCCCACAAGCTTTGAGCTTTAAATCTTATCGTGTTAAAATAATCGATATGTATGTACCGTAAATCCTCGAATTAGCGCCCCCCCCCCCCTCGAATAAGAGCCCCCTTCGAATAAGCGCCCCTCCTATCGGCCGAAATTTAAAATAAGCGCTCTCCCGCGAATAAGCGCCGCCCTCCTCCCTCCCCATTTTGTGGACGAGTAATGAGACAACAAAGGGTGTATAGTTTTCGTCATGTAGTATTAGATTGATGCATTGTTTCAGTTTGTGAACACGTTTAGTGAACACGTTGAACACGTTAAGTACTAACAGTGCCACGATTTAAACTCTAGGATCAGCGTTTTATGTCAATAAACAGCTTATGTTGGTGTTTACGCGCAGATGATGTATTAAAAGAATGATCATGTCAGGCTACGATTTGGGAAAAATTAAATAAGGGCCCCCCGTCATATCCTAAATTTGAAATAAGCGCCCCGGGCGCTAATAGGCCCTTTGCAGCTGGGATCACGTGACCAAATTTTTCCTAAAAAATTTTTATATTATGGGCTATAACTTAAAGAATGCTTTTTCCACACAAATCTTATTCTTTTAAAAATTCGGACCGTCATAAAATCTCCTTTGATGATGGGGGCCTCAAACTTGGCCATTTTGATATTTTCGACATGCTTTTTCCATTTCTGGCACTCGTTAAGTTACAGCCCATAATTTTATGAAAAATAGGTCACGTGATGGCATAGCTGCAAAGGGCCTATTCGAAGATTTACGGTATGTATGTATGTATGCGTGTATGTATGTATGTATGTACGTGACAGACCTTCCGGAGCATATTTTGTCCAAGAGGTAGACTGGGTACTAGTAATTTTGAGTGATCCTTTGCTGGGGCCTTCGATGGCGGCCATTGCCAGTGTTGTGCAGCCTTTATTGGGCGTACTGTTTCATATCGTGTTGTCTGCGCCCTTATTTTGTTTTAAGTAATTATTGTACAGCTTACAGTTGCGAGTTTAGTTGCAGTTTCCAAGGAAAGTTATTTCCGATTTTTCAATCGTTCTATTGCCGTCATTAGTTATATTTGTTTGTTTTTTCTTTCCTTTCATTTAACACAAGCGCGTATAGGAAAGGCAAACGCTGCCTTTCGGTAAATGTTAACGAAAAGGGAAACAAATTAAACAAAAGCACAATTAGGATATGATCTCATATCCTCCAACTTCCCAGACAGATACTTTCTCCACTGTGGCACACTATAAAATATATTAATTATGCAGGAAATATTGATTAAGGGCCTCTTCATATGAGCCCGGCAACCTGGCTGGCTCGGTTACCGGGACGAATTTTGTTGTCTGTTCATATGGGAAATTTCAGCCTGGTCGACCGGGATAAAACCCAAGAAACACAACCAAAATGGTGGAACATAGACTTGCATCGTTCGTGGCTGTCGTAGCTTTGTGGTCTCTTGTAACTTTACTAATAAAGCTAATTCGCATACTTCTAAAGTGGAAATACATACAAGACAAAAATTATGCCATTTTTGAAGCTATGTTGCGAAAGCGAAGCCATTTTGTCTAAAAAGTTTCGTCCCGGTTACCCGGGCTGGAGTGTTCATATGGGAAAATTTTCATCCCGGTTACCGAGATCTCGGTTTTTGCGACCGAGATCTCGGTAACCGAGCCAGCCCAGCTTCTCATACGAACACATCGAAATTTTTACGAAGGAAAGAGTGCCGAGGCGAGATCCCGGAAACCGAGCCAGCCCGGTTGGCTGGGCTCATATGAAGAGGCCCTAATGTACGTTCCTAGCGAGAACCGACAAGTCATGCGAAAATATTACCAAACTCATTCATTATTGTGTTTTCATCTTTCTAGTAGTTGCCTACTCGTTGAGACTGGAATAAATAACACTAGCCATAAGCCCATATGTGCGCATTGCGGACCGGTTATTGAAGCGTTCATCGCCTCAAGCTTGAACAAGCTCGTATTTCGTTAGTGTCGTTTCATGCAAGGTTGCCTCGGAAGTTCGTTAGCAAACAGGCTAAATGAGCATGAAAAATCGTCAGGTGTTTATGAAACTGAAGTGACGGGAGGGGAACTGAAATCGGGGATAGGAACCAGCTATGGTGGAGGAAACACCAAGGGAAAGTATAGACGGAGGTAGAGTACCAAGTTAACCACTCGATCACGGGCAAACAGTGAAAATCAACGTTGATTTCTGCATATAATAAATCCACTTTACTTGTGCTATATGTATCAAACTATCCTTCGTTGCTGAGAGTGTAACTGCTTTACTCTTCAACTTAGATGAACCGTTATTCACATCCTTGTGTTCTATCGTCACTTCATTTAACTGTTAACGAGAAATGACTGAAAGAGGGAAGGGAGGGAGCGAGCGAGTGAGTGATGTGTGTATGTCACACCAATCAGATTGTATCTACTATAAACAGCGAATCAAATTTCTTGTTGTCAAGGTAAATGGTATGTGAGAAGATTTGATCCCGATACAGTTGAGAACGGCCATAGTTATAGTGCTTTGGGTTGTTTTAGAGTGCATTATTTTAGTCTACTGGTGGCTAGTTATGAACCAACCTCGTTCCCAGGGTCTCTCATCTTACCGCCCCCCGGAGCTCGCTCTAGGGGGCGGTAAGATGAGAGACCCTGGGAACGAGGTTGGTTATGAACGACATGAGTCGTGAGTTTTGATGCAGTTCAAGAGTTAGTAATATGCAAATAGCACGAGATAACAATTTGCATATTAGCGTGCTTTCTGAGACTGGTCACTGAGCTTTGAGAAGAATGTATTTTGATTGTTATTGTCATTTGGACTGTAAATGTAACAAAACAAAACCGTAGGCTCAAATATAGAAGTTTCTAGTAGTAAACATCTCCCGTTTTTGTCAGCTTTAGAGCTTCCTATGCGTACATCCAGTTTGGGGTTAAAGAGAATTGCAACACCTTTTGAATGATTTGTTACGTGACCGTAAAAAATGTCCCCTCCCCATTCAGATTTCCATATCACTTCAACATTTTGTGTTGAACAAGTTTCTTGAAGGAATATTACTTCAAATTTATAATTATGAAGCCCCCTAAACAACTGTCGTCTCTTTCGTGCTTGATTTAAACCTCTGGCATTGATTGTCATATTGGAATCTTAATAAATCGGTTTGGTTGAAATTGGAGAATTTTGCGGTAATGACAAAGCCACCTGTGTAACTAGCATCAGAATTTGGGCGTATAAATTGTTATAAAATCTTCTGTAGTTGGATGTAAGAAGAAAGCTATTAGACCTATATTGGGTACTCATTCTTGATATGTAAACGAAAATCAACATTTAAAAATAAAGCTATCGTCGCTTGCATCTAAGCGTGGACATGTGACACCGAAACATGCTCTAATTAGGTGTCAAACGTGGCATGATTGGTCATCAAACATTTAAAGTTTAGCAGACCGTAACGTGAACTTTAGCGCTCCGAAAGACTCTGAAATTCTTACTTCCGCCAATATTTCTTGGTTACAATTGGATGTTACCAACACTGGTAACAGGAAACGGAGAACGGGGAACCGGGAACCGGCAACGGGAGTCTGAGAACGAGTGTACAGCGGTAACACGCCAAAGAATTCAACATGGCGGACAAAGGAAAAGAAAAGAGAACAGAAATGTGAGGAAGTGTTACGGTTGTAAACGTGGGTTACTACCGGCTGTGTCGCAGAGTCCAGTATGGTACTGGGTTAAACAAAGCATAAAATAGCGCCTGGCCAGAAAATCGAATCGGGATTATCACATGCTTTCCCAATAAGTCAGTACAAAATGCAGACTTCAAGACTGCAGACCGGGTGAAAAACTGCAGACTAGGTACAAAACGCAGACAGAGAATAAAGACTGTTTTTCGTCTGATACGTGACAACATGTCATCTGAAAACATACCGAGTGTCACGCAGTCGCTTTTCCGCGGTCATCTTTCATCAACATTAGCATTATTGTTGGATATTCCTTGATTGCTTCTTCATATATTTTGTCTTTGACAAAGCGGCCAGACCACAGGTCATTTATCTGCTGCTCACCTGATTTGCCAGCTGACTTGCCTATAGCCGAAAGGCCGCCACGCTGCCGAATGCGAAGACAGCGGACGACCCGCGTTCAAAGACGGTCATGTGTTATGTCACTTGTCCTCGAAATCGTATTGATATGACAGCTCGCGCACAAACTGAGAAGATATGAGTAGACTATGAAGGCTTGAAATTCTATTTAAGAATGACTGTGGTTTGACCGATTGGGGACGTAGCTTGTGATAATACCGATTCGATTTTTCCCCCAGGCCGCATTTCATGCTTTGTTTATCACAGTGCCAATCGGACTCTGCTATAACAAGAACGTGCTGGGCACATGATCAGGGGGCACAGCCGGTAGAAACCCACGTTTACATCCGTAATACTTCCTCACATTTGCCCAAATTGTTCCCTTTTCTTTTCCTTCGTCCGCCATGTTGAATTTTTAGGCGGATTACCGCTGTACATTCGTTCCCAGACTCCCATTCCCCGTTACCAGTTTTAGTAAATTCCGTTACACTTGAAGTAAAACCACTTTCGCGAAAGTTGTAAGCATATTAACACAGGTCTGGGTCAATTTCTCTGAAGAAGTCTTCAATGTCCAATCTTTCTGCCATTTCGTGTGCTCTAAAAACTATGTTGTGCTGAACTTTGAGCCCGAAAGATCGCGTCTATCTGCTAAACTTCTTTTATAGCCTGCGAACAGGCTCCCGGCAAGGGGGGATAAATTTGGTGAGCGCGAAACAGAAGAATTCGGAGTGCGATTGTTTCGTCATTCAAGAGATGTTACTAAAACTGGGAACGGAGAACGGGGAACGGAGAACGGGGAACGGGAAATAAGGAATGGGAAATGGGGAACGGGAAATGGAGAACGGGAAATGGAGAACGGGAAATGGAGAACGGGAAATGAGGAACGGGAAATGAGGAACGGGAAATGAGGAACGGGAAATGGAAAACGGGAAATGGGGAACGGGAAATGGAGAACGGGAAATGGGGAACGGGAAATGGAGAACGGGAAATGGAGAACGGGAAATGGGGAACGGAAAATGATGAACGGGAAAAGAGAAACGGGAAATGGGGAATGGGAGTCTGGGAATGAGTGTACAGCGGTAACCCACCTGAGAATTAGAAATGGCGGACAAAGGAAAAGAGAAGGCTCGAAATTGGGAACAGTTTGGGGAAATGTGTGAAAGTGTTACGGTTGTTAACGTGAGTTTCTACCGACTGTGCCCCCAGAAGACCGGACCAGTACGTTCTTGTTAGAGCAAAGTGCGATTGGTACTGGGATACACAAAGCATGAAATGGCGCCTGGGGAGAAAATCACATGCTACCCCAATCGGTCAGGTCACAGTTCGTTCTTAAATAGAATTTCACGTTTTCATGGTCTTCTCATATTCTCTCACTCTGTGCGTGAGCTGTCATGTCAACATTTAAAATAGTAACACGCAACAGGATATCGAGGACAAGTGACACAACACGTGCCGCTGTCTTCGCATTCGGCAGCATAGCGGGCCTTTCGGAGAATTCGGCTGGCAAATCAGGTGAGCAGCAGTTAAATAATCTGTGGTCTGGCCGCTTTGTTAAAAACAAAATGGTTACAGTCATCACGATGTCGTTTACAGACGAAAAAAGTGGCATCGACTGATTTGGGATTAAATATGATAAAGGTAAGAAATTAACAGAAACTGCTCGCCAGCAAATCCAATCAGCTGTCCATTGAACGCTTGACGTCCCGATGTGAATGACGTCATTGGATTTCGAAAGGAAGCCGAAGTGGACGTATGTTGTCGAGTGTGCAGAACATAATATTTGAACCAAGGAAAGGATGCTATCTTGCACGATTTAAGGAGCTTGTAAAGCATGACTTAAAACAAAGATGAGCTCATGAATAACGAAGGTATGGTCGTTTCTTTGATCGTAATAGCTTTCTAGATGTACTTGTATTGAAGCCTGCACAATGGCATTCATGGTCCATTTGCCTGATACATTATTTAATCTTCCATTGTCAGTTCAAAGTCTTGATCAATAATAATTTCTTAAAACATGAGCAAGCGAATATTAAAGTTATAGCCGACGTTTCGGCGTCATCGTGACACCATTCTTAAAGCAAAGTTAATAAATTAATGCGAGGGTTTGATTTACTACTACTATAAACTCTCTACAAATTAGCATAATAACAAAGGATCACCTTTGCGCGAATCGAGTCTATTTGCACGTTTAGGGATGGTTTAAGTTTTCTAATAAAAAGCATCTCCTTAATTAGGCAATCAAATTTGTTCGAACATTTAGTAAGCACGTGAAACAATTTCAAGTCCGGCAGTCGATATGACAGTGCAACATCTGTTTCCTCAGTAAAATTTCCACCTTCCAGTTTCTCCCTTCCAACCAAATGTAACGACCGTCATGTCATTGTCATGCACCTTGCAGAGTATGAACTCAGTCTTCATATCATCTCCTGTTCTGTGCTCTTTCTCCTCCAGTCAGTTTCTTTTTTTCTAAATTTGGTTCCTCAAATCAAACTCGGTTTGCACTGATCATCACGAGACCCTCAAACATTTTCACGCCTTGGCTAGACATTTTACAGGTTCGCCTGTTCCGGTCGCAATCCGGCCGATTGTATGCCTTCATATCTAGGCGTTTGTTGTTTGTTTGTAAAACTCCCTGAAGCTAAGAAGTTTGCGACAGTCTGACAAAACGCGTCGGGGACGGATAACCAAATGTTACAACTTCAGTTTGCAAATTGTTGGTCACTTGGCTACATGTAGTTAAGCATTTAAAAAATTGTTCTACAGCATCTCCCAGTCCGGGTTAGTTTCCCGTCGTTTACAGAGCTCACAATCTACTTCAAGGTTTTTGGTTCCTTATTTATTTTTTATTCGTATTTTGAGATATTTGCCATGTTCGTCATTTGAACCTATATTCATCCAAAACAAAGTAATCATTGTCTTCTTACAATTGATGGAGAGGAATTGCTGAACTATAAAGTTCAGTATCTGTTATACGAACAAGTGAATCTTCCCTTTTCTGCTTAGATTATCCGTGGTAATGAACGGAAACTCTGCCATTTTTTACCTCGAACCACAAACATAACTGCATATGAAGAACTAATGAAAAATATTCTCAGTAAGGTCTGTCCATTACCTCTTTATGTTGAACACGAAGTCAAGCTATCCATTCGTTTATTAGCTGGAATACATTGACAATAAATTCATCGCATTATCTATATTAAGCCGCCTTTCGGCATTTTAGGGTTGAGTTGTAGCACTGGGGAATCGTGGTTTCACGAGTGGGCTAATTTAATATGGCTGCTAGTTGTAAACATCAGGTTGTCTTATCTGTGACTGGAACCATTGCAATGCGATATAGAGGTCATGTTTCCTTGCATTCTGAAACGAATGAGTTCATCTGTTGATAGGGACAGTTTCGTTAACAGAAGTAAATTGAGTAGATAAACGTGTGCATATTTTTCGACAACGCAAAAGAGGCAAGAAGCCCTTAGGAATAAAGTTTGCTTGACATAACTGAGGTGGAATTTTCTTTGTATGAAGCCAGATTAACTGAGATAAGAGGGAACAACAATGAATATTGATTTTGACTTTGGTTGCTATAATATTATGACCGTTTGATGTGTATTTGTAAAACTTCCTGAGGAAGTCTACGAAAGTTTGACGAAACGCGTCGGGAACTGATAGCCAAGTGTTACAACTTCAGCTCTCAAATTGCTGGTCACTATATTTTTAAATATCTGCCATGAGAAAGATTGCTGAACTATAAAGCTCAGTATCCGTTGCACGAACAAGAGAATCTTTCTTTTCCCGTTTAGATTATTAGTGGTAAGGAACGGAAACTCTGCCATTTTTTACCTCGAACCACAAACATAACCGCATATGAAGAACTAACGAAAAATATTCTCAGTAAGGTCTGTCCTCTGCCTCTTTATGTTGAACACGAAGTCAAGCTATCTATTCGTTTTTTAGCTGGAATACATTGACAATAAATGCACTGCATTATCTATGTTAAGCCACCTTTCGGCATTATAGAGTTGAGTAGTAACACTGGGGACTTGGTTGTACGAGTGGGCTAATTTAATATGGCTGTTACTTGCATTATCACGTTGTCTTATCTATGGTTGGAAACCGTGATTGCAATGCGATATGACTAGGTCATGCCTCCTTGCTTCTGAGACGAAATTCTGAAACGAAAGAGTTACCCTGTTAATAGGGACGGTTTCAATTAGAGATAAACGGTTACATATTTTTCGACAACGCAAAAGAGGCAAGAAGCCTTTAGGAGTAAAGTTTGCTTGACTTAAGGTGGAATGTTTTAGGTATGTAGCCAGATTAACCGAGATAAGAGGGAACAACAATGAATATTGATTTTGACTTTGGTTGCTATGATATTATGACCGTTTCTGTCACTTTGAAGTTACAGAGTCTTTTGTTAAATCGCTTAACATGCCATTTAAGTTTACTCAATCCCAGAGCTTTAAATGTCACCATTGTCAAACAGAACAATTTAATCATTGATCTGCGTTCTTCTATCGAGCTTGTTGCACGACAGTGATCGCGAACAATGCAGTCAGTTGCAAATCAACGAATGCATGCTCTTTCGAATACCTAAATTAATATTGAGATCGACGGCAAATCGATCAGAAAAAGTTGAAGAAGCCAAATCATTGGGCTTGGTACTAATTGACGAACACCTTTCATGGACCTGAACACGAAATGAGCAAGAAGATATCCTCAGCCATAGGTGCCCTTAAGCGTGTAAGAACATTCATCTCCGAAAGCACAGCTCTCCAAATCTACCAAGCGTTGATTTTACGTCACTTTGACTACTGTAGCTCTGTTTGGAATGAACTTGACGTTAACTTCAGCAATAAATTGCCAAAACTCCAAAATAGGACTGCCAGGGTCATTACCAGGTCCAGTTATCAAACAGGTGTCAGTTTTCTCTAAAGTGGACTCCTCTGGGACAATCTTTCAACTCGCCGAAAAAAAGCTTACGGCGAGCGATGTCAGTTGATGTTTAAAACAATTAAGAGGGTTTCTCCGAAGTACCTGCAGAACTCATTTAGCATCCGCAGTACACCGTATAATCTAAGGGATTTTGAGATCAAACTAGACTTGCCCAAGCCGCGCACGAACTACAGTAAGCGTGGCTTTGGCCATAGCTGGGCGCTATTTCATGGAATAGCGTTCCCGTCTGTTTACGGAAATTAGACTCTCTTGGACGCTTTAATAGGGAAATTGACCAACGTTACAACAAGTGTCAGTCAGGCTCCCACACGGCAATCTTGTAAAACAGTGTAGTTATAATTAAACTCCTTTATTGTTATTATTATTATTATTATTATTATTATTAGTTGTAGTAACCATGATATCATGATTAGATACGGAAACATGTTTTACAGGTTTAACAGACATCCGCGTAAAGATCAAATTGAAAGTTTAAATAAATACATAATGACGCTAAAATTTTAAAAAAGTTATTATTAAAATAAAAAAAAAATTATTATTATTATTATTATTATTACTATTATATAGCAGCAAAAACGTATGCATGCTACGTGCAGTCATTAAATAGTATGACGGGGCGCGTGAGCGTAACCCGTTGACTAGAGTGAAAACCCTTAATTCTGTATAATAAATAAAATATCTCTAGTTATTGAAATAACCTCTACCAATAAAAGAAACCTGACTATGTTAGCATTCTGCTTGTGTGAGAAGTCGATCTCAGCGCACTTTGAGGCGCAATTTATCTTCACTCAATTGCTAGATTTCTTTTTCACTATATGGATATTTTTATCTGACAGTCTAGAAAGCGTCATAGAAATTTTCAAGGGATTTCAAACTTTGGAAGTAGTCGCAAAACCCGAATTTCGAAAGCGTTTGCTTAGCATCGTAGTGTTCTTTCCAAATTTGTCCCTTGGAGACTCCCACGAGAATACAAGTGACCTATTTTAAACTTCCCGCGAGAATATTAATATATGCTAAGCTCCGCCTCCGCAAACAATCGCGCACACGCCGCCAAATTAGTATTGAAATTGCGGCGGTAACTAGACAATTCTAAAAAAAACTATGAACACTCCTAAGATATGACCGATGCGATCGCTGCAAAAATGTTCAGGAATCGTTGCGATCATATGGAAACCACACTCCAGCTATTGTTGTCGCAGAGATAGACTTAAGTTCTATCTTGACGATCGTCGCAATCCCATACTGGTTGTCGGAAGCATTGCTCAACTTTTCCTCTATCGATCGGAGCGATCGAAGCGATTTTAACAAAAGAGAAAACTGTTAACCCAGGGAAAAACAGAGGGGAAAACAGGTCGGCTGTTTTTGTTAGTTTGTTTGTTTGTCTGAGTTTTTTTCGTTAAAAAGGCATTAGGCGAAATAATAAAGAAGAGTGACCAACCGAACACGCATATGAACCCGACTTAACGGAGGGAGCTGTATTTGACGTTGAGATTGTACAATGGAAAGCAAAGTGGGCGCACGTTGATGCAGCAGACAAACCAACCACTCTGCAGTATACGCTTTGCTGCACCAATAAAGAACTGTCTCCCAATGTTACAGCCATCCTCACCATCCTACTCACTATACCCGTATCGACAGCAACTCCGGAACGTTCGTTTACTGCTATGTGGAAGGCCAAGACCTATATTCGGTCTACCAGGGGAGCAGAGAGGCTGTCTGGTCTCGCTCTCCTGCGTACTTACAGAAATAGGACCATCGACACCGACACAGTCATCCAAGAGTTTTGTGCCAAGAAGCCGCGTATATTGGCATTCGAATTTTGAACATTTATAACTGATAATAAGTCAATGTAAAAAAAGGTAAAACATGTAAATCTTATTTATAATGGTCATGCACTTAGCTATATAAGCACTAAGCTTAGCTAATTTACAGGCATGCCACTGAAACAAAGGAAACAAATATGTCAAATAAACGTAACAAAGTTAAATCATATCCCAACTGGGAGAAGGCAGACCAGTTGGCTATTTACAAAGCGTGACCGAGTATTTGAACTCTGGACTACCTAGAAACAGATCCCGCTAGTGGCAGGGTGGAGGCCTTGAACCCGGGACCTCCGCATTACAACACCAGCGCCCTAATATAAGGCATATGTAAGGTTGGCATTGATACTGCCAACTATTATCACTGTTATCTTGTTTAAACGTTTGAAATTCCTCTCGTAACTATTTGCTGGTCATGCTGATATATAGTCCTAACGCTTTTATACCCAGTGGGGCGGTAAGTTCCGTAAGTGCCTATAGGGTATTTCGCCTTTGAAGTAAAAAAAGGAAACTTAAGGTCTTTCCCCAGTATTGCATTGCGCATCCCTACTGCGCATAATTTCACGCGTGATTAGCGCGCGCGCATTAAAAGATGGCGGCTTTTTCTTTACGACTGGACTTCGCCATAGAGGTAAATCGTCATTTTCTCGCAAATGAGTATGGTAACCTATAATTTTTTCTATTGTTTTGAGCTGAGTAATAAATTTCTCTGTGTAAAATAATACGTACTAATCCTCGATGTAGAACAAAAAACAATCGTCGGAAACGTGAATTTAGCAAGCATAATAATAATAAATAAATATTTATATAGTGCCTATCCATGCCTGCTCTAGGCGCTGTACAATTCGCCAAAATGAGCTGTACTAATCTTAATAATTAAAAATGTGCATTTAAGGAAGTAATAGAAAGTAAAAATAGCTAAGAATAATAAGTTTTCTTAAAAAGATGAGTTTTGAGTTTAGCAAAAGAGCAATCGTGACTACAATTATGGTGCTATTATAAGGATTTATTGGGTATAAACAAGGTAATGTTGCTGTTAAACGAACATGGGGACCCCCCATTTTTATTTCAAAATTTAAGTTCCTATAATATAAACAGTTAATAGGCAAAGTTTCACAAAAATCTCAGTGTAGGTTCTATTTCAGTGGAATGACCTTAACAACTAATAACATTAAACATTCTTCAGTTATGCTGTCTCGCTCTAAGTGGACGTCGGTAAATTGCTTCCCCTTCTGCAAAATACGAAAATTGCCGGTGATAAAGCTTGTATCATTTACCTGTATTATGCAATATGAAACATTTTAACTTTTATATCCTGGCTTACAGGTAAAAACTGGCCAGGAACACCACTGCCGGCGTACTTAGTGTGGACGGAAAACACTGATTTGATGCGTTTTCAAATTTCTCTGTAGGCTCATTCTTGTTAGTGCTCCTAATTAGTCCTCTAGGGCTAAATACTTCGACACTTGAAAAATAAAGGTTCTTATCTTACTTCTCCCGCGTATATGGACGGGGCCTAAGTATCCGTGAAAGTTCCTAGCGCATATTTCTTATTGGCCAATGTTTAGACCTTAAGTTATTTTCTGTTTCCTCGTACCCAATCAAATCGCAGGGTCAAACATCGTCCAATTAAAACCCTTATCCAGAACATGCCCAGGCTTACGCTTTCGCGGTTTGTATCACAATGTTTAAGGTGGCTCCCTATAGTTAAACGATCGTACGCGCAGTGAGGACGACAGCTAAGTAATCTGCCCGCTCGAAGGAAAACGTCAGTGTTTTTGGAAATTTTATGACGTCAACATGAGCACAAAAAGCAAAACTGACAGTAAATTTTCCTGCGTTTCCTTCTGTGAAATTCCGTAAAATTTGGCAGATTGGTAGTAAATATTTTACTTTAGTCGGAGCTCGTTTTTCAGGGAAATCCGTATAAGGCAGCGGTAAAAGACATAAATTTAAAAAAAAATCGAAAAAACTTCCTTTATAAACCCTACTTTTTTCGTGTTTAAAATGCGTATCCAACTGGAAGCGATGTGCTGTAAAAATTTGGAAGATTTCACCGAAAGAAATTCAAGAAAATCACAAATAAAGCCATAAAAACGGTTAAAAAACACATTTGTTTGGGCATTTATAATTCAAGACTAGAGCCCAAAATTTTAATAGAGATGATGGCAAAACACTATTTAATCATTGGTTATTACATGTGATAAGTTTGAGAGGACCGGGTGTGAAAGCGAATGCAAAAACAGCATTCAAAACATAACACTTGCGCATGCAACGCCATAAATGATTACAAACTTTCTTACTTAGCCCTGTCAAATGCAGACTGAATTCATTAGCGTACAATGGTCCTCCGTTTAATCAGTTTATAGCACACTGGGAGTTCATTTTTTTTTGCTTGTAGTTTAAAAACCTGCAGCTGTTGTTCATGTAGCCTGCGAACGCAGACGTATTTCCGGCTGTCGCTTGTCTCCGCCGAAAGTAACGTCTGCGAACCCGAGCCAGAAAACGATTTCTGTGACGTAATGACTTTTGTTTCTCCTTAGCCAATCAGATTCCATGATAGAATGAAACTCGAGTGCTCCTCGCAGCGAATACCTCGCGCAGTAGTTCTGGGGCTACTTGAGCTACACTGTGATTGGCTTAAAATTCCTACGTCACAGAAATCGTTTCCTGGCTCGGGTTCGCACAGGTGCGTAATTACCTTTTTTAATCCCGTATTTTAAAGCCCACCACCCGATCCAAGTGGTTATAATGCGTAGAACGCAATATGGTGAATAAAGACTGAAGAATTATCCCAGCTTAAATGAATGAATGAATGAACATAATTAAACCTCCGAAACAGACTGGTCAGTGGGACTTAAGCTAAGCTTACTAGCGCGGGGGCCAGAACAAAATGTGAAGTCGATTATTACTTACAAAGCTTACAAGAAAAAAATAAACAAACAAACAAAAAAATCAAAACAAAAATAAGAATAATAGCTTATTTGCGGAGACCAAAAAAGAGTAGAGTGATAAATACTCACCGAGCTTACAGAAAAACAAAACAAAACAAAACCAAAAAACGTTGGAAATACTCAGAGAGCCTAGTATTCCTTATGGCAGCCCTGAAAGCCTCATTTTGGAGTCTAGGGTCTCTCTGCTAGTTTTAGGGTTAGGTTTTTTCAATTTCATTATGGATTTTGCAAATTATCCTCGCCGTACCTTCCAGACCTTCTCTTCTCCTGTGCTTTCCTTGAGGAATCTAGTTTGAAATGACTGTTTTTACTAGGGTCTCATTTCGTGGAAGCCGAAGGAAAGAATAAGCAATGAAGAAGCAGGAATAGTTTTTTTTTTCTCGTGCGCGTTATTGTCAGGCATCTGATGATATACGATTTGTCAGGGTGTAAAATTGGACGTTGGCTCACTGATTTTTTTAGTTTGGATGATCAACAAAGTGGGACAAATAGGATAACGGGGTTATAGCAATACCTTTGCCAGAGAGAAAAGCCGACATAGTCGAGAGTTTAATCATAGAGGATGTCGGATCGATCAATTACCCGTGTAAGTGGAGCAGTTTTACAACACATTTGGGTATCAAGCCTGCAGCCTGGCCTCTCTCTCGCGCATAACTCGCGCGTGATTCGCGCGTGTGACCTAAGCGGGCCTGCGTAAAACGTCTTCACCGGACTTGAGGCCGCGCTCCTTTCAGTCAGCACCAAGAATCGCGACTCTTGGTGCTCTTGGTGACCACAAGGAGCGCGGCCTCTGGGGACGAGAATGTCTGCATGGTTGACTGCTCGGAGCTACCGTCGCGCTCCAACCCCGCTGTTGCTCTTCTCGTTCCGGGCGGCCCGTTCCGTGCAACATCTCTAAGGCTAGTTCCGCAAATGCTATTTCAGCTACTTAAACTTGCTGAGGTAAGTAAGCCAAACGAAATGTTTACAACTTGTACCGTAACGACAGTTTTTACGGACCTAAATTGCTGACCTTTACGGCTGACATTGCTGACCTTACACTTCACGGCTTCATGATAAAAGAGAAAGTTATTACTAGAGGTCAAAACTCTCTCGCTTTTAATACGAAAACATGACTGGAAGACTAACAGCGTGTTGATTTTATTCGAGGAGATACTATTAAGACTACATTGTACCTTCTCGAATGAACTAAACAGCTAACTATAAGTTTACTAGTCTTGTTGTCGACGCGCAGTACGTTCAAGTTACTCAAGTTAGTGATTCGTGCCGAGATTTTTTTTTCTATTAAATGTCCAAAATAAGATTTAAGTTTGTTTGCTTTCGTTCTAAAGGCGCTATAGTTTATACTCCAGATACCTCGGTGCAAGAGGTCTTGCATCATGTAAACTATGCTAGGTTTGTGCAAACATTGATCAGATACAATAGATATAAGCTAAAGCATACCGTTCTTATGGGAGCCATCAATGCTTTACTTTTAGGAATGATATTAAAATACAACACACCCTCTCATCCTAGAGTTCGAAGCTGATTAGTGGTAGTGTTGCAATTTTGAGAATAATTTTCTGTTTGAAATACGTATAACTATTGGACTGTTGTTACATATATAATCAACCGTCCAAGATAAGAAAGTTTATGAAAGTTTATGTTTGGTCACCAGTGTTGCCAAAGTTTAAAAATTAATTTATTAATCAATATTAACCAATTAATATATTAGATAATAAACAATAAATAATAAGTTATGCAGTCCCTGAGCTAGTTCAATAAAAAGTGATTCAAATAATTTGACGATAAAATATTGCGACAGAACATTTCTTAAAAACATTCTAAGATTTAAAAAGCTAAAAAGCTGAATTAAAATCGACAATGTTTTGACGTTACCATAACGACATTATCAAGTCAAAAAAAATGGATAAAAACTAAGATATATATACTAAAATGAACAATAAGTGATGAAAATAATGTACAAGTTAAACAAAGAGTTTTGCATGTATGGCGTCCATTTGGTTTGAATTTTCGTGATGTAAAGCATTTCAAACACTACACAATCAAATTTGCCTTGGCACTTTCTCAGAATCTTGAAATCACTCTCATTCAAAAGATCGCTCCTACCATGCGCTTCATGAAAATGCTTGTTGACTGCCAAATTCTTGTGTACAGCAACATGACAATTGATGGCTTGGCTTCTTTAGGTTTGAGATCTTGCTCTAATTTCTTAGTTACAAAAACTGACTGCAAAGCGGGACCAATCTTATTACTAAGATCACGCAACTGCCTCTGAACAGCATTAGCTGATTATTATTGATGATCATATAAAATTGCGATCAATTCCTTTTGAAGATTGACAGGTTTTTCTGAACTCTGCTTGCTAAGCATGTTAGGAAAAGTGACTCATACTCATTGAACAGAAAACCTGTACTAGAAGAAAAGCCACTAAGAACAGACAACAACAGCAACAATATCTTTCATCAATTGACCGACCCTTCACACAAACATACTGAGCTAGTTGTGAAATATATGTGCCAAAAAGCCCAGGTAAGCCATCTGCCGACTAAATGTTTTGACAACAAGTTTGAAAAAAAGAGTAAATTCAAGGTACATGGGTAATCAAGTGTTGAGATAAAACTTGACGAAAATTATAGCATCGTTTTGTTGATTGCGTGATGCATGTTCCTGTTCAGAAGTGGTTATCTAGTGCGTGATCAAAATCTGCCCTGATCAAATTTCTTTCCACATTTAAAAATAGCCATGTTCGGCAGAAAAATGCTGCGAAGGCGCTGTACAATTTTTTGTGAGCATTTTCCAGTTTCATGGCACAAAACCAAACTTGGCATCAATGTACCAAAGATACAGAATTTGTACACATTGCGTTCATATCTCTTTCTCAAAAGCAAAATTATCACATGCCAAAGTTCAGTCAAGTGGAACAAAGTTCATTGCATACGAAACTCAAAGATGTGCTGCAAAGTTGTTCTTTATTACATGATAGGCTCTGGAATTAAACGTTTCATTTTATTTTAGTCTCAATTTCAGTGGGTTTAAAATGGGAGAAGAACTTATTTTTACGAGTGAATTCATTATGTTCAGAGAACTCTTGTCAGTCCGGATAATGGTCTGCTGAAGCTATTGATTTTAGTCACCGGGCTTGCGACTTTTGTTTCAAGTTAGTTGCCAGCTCCCAAATTCTAGTTGCCATGGCGGCTAAAATGGTTGCAACTTGGAGGGTTGATATTTGTCAGTTATGTTATTACTGCATGAAACCAGTACTGGTACTCCAAAGAGGGGACTTATTGGGGGTAGGGGTGGGGATGGGAGTTGGCAACCTGGCCAATGAACAGGCTCCAGCTGGAAGGGCCAAAAAGGTAGTGGCTGAGAGTGTAGTGGCCAAGGGGAAAATGGGGTGGGGTTGTGGCGTTGGAGCCTGTAGACAAAGGTTGTATGCTGCTGTTCCAAGGCACCTTCTGTGCACTAGAATCTAGTGCAACCTGTAATTGGTCAGATCACTGATAGTTGACAGGTGTTTTGCCAACCACACTAGGAGATCTCTTTCAAAGAGGAGTGATTTCCTAAGGGTTTCATTCATTTTACACAGCTGAAAGAAGAACAAAAACGTTTGCAATATGTGACTGACAAAATGGATGTTTTCAAAATTCTTTTCACTGGATTTGGGAAAAGTTTAGTGTAATATGGAGTTGACAGGCTTCCACGCCTCCCTACCGTTTGTGACATTTGTACATTTACTGGACATGATATCATGTCCAGCACAGGGCAAGCAACTCAGGTTGGAAAAACCCTCTTCTTGCTGTTAAGGTGTTTCACCTGACTTACTTGATTGGATAAATAAATATATTTATTTACTCAACTTTGGTCTCACCATTTTCCTTGGGGGGGGGGGGGGGGGATTGGGCTCACTATTTTTGGAGGGGTCACTACTTTTGGGATTTATTAGCGGCCACAATTTTTTGATGTTACTTCATGGGGGGGGGGGGGTTGCTTTATCGGGTACGGTATGGTTTTTGTCACAGACACAATATATGTGGTGCTATAAGTATCCAGATTGTTTCAATGTTACTCTTTCTGTATAGGCGTATATAATCTTACTCTTTCTGTGTAGATGTGTATATATTGGATACATATTTTGGATATCCTTTCATCAATATAACAAGATACTTTGTTTCTTCTGAACTGTTATTTAATACAGCTATTACAACCTTATTATGTCATTTCAATTGTGTTTCAGATATAAAATGTTGGTAGGTTGGATGCCCGCTGATTACTTGGAGAAGGCTTATTATTTCTATTCAAGGTATTGCATACATGCTTACAAATACATGTAGCTGAAAATTGAAGTAATCCACATATGGGATATCCCCATTGAAGTTAGAAATGTCACTTACAGTATTTAATATAACTTGTTTTTAAAGTTGCTTTTTCAAAAATGCAAAATAACTCATATATACTAACATATATACTAACGGATGGAAAAATACAGCTACTTCTTACTCTTGTATAAAGCGTACGTATATGCATGTGTGCATGCATATGTATTTGTATACATTCCATTCCATAAGAGAACAATAGTCTCAATTTTGCCAGTCAGTAGTTAATAAGAGTGCACTAGACTGTTTTATATAAAAGTTATATGTTTCTCAGTGGATACTTTCTTCTTGATCTGTTCATTACAAAACACAAATTAATCCCTTTTCGCTATACTTTAGAAACCAACTTTTTATCATATTGATAAAACTTGAAGTATCAATTTCCAAACAACAGGATATCTTTTTGTACTGCTTACAGTTCTTTAGGAACCTGTTAAGAAAAAAAAAAGCATTGTTTATTACCAGTAAATGTATATCCTTTTTCAGAGAAAAAAGTATGGCATAGATGTAGTGCATTATGAAATTGAAGAAAAATTCCTTAATTTCTTTGTTTTCTTTATTTGCTTATTGTTTCAGTCAGTGTCTGTGAATTATTAGTCATCCATGATTATTTAAATTGGTATGTCACATATCATGTTGTAAACACCAGTTGGGAGTAAACAAGACGAGGCAGTGTTTTGGGGACATGTGACTATCAGTTAACTGCAAATCAAAATGACATCTGAATAACTTGTAGGGTCACAGCAATTCCGTTCGATGAGCAGTTTACTCACCAACTGCACATTAGATGATAAGGCCCACTTCAATTCTAAAAATTGCCGGATTTCCAGCGCCTCCTTCCAGATTTGAACAATGGTGCTTGATATAATACAAATTAAAAGAACCCATCAGGTGCCTTAAAAATTAGAAACTTGGTTCTCTTGATAAGGTACCTTTACTTGTATCATTGGATAGTCTAAAATATGTAGCCTGTCTGGATTTCATCTCAGATATCCATCACATCATAAATTATTATTATTGTTAAATTAAAGGTTGTAGACTTCAATTCATGGCTTCAAGGGCACACAGATAACAGTACAGTGGAACCCTGTTAATATGGACACCAAAGGGACATGATAAAGTGTCTGCATTATCTGGGTGTCTGTATTAAGCGGGCTAATTTAAGAGAAAATATTTGAGCTTTTTAGTTGTCAGGTCAAAGAAAACTGTCTGTTATAAGTGGGTGTCCGTATTAAGCAGATGTCCGCAGAGCAGGGTTTCACTGTACTGTTTTCCATCTTCAGTTGATGATTTTTTGTGTAACTGAAGTCACCTCCTTGTGTGTGCCTGACAGCTGGTGAGTGAAATTGAGTTTCTGAAACTCATCAGATGACATGGAAGGCAACTGCACTCAGTTATGAATGGATTGATGTTTCTGAGTATAGATTAAAACCTGAACGGTGCAGAGACCTGTGTTTTATGTGAATTGACACGGGAACCAAGTAAATAAATGTTAACCATCAGCGAGTGTGAGTGTAAGGTACATGCACTTGGCTGGAACAATTGAAGGTTATGTGTTGTACTTACAAAGTAGAAAATTTATTAAGGATATTGCAGAGAAGTCAACATCTTCCACAACTAACTACAAAGAAAGCTCACCTTATCTCGTCTTCATGATGTTCATTCAGAACCTGTAATATTAATGCCAGTGGAATGAGATTGTCCATTCAGTAATTTAATAATTTAAAAGCTTAGAGGATCTTGACTGGCTGCACTCTAGAGTTTGGTTAGGCCTAAAAAAAGACTTTTGCAAATGGAAATTTTTATCTTGGCGTTATGAAATGACATACACGTAAAATGGAAGAGTAAATTATGTACAAGTAAATTTGCATGTTCTCATATCATGTTTCAGTAAACCTTTCCCTTCACATGCCCTATCATGTTTTTAATTTGTAGTAATAACCTAGTGACTACTATTTCCTTTTATAACTTGAACAATGGATGATAAATAGCTTTGACTAATACAAAATTAGCCTGTCTATGTCTGCACCATCCCCTAAAAGCATTGGGTAGAATGATATATATGTCTATGGTGTTACTAATTATTGTTACATTTTCCTAGACTGTAGGGAAAGATCTCTAATTGGTAATTGTTATGACTTAAGGATGACTTAAGTCATTTTTCTGTGTTTTAATTGGTTTAGCAATAAATCAATAAGTCAATCAATCAATCAATCAATCAGTCAATCAATCAATCAATCAATCAATCAGTCAATCAATCAAGTAGTCAATAAATTACAATATTTAGAGAGGAAGCTACAATAAATCAGCCTTAGCTGGTTTTCATGTGGGTCCTCTATCCTGGTCGCATTGGAATTTGGAAATGTTGGTTTTTGTGGAGGGAGGAAAACCAGAGAACCCACAGAAAAACCTTCGGAGCAAGGCATGAATAACAACAAATTCAACCGACATATGGCACCAGGCCAAAATCGAATTCAGGTCACATTGGTGGGAGGCAAGCACTTTCACCATTGCGCCATCCTTGCTCCCTGTAATCAATCACTCATCAATTTGTCCAAATTCTGTAGACACCAAGAACATCTTCGAACAGTTTTTAAAACAGTCAGAAATGGTATAGAATTCTAGTGATAAACATCTTCACCAATTATTAGACCTTTTCGGCTCAGAGCACACGTTTAGAGAGCGTTAAACAGAACTTGTAAGAGAAATGAGCTAAGACATAATTACCATTGCGGGAAAACATGTGGCAAATTACATAGGTACTAGATGCTACATTATGGTTAGTGTAACAGCAGAAACCTTGCAGATCTATGATCTCTAAACATTTGCTGGACCACAGTTGAAGGGCTGACTTAACCAACAACTCGTTCTAATAACACAGCATTATTGTCCTGAAAAGACAAGTATGAAGCTAAATAGGTCAGACAACCGAAATTTATTTCAAACAGCAAATAAAAAAATAAAAAATATCTGGAATGCCTGGAGTCATGTTAGGCCTGTCACCCTATTTAAATTTATGGCAAATAATTGTAGAAGACTCTTTTTTTAGTGGAGGTAGCAGATATACACAGGATATTAGTAGCATTATTTGTACAAGTAAAGCATACGGAAGTGATAAAGAACAACAACAGCAAAAACAAAAGATCACCTATGATTCTATGGTTTATTTTTCTCCTATTTAAATCATGTATACAACTGTAAATAGGTGACTTATTTTGTTTGTTGCCTTTAGTTTGTTTATTGGGTTGGGTATTCGCAAAAACAAAAATGTCAACAGCAATGAAATAATTTGAGTAAATTTTTGAGGGACATAGGATGGTTCTGTTAAGTTAGCATGGTAGTACTGAGTCGGGAGATTGGTGCTTCTGTTTCTAACTAGATGTATTACCGATATTGTTTAGCAAAGTAGTAGAAACAGCAATGTATGAGAACCACCCGTCTAAGTGCACATAATTAAAGCATGAGGTATGGGTATCCAATAAACAAGAAAGAAATCGACTGACTCAATTGGACATCCATTACTGTGCTACAGTCATAAGTAAATAAATTACAAAATTTAGAGAGGAAGCCACACCACCCTTAGATGGTTTTCAAGCAGGTCCTCAATCCTGGTCGAATTGGAATTTGGAGATGTTGGTTTTTGTGGAGAGAGGAAAACTGGAGAACCTGGAGAAAAACCCTCGGAGCAAGGCAACAACCAAAAACAAACTCAACCCACATATGGCAACCGGCCATGATCGAACCCGGACCACATTGCTGGGAGGCGAGTGCTCTCACCACAGTGCTATCCCTGCTCCCCTGCTGTTACAATTCAAGTCATGTATAACGAATGGGTGCTCAAGGAACTAGTCAAAACACAGAAATTTGTTCATTGGTACCATTAGAGAATATATTTTAAGCAACAAAAATATCTTCACCTCTAGATTTGTCATGTTAGACTGAGACATCGTATCCAACAATGGCATGAGATCTCTGTCAAAAAAAAAAAAAAAAAAAAATGAGATCTCTGTTCGACCTAGGGGAACATAATGCAGAATGATAAATTGTAAGTACATTTTTACGTGATATAAGTGTATATTTACGACCCGATTGTATTTGGGTTTGACAGTTATTATCCGGCAGTTGTACATTCTTTGAAAACATTTATGAAAAGTGCCACCAGCAATTGTTTACATGGCCATTAAACTCAAATACCACTTGTGTATGATGGTTTGGCTCACGACATTCTTTGTCCTAAGCAAATAAGCTGAGTGAGCGTTCGAATGGTGAAAAGGGACAGGTAAAAAGCTCGTAACATAATGCTCGTTGAAAATTGTTCAAATGCAGGTTACACAATAGAACTGATATTTACTTACCCAATAGCATTGTTTGCCAGTTGCTGCAATGAAAATGATGTAACAAAATTAACCCAAAAACAAGGGTATCTCGACTCAATAATAATTGTTATAATAAATATCATTTCCTTTTGTGTTTTTTAGAGACTCGGAAATTTAGATACCTGTATGATCATAATTTTGGTGTTCGTATGTTTATACATCTTAGTAGTCTTGCTGTAGAAATTCAATTCGAGTGTTTACCTTGGCATTGTAACCAAAAAACGTTATTTTCTCTATAATAAGCGTAAGAGCTCCTTAGAATTGACGTACACAAAAATGACAACATTGTGTTAAGTTTCAATGCCGAGTACACTGTACTTTCAATCAGTAAATAGACAATGAAATTCGTTGTAAGTAGTTTGCAAATACACTCATCATTTTTATAAGTTCAAGTGAGAGCATATTACGAAAAACATTGAACAGCACAGAAATTTGGTGCCTTTTTTGTAAATTAATTATGTTATTAAGAGAAGTTTAAGTGCCTCCTTAAATCGCGAGAGAGCTAGCAGTAAACGTTTGTGTCAAAGTAAACTGAGTACAAGGCATAAATACTGAACACAACTTTGAACATTCCTTCGAGTACATGCCATTTAAATTACAGAACATGCATTCACTGTGCATTATACATACTTACATTTACATCTATCTGTGCCATTGTCGAGGTCCTCTAAAAGGTAGCGAAATACAGAAATTAGTTAAAGACGTTCCCTATAGACACCTGAGTACAGACGTGTTCCATTAGCGGACCCTTAGGGTGTGATGTTGAAATCGCGGTTCATTGATGGTGTACACCGCACCAGGAGTCCCACCCCCCGGGGGTTCGAACATCGGCCGTCTAAGGCCGTTTTACAGTTGCTTTCGGTAAATGGTTTCTTGACAAAAAAAAAGCAAAAGCAATGAAGAATAAAAGGAAAAATAATCAGTAGTTACCTCTGGGATTTGAACTCCCAAAATCTCGCATTGCGAACAAGCGCTCATCACATTGCGCTACTTGTACATAGGTTCCCAGATGGTGAAAGTGTTAATCTTTTATTTGCGTATCGCAGGCTCAAGCGTTTCGCTCAGTCTATACTTCACTTTTGACCAAACAAAATGATCTTGCCGTTTTTTACTACAGCACAAGGAAGACATGTACAGATACATGTAATGTAAAACGTGTGGGCAAGCCTGAGTAACAAACAGTTTCTTAACGTTGAACTTTTTCATTTTGCAAATATCACGACACACCCCTGAATGGAAAAAGGCTTTATGGGCTTGTTCGAAAGCTAGACTGCCCTCTCATCACAAGTAGTTCCTTAATAAGCAATGCCTCATAACACCCTTTCATAATTTTGTTTCCAAGTTCAGTGGCTCATAGCCACTGAACTTGGAGAAATTATCCATGAATAGCAATAATCAAGTTAACGTATTTTGGGTAGGCGCCGAAGGTTACCATAATAAATATGTTCAAGTGCTTATTCTATAAGATCACCAAATATTTGAATAATACTGGAATACAGGTCGTTAGTTCTTTACGTTTGGATGGGGCCTCTAATGATCTAATAAGGATCAGTGAAATAAGACCATGTACGAGCATTATAAACGAGAATGCGTTGAACATCTGTTTAATCGCCAACTTCAAAATACGTGCACGACAGGCAATGTTAGTGTTGGTTGTATCAACTTGTTGTACTTTTAGTGAAAAATTTTAATTCCACACGTTGGTCCTGCCTAACTTATACAACGACGAATGTATGTATCCTCTCGCTGGGCATGCAGGCAAGCCAGCACAACGTCTCTTTACTGCTTCTACGAGTTCATCAGGTGAAGTTTTACATTTCGTGTTTAAACTTCTTGTTGGTTAAGCCAAGGGACAATTCAATCGCAAAAAGCAATGCCTTTGGCCAACACTAGTTTAATATGCGATCTGTAGAAAAGTTCGCCCAAAAGAGGAGAAAAAGCAGTGAAAAATCATTAAGGTTTTTTGGCTGCCAAGACGCTAAATAAAAGGTTAAAAACGGTATTTTTTGGCGAAAGTTTGGTATTCAAAGGGTTGAGGTCTTTATACAAACTTTCGATGAACAATCACAAGATGTTGCACATTTGCGAATGTTTCGACTTGTCATTCGAAGTACTCACTTGCTGAAAATAATTCATAGCCTTAGAGGGATAACTGCAATCTCCATGATCGAGATGAGTAAGATTAGACCACCGAGTCGAAAACATTGCCTGACATGGTGGAGGTGAATTTACGTCCGATCTCTCCCGGACTTTGTATTTCACGCTTCCACTGAGGTACAACTTCTCTGTAGCACGATCGAATCATTTCATGATATTTTCGGTGTTTTAAGATCGGGCAAAAGACAAAGGCTGATGCCCTGAAAAAGCCAGCAAAGCGAATGATAGTACAGCCGAAACCTGGAGAGAGTAATTTTGCTTTCAGGAGGTTATTAGCCATTTTAACTGGCTTCTAGAAAGCATACCATGAGAATATGCGATCAGTGAGACTGAAATAGAAAACTATTCTGTATGGCAGTGTTGTCTGATAGTTATGCCTACTCTTACCTCACTTTCTGTAAATATTGTCAGTCAGGTCCTTCAGTGTGGTGTCTTTCGTCGGTTGACTTGGCCACAAATGTGGTGCTCATTGGCTTGTGGGAGAATTAGGAGTTTCGTGACGTGCGTGACATTTTGTGTGTTAGAGTATCCTTCAGTTTCACCTGAATGCCTTAGCAATCACGGCCGGGATGTTCAAAGCCTGCTTTAGCTAACCCAGGATTAGCGAGAATTTGATTTCAGTTTTGTTACTTTTTGTGGTGAGGTGTTCTGTTTATATTGTTTGCCCTTCAGTTTTGAGCGGTAGTAATCTCAAACTACACCAAATATAAGAGGTGAAAAACATTTTTAAACAAGAAAAAAATAATACTTCAGTTAACGTTTAATCCTGGCTTAACGTTAACCGGCTTTCAAACCACCCGGCCTAGGAGTGAAGACGCAGGATTAAGTGAACAACGGCCAGTGTGGTGATACATCAGTCCTTTTGCCCGGAGTCTAGCTGTTCCGCTTTCCCTATATTCGTTGGTAAGCGAGTTGTACTGAGTTGCCAGTGGGTTTCGATTAATAATCCAAAACAGTGTCGTTCATTTCAACACGTGGGTCGTATTGTCCAAGAAGATTCATGTTGAACACATTCAGTTCCTTCTAAATTCCTGATATGACACACTACCCTGAAAGAAAAAATTTCGTTTGGTTGGCTTGTGAGTCCAAGCATAGAAATATCTGTCTGGGTGATATCACTGTAGCTCTTCGTGTTGTGATGAACTAAACTGAAAACTGTTACCTTTCTTTCTCTTGTCTCAGTGAACTTAGAAAGCGAGTCACCGAATCCCGCTCAAAGGTGTTAACTCTAAACGCGAGGAGCCATCTAAACCGAAGTCCTCTGCTTTGTGTAAAATTGTTCTCCAGATGGCATTTTAATGAGAATCGTTATCCAAATTTAAAGGTTTTAAGAGAACTACAGTGTTACGACGTAGAGCACTTTATACTGTACCCACATCAGATCCGCTTTGAAACAAGAGGAAGAGCAAACTCAGTTTTGGTAGACGAAGGCTTTAGATTGCTTAAACGTTCCGAACAAAATTGCCTCGTTGGAACCTACTAGATACAGTATTTGTTACTCAAAACTCTTAAGAAGTCGCAGAACCAATGCCAATTCAGTTCAAGCTATGGGTTATTTATTTATTTGAACGATTGGTCGAACAGTGTATGACCTGCTGTAACGTGACTTCAGGTGTCAATCGACATGCTTATTCGATCATAAAAAGATTTTCCTGGAAGCCATAATTCTGAGAAAACTGAATGCATAAATAGTTAGGCCTCCGAATTTGTTTTGCGTTTTTTTTTTTATCTAGCTCGTAATTTGTTACTTAGAAGGCCTTAAGTTTTCTTGCTTTGCTATTTCGAGCCACCCTCTCTAATAAAGATTAAGCAATTATCACAATTCCAAAAGCTATGTTAACGTGTAACGCATAAAAAGGTTATTAGGAAAGATTTGTGCATGTTTCGGCAGGAACTGCCTAATTAATTCTGTGTCTAGCAGTACTGTTAATATGATAATTTCTTGGAAAGGTAAAGTTTGCTTTTCACATCGGAGCGAAGATTTCTTTGTGATATGGTGCTGAATGATCCTCGTTTCTCAGGGCCCGTACGCACTAGGCTGACAAGATTTGTTTGGCTCTGCCAAAACTCTCGACAAATTTTGTCTCCACCAAATTTTGAATTTGCTAATAGCGTATACGCAGTTGAAAACACGACTGACCGTAATTTGACTCAGGTAGAGAATCGTAGTCAGGAACCGATGAGGCTTCTCTGATGCGGAACGAAATAGATTCAAAGTAGTGCAAAGGCGTCCCAGTGTACATGCGACGTCAGCAATGGAGGTGTTCCACGAAAATAATATATTTCGTGATATGCTCTAAATCGCAAGAAAGCGAGGTGAGCAAAGCTTTGTTCCAACCAGACCTTACCTTCATATCGCTTAGTACTGTTTAACGTTCAATGTTCTGTTTTTCCGTTCTTTTCTTTCCTAGAAAACAGAATATTGATCCGGTTGTCTCCGTTGTTTATGTGATGACGTTTGTTGTGAATTGAAGTAAGAGGGGAAAAAGTTCAGTTGACCTTGACCAAACGATGCTGAAATTTCTTGTTTATGCGATTGGCTCAGGTTTAGTTACCATGGCAATCACTTAGTGCTTCTTGTTGTTTAATTTTTTCCACGAAAGTTTTAACAATGAAATCACTTTCTGAGAAACCAAGTTCTATCGGTTTTGGTTGTATTGCTAAGCCTTCTGAATTTTTCAACATGTAGTCGTTGTAACTGTTCGTATATACATTTTTACAAAACACAGGTCTGTTAAAGACAAATTATCTATGGATCACGCGACAGAGGCAGTCGAAACTATTCTGGTTTGTGCTATTGTGCGGATATTATGTGGCTTGTATTTGTAGCTAAAATAACACGCGCTCTCATGGGCTAATTCAAGAGCATTATTCTCCCGTAATGCCTACGGGCTGATTCCGGGCCTGTAAAACTAAAGCAAAAAACCATATGATAAACAACTTATTAAACTGGAGCGTTGGGTCTTTACAGGAAAATTTGAAATCTCGGCCTTGTTCTACATTCCTCCTATTCCGAATGTTAGAAAATAGCCCAAAGAATATATATGCGCTGATTGGTTTAAAATCGTGTTTCTATTAAGCAATATCACGCATAGAAATCGAGAGCGAATAATCTAGTTGTTTTATTATAAACCTACTAGTCGTTCAAAACTTTATCTAAATCCTTTTCACGGTGACACTTCGAAAACGTAAAGCGGCCGCCAGTCAGCACACTGCTACGCTACTCAGTCACTATCTACAACAGAATAGATAGTTAGCAGCGTAGCCAATCAGCGAACGGCATTCGTGGTAGAACGCTAGTAGATTTATATTGAAACTCGATAGAAACATAGCCTGCTTCGCAGACAGTCTCAACCGCCGGTATAGTCTGTCTGCGCAACGGCTCCCAAAAGCTTGTTCTGATATCCCGCAGTTTTACACGGATATCTATATCCATTTCTGATTGGTTAGTTTCTAATGCGCTTTGTGATAGAATCAATTCGTGCGAAATTGATCGCGTAACCATACGCAAAGCTAAAAACAAATTTGTTTTGGGATTGCGTATGTACGTTATTGTAACATCAAGACTACTTTGAGTTGGAAATAAGATATCTGTGATTACAGAAGAAAAAGCGTTCAAGGCCGTGAAAGAGCAGTTTGAAATTGGTGATCTTGTACCTGAACAGGAAAACTCACTTCGCGAATTTTTTGAAGGTCAAAATATCTCTGAGTGGACTGTTACGTCATCATCTTCGCACAATCTCCGTGTTGTTATCATCTACCGTCCGCCATACTCTGATGAACATAAAGTGTCAGCCAATGTTTTCTTCACCGAGTTTTCGACTTATCTTGAATCCATTCTTCTGTCTAAGGAACAGCTACTGATTACCGGTGACTTAAACATCCATATTGATGCTGTTGATGATCCTGACTCTCTCAAACTGTTGGATCTCTTGGAGTCTGTTGGTCTACGGCCACACGTCTCCCAGCCAACTCATGTTCATGGACACACACTAGATCTTATTATCACCCGATGGTCTGACCAAATCATCCAGGATTCACCACAAACTGATCGTTTCATATCAGACCATGCATCACTTCTTTGCAAGCTACTTCAAGATAAACCAGCTGTGACAACTAAGAAGGTCACTTACAGGAGGCTCAAATCAGTGGACCTGGATTCACTCAAAGCTGACTTAGCTGCCTCTGGATTGTGCCAAGAACAATCCGATGAGTTAACTAATGTCACCCCGGATGGAGTTGATGCGCTTTTACGTAACTATAACAAACTCTGTCCAGAATGACCAATTGTCATGCGCCGTTAAAAACAAAGACCTTGAGGGCTAGGCCGAGGGTTCCTTGGTACAACGCTGACATAGATGCCGCTAAACGAATACGTCGGAAAGCTGAGCGAAGATGGAGAAAAACTAAATCGCTGTCAGACCTGATTATCTTTAAGTCTAAGAAAAATCACGTGACTCATCTCATGAATCAAGCTAGACGGGCGTTTTATACCAACTTTATCGATGAAAACAGTGCCGATCAAGGAAGGCTATTTAGAGCTACCAAGAAACTCCTTCTCAGAAAGGATGAATTATCTTTTCCTGACTATCATGACAAAACGACAAAATGGATGATAGAGTACCCACTCCACCTGAAGTAGAAGTCGTTCCAACATGTTTATCTTTAAGCGCCTTCCACCCTCTTACTGAGAATGATGTATGGGCGTTAATCCAGACGTCAGCTAAGAAGTCTTGTCTAACGGACCCCATGCCAACATCACTGGTCGTCGGTTGTCTTGATGTGCTCCTCCCCGTCATCAGGCGCGTAGTTAACTCATCGCTGTTCTCAGGTTACTTTCCTGGTGAATGGAAGGAAGCTTTTGTCAACCCCCTCCTAAAGAAGGCTGGCCTTGATTCGGTGTTTAAAAACCTTTGACCTGTGAGTAATCTTCAATTCCTATCAAAATTGACAGAACGCGCTGTATTCGACCAGACGTACAACCACATGATGGATCTTGGCCTGTATCCTCCACTCCAGTCTGCATATCGTAAATGTCATAGTACCGAGACTGCGCTCCTAAAAGTCCAGAATGATATACTAATGAATATGAACCGCCAGCACGTGACACTTCTAGTTCTTCTAGATCTCAGTGCGGCTTTCGACACGGTGGACCATAAAATCTTACTTCATCGTCTACAGTCGAGTTTTGGTATCACAGGAACGGCTCTGAAGTGGTTTAAATCTTACCTTTCTGACCGATCGCAAAGCGTCTTTTTAGACGGCTGTCTCTGAGAGTTCCAAGCTGCCACATGGGGTTCCTCAAGGCTCATGTCTGGGACCCCTGCTATTTACGATCTATTCTAGCAAGCTATTTGAGGTGATAAAGGATCATCTACCTGTTGCACATGCGTATGCAGATGACACGCAACTCTACTTGTCCTTCAAGCCCGACACCACATCAAGTCAATCTGATGCAATCGAAGCAATGGAACTCTGCATAAAGGCAATCAGAGCGTGGATGATTACTGACAAGTTAAAGCTAAACGACGACAAAACCGAATTCTTAATAATTGGTACACGACAACAGCTCAGCAAGGTGGACATCGAGAAGTTATCGGTGGGTGATGTGAGTGTTGCCCCTGTTGCTGTTGCAAGAAACCTCGGAACCTGGTTTGATACCAACCTTAGTCTAGTGACACACATTACGAAGACATGTAAAGCTGCTTTTTATCATCTGCATAACATTAGACGTATTAGGAAGTTTCTTACGGTTGAGTCTACCAAGGTGCTAGTGCATGCCTTCATAATGGGACGCACTGATTACTGCTACAGTCTTCTCCATGGTTTACCGACCACTCATATTAATAAGCTACAATGTGTGCAAAACGCAGCTGCTAGGCTAATTTGCTCGACTCCGCGTTTTAGTCGCATTACTCCTGTATTATATTCTTTACATTGGTTACCTGTCAGATTCAGAATTGTTTATAAGATTTTAATAATTACTTTTAAGGCCATACATGGCCAGGCACCGGACTATATTTGTAATCTTATTCGTGTTAAAAATCCCTCCCGGTATGGTCTACGCTCTAATTTTCAAGTTTTATTAGTACCACCTAACATGAAAACGAAGAGAACACTTGGTGACAGGGCATTTACTGCTGCTGCACCATCACTTTGGAACAAATTGCCGTGTGCAATAACAGAGGAGGACAATTTTAACCATTTTAAGTCCAAACTGAAGACATTTTTATTTAGAAAAACGTTTGAATAGCTCTTGATGTTTTCTATACATCTTTACTAGATCCCTTGTTTTTAATAGTTTAATTTTTAGCTCGTTACCTTAGCCTAATGTACATAATTATTGTAAATAATTAGTTTTAAATTAATCACACTATTCATAGCATATCGTTTAATGTATATTACTCATATGGTTTGTTAGGCGCATTTGATCATATTTACATGTTAATTTGCGCCTTAGAAATATTAAATATTATTATTATTATCTTTGTAATTTTGCCGGCCCGAAACATTGGGTGGGCGTGTGCGGCCCGCTTCCCGAAACCCTTAGCCTACCTGACCTATAATCAGTTTCCTAGTTCTGAACAATACTAAACGCAATGTTTATATACTTTTATTAGGTAGGAGAAAGGTTGAGAGACCAACATTCAAAAGGAAACGGTAAATGTACAAATGTTATGAACCGCCGGAGTCATGTAAACCTGTCTACCCCATTTTACACACAAACCATAACCTATTTCAGACCAAAATGTCAGAATTGATATTGGTAGAGAAACAACTTTGACCACCCTTCAAACTTAGAGCTTCATTTTGGCAACCATGACAATATCCTCCCTTACGCTGATGAATTATTTTATATTTCTGATACATAGCCTCGATTTCATTCTAACGGAAGCGGTTCTTCTAAATAATTCAGCCCAAAATAGTTATCCTGGAAATAGCCGATGAAATAGCTAATGTGTGTTTCATGAGCAAATTTTGAAAAATTCTCTTTTCTTACTAACTTAAGAAGCAGTTTCGTTTTTTGTTTTTTTTTTGTGCCTTTGTTAATGAGTTCTCCAGTTGGTCACAAATGGTGTGCAAGGTACTCGAAACAATCACAATAAACATGCAGTCACTTTAACCAAGCAGAAGCAAGACACACCAATCGTTAAGTTGATGACGTCTTTATTATTATCATTATCATTATCATTATTATTATCATTATTATTATCATTATTATTATCATTATCATTATTATCACCGTCAGTATCATCATCAGCTGCCGCCACAGCGTCAAGATCATCATGGCTTTCTTTGTTAATGTTGACTTGTTATCGCAGTGGAGAAGATTGCAGCGTTTTTTTTTTCCCGTAATAATTGCTCAGGAGCACTTTATTTCGAAGATAATTAAGTGCCAGTGTTTCAAAGTGAGTATATTGTAATTGATGCGCCGTGCTCTTGACGTGTAGTAAGACTCTTTGCTATCTCTACTGAAATAGGAGTTTCAAACCGTCTATATGTACTGAGTCATATAATTATAGTTTGCAAACGTAGCTCTGCACGCGTGGTGCAACACTGATGTGTTAAGATAACTGTTCGCAATGAGAGGTAATAGGCTGACTTAGCAAGAGAACGGGGACGTCACTTGACGACGGCGCGCGCAGTACAAATACCCAAATATGATCAAATTAGAACAGAATCCAGGTTATTCCGCGCGCCCTGCAGTCGTCATCTGACGTTCCCGTCCTGTTGCTAAATCAGCCTAATGTTGCATTGGCTAATTTGTTATTTCCATGTTTTCGATGTTCGATATCATACCTTATGCGGCAAAGTGAGTGCATGAGCTAACTTTAGTTAACTTTTTTCACACAATCTCACTTAAGTTAGCTTAATATGTACCATTATCATAGAAATTAAAGCAAACACTGATAATTAAAGTGATTCTTACAGTCAAACCAAGTGAAGCGTACCCCTCGAGATTACATTAATGAATTGAGTACTTGAGTATTGAACCCGCTAGGCGTTTCAAGAATGCAACAATGAATTGATTATTGGAAAATTGAACCCACTAGTCGTTCTAAGAATACAGCTAATGGGTTTAATCAATTTAAAATTGATTTTTGAAATGACTAGCGAGTTCAATATTCAAATAATCAATTCATTAATGTAATCTTGAGGGGTACGCTTCACTTGGTTTGACCGTAAAGTGGATCGATACTATAATGAATAATGCTCAGTTGGCCTGTTTGTCGAAGTTCTTGCTATGTTGTTTTCATTTCTAGGTCCCTCAGGCTGCAAAATAAAACCAGAGGATGTGTGGCATTCCTTGATTCACCTCCATTTAGGACAGCTACAGCCAAAGTAATTATGTGGAATTTTGTGTACTTTTCGGGAAATGGTCAAGCGGGACGTGAGAGAAACGGTGGATATGAGGATCTGTTAGTAAAAATACCATTAACGTGCAAGACGAATGTCAAAATTACAGATAGCCAGTATACAGAGGCGTAATACAGTGGGTTTTTTTATTCTAAGCAGTCTCGGTAGAAATTTCAGAAAGGCTTTGATTTGTATGCCTACATACAGTATATCCTGACCGAGAATTGAACTTATCATCTGCATGTTGCACGGAGAACCTTTTCGTTAGTTATGGGGTGTCATGTTTTGGTTTGTTACCATACCTGTTGAAGTATATGGTTTCTTATTGCTCTGTTCTCCTGGTCCACTTGCATCAGTATGTAATTATAAACATCACTGAAAGAGATTAAATGGCAACTCTTATCAGGAGTGTTATTTGTGTTCTCGCTCATGAAGAAGATATCTTTCATTCTTTTTACGTCAGGCGCTGTTTAATAGATACCAGGAGGAGAGGCGTGTCGGCTGGAAAAGACTGATGTGCCACCGCTTTGTCTTAATTCACAACCGACTGACACATCCCTGGTGAAGTGCTGGAATATACATAACACTAACCCACACATAGAGTACAAACAGAAGCATATCACCTAGTTCAAGGTGATATGCTTCTGGTACAAAACATAGTGTTAAATAGTTTCCTAAATTTTCTTTTACAATGTCTTGGTTGCTGTCTTCCTCTGCACCCCTCTGAAGTTACATTGAGAACAGAAAGATTTAAAATTTGTTATGTACGCTGGAAAAGATTTACCTTAAATCACTCACACCAATATGCTTCTGAAGGGGATATCATATTAATTATAACTGACTTTTCTGCGTACTTTGGACCAAAACCATCTTCACCCTCTATTGATTTCTGATTTATATCGAGGAGTAGAATGTCCGCATTTTCAGGAAATTCCCGTGGAGTGGGAGGTGAGGCAAAGGCCCCACAAGGATGTTTTGTCCTTAAGCGCTAAGAGACAAATCTATACCTTCACCAGCTTTGTCAGTGGAATGAGCTACCAGCTTTGTGGTAGTGCAGAAAAACTGCTTTGTAGAAATAATAAAGATCTTGTGTTAATGAAATGTGCAAGAATCGTAAGAACATCACTGTAATTTTAATTAGTACAAACACTAGCGACTGTGTAAAACAATTTATTAAAATAAGGATCACTGGATAATCCAATTCGAGAGTTTTTATCGGCTTAGCCATCATGGGTTATGAGCCAGGTTATTTTTATTTCAGTCTAGTTTTCTATATTTTGCGGGCGTTTTCAATAAAACAATTATTCCGCTGGTGCTTGTTGGGAATGAGATGCTACACGCCTGGTTGGCTATCTACCATCTCATATCCAACGCGCGCTCGTGGAATAATTATGTTAAGTTGTGTAACACCTTTTCGTTAGCCTAACTAGAATCAAGATCTCGTTGTGGACCTGCTTTGAAACTGGAAGATAGTCACATGCAAAACTCTTTAACGTTAATGAACTGTTGGTGTTTGAACTTGATCGAAGACATCAACAAAGCAACCTTACCGTTGACGAGTAACTGCTCGGATCCTGCTCGGGTCTCTCTCGGGTCTTTGTCGGGTCCTGATTTCAGTAAGTGTCTGGAAAAGAAAATTGGAATTTACGAGTGGAGTCGAGAGAAACGTACGATGGAGATCTTATTGTATTCGACTCTATGTACGCTTTTTATCTCCTCTGCTCGGCAAATTTTTACCACTTGGCGTAAGCTACGTTTAGTAAGCAATAGTGCAATAGCTGCTGGCAGCAATAGTGCTGGCAACAAAGCCAGTTGATATCTGATCATTTCTGTCCTTGAGTAAACTGAAGCAATAGATCGATTGCATTAATGGCGCCGAATTTAAATACTTTAGCCACACATTACAGAACCTGACCTTCGTACTCAGGAGAGAAAAAGCCTTTGTCTGGAAACATAAGCACAAGGCTGAGGTATTGTTATTCAACTAGGTGACGCCATTTGTGCAAATGATCAATCACGTCAGCCACGCACAAAAAACACAAATAGCACAAGGAACCAATCAGCGCTTGCATGCAGTGAAGAAGCCACGTGTTTCCTCTCACCTGACTGACCCCCACCCCCAAGTGTTTTCGTCTGCATTTTCCTTCGCTTTCGTCTCAACCCCGCAATTTCTATATTTTTCAGTCGTGCAGTAAATGTAACTTTTGGGATGTTAAACCGAGCTTCAGGACTCGAAAGCAATCAAAAAATTTTTCACTCTTTCTAAAAAAAAAAAGTATTTACATGCAGTTTAAAAGCTATAAGTTTACTGTTTACGTGGTTAGTGCTGTTGACACTCTTCTTTAAATTTATAGTGGATGCCATATTCTCACGGTAGAACTCACCCGAGGGTTTTCCATGCTAAAGATTCAATTACTTTAGAATAACAGCAGACGTTTCAAGATCAAAACTCTGTTGAAGAACATTTAACAGTTGTTAGAACATTCAAGAAATTGAACTGACCCACACGTGCATGTATCTTGTTAGGAATGGCAATGCAACATGTACAGAACTCCTGCGACAGTCTCCTTACAAACAGAGATAGAATCGTGCTCAGCTTAGAAATCGTATCACCAATAGTAACTGTTTATTCCTTTGAACTCTCTCTGTTATATGATAGTTTTGTACTGGTAAATCGCTTCAAGAGGGGAGAGTTTGTTCTACGCGTACTCTGCCGGTGTGTTATGGGTAGAAAATTGCGTTGTTTCTATGAGAAATCAGGAAAGACCGCAGTGACAGAAAGAAAAGCTGTGAAATCAGTTACATTCAAGCTGTTAAATACCAGAATCATTCAAGGTCTCTCGGTAGAAAATGTTCGTCAAATGTCTTAAGACAAAAAGTATGAGTTCATACGTACTACAACATAGAATCGGGTGTGAAACGGATTCAGTAAGCAAGAGGCTATGATCACGGTCTCATGGTGAAACGGATAAGCAGCTAGAAGCGAAGGTCTTAGCAGATTAAACACAGTTTCGTATCATATAAGTGCTCCGCAGCACATTTGGGTAAATACAGGCAGGATCCAGTGAGAACGAATAAACCTTGCAACGTCCTGCGAAACACTGGCTAACCAAACGAGGCTCTTTACAGATCTTTGTAGATTTTGTTTAATGGTTGAGAATCCGGTGTTTATACCGGTTTACACCCACAAGACTTGATGGAAGACCATCACTACATGGGAAAACTAAAAACACTTGTGAAACGACAAAGTAATAAAACGATTCTCTGTACTAACTTGCAGGCCGTTTTCCTGACTCTTGATTCTGTTCAGCTCGTTAACTGGAGACAAAACCTGCGAAGATACAAGAAAACCAGCCATGAAACAGATCAAAAACGACGAAGGCCTTGACAGTTTAATAAAGTTACAGACATGGTCTCGCTAATGCCCAACGATCAGCACTTTTGCTTAATAGAAACCAAGTAGAAAGCCAGGATAAATTATCCGCACGAGGCTCTTTGTCAGATTATCGTACTGATCTTGGTTAACAGTTTTTATACCAACAACTGACACGTTACAATACCGTCACTACATTGGAAAATCAAAAACACGCTCGTTTACCGTCAATTGAGGATAACAGAGTCTCCAGCGATTACCCGCATTTTTTCTTAACAAGGCAGCAGTAACTGCCTACCTTTGGGTTGTGAGTCAGGCCAAGTGTAGATTGTTTCTCTCTAAGAGCGGAGTGACACTGGACAACATAAACATCAACTAAGAAACGTTGGAGAACTTGAAACTTACCTTGCTTTACGCATTACAAGGCTGAAATACAGCCCTTTCTTTCAGTTTCCAATTCTCCTTGATATAACTGGGTATGTACACCTGGTGTCCCGAAATGCAGTCGCACTGAAACAATGGCGCCATCACCGACCAACTTAACAATAATAATAACATGGGCCAACATGGCGACTGTCAATCGAATGGTAAATTATCTCCGTTACAGAAGATTATGTGTTAACTTGTTTCACTGTAATGTATCTTCTTTTGTCGGACTACGGTTGCTTGTAGCGTCCTTTTAAGGATGTAAAGAAGTTCTTCAAATGTGGCTTCCTCCTTGTTGTTCAGATATATTTCGACTAGCTTGTGTCGCTAGCACTTCACTTCTAGAAGTCATATCTTGCTTTCACGTCCTTTGTTGTTGTTATGTTTCCGGGCTGCTGATTTGTTTCACGCAAAACTCTGAGCTTTTTAACGGAGAGCAGTGTCTTAAAGAATTCAGGTTGCACTTTGGCACCGGCGCAGTACTTACAGTCACATAACCGTCTTTGCTTCCAGTCGAGAAAAACACGTACTCAGTCAGGAAATCTATTGCTGTATTCTGCATCGATGGAATGTGCCTGTCGGTAGTTTCACCAAACGCTTCTGCCATATGATAGAGAATTTGCAATGTGCGAAATTCCCGGTCACTTACATTGTCTGTGATTATGACATCATGCATATGATAATCGCTCCTCGTTCCTTTACAGTGAACGCTGTTATCTAGTTATTGTTTATCCCAAGCGACTTTAAACGTACTAGTTTAAGTGAGCCAGTCAATAAATTTTTGGGCGAAAGTTTTAAAGCGCTTTCAATCAAATTTGTTATTTAATGACTTTAATGCATCATTGGCTAACACGTCCAGGCTTGTTTCTCACCCTGGGCTTATAACGCAACGAACCGTGTACTCGAAACTTTGAAATCTGTTTGTTGCTTTGAGGAAGCAATTTCTGTCAGCAAATGTCAGTCACTAGCATAAGCAAGCAATTCATTGGTTGCTAAGTCAATGACCTTTCCGTTAACTGGCTTTATACGTTCCTAGAAAGAGATTACAATGAGTCGTTCAGTTTCTCTTTGAATTTTTGAACTCTTTCATAAACGACCCGAAAGAATTTTTATATTTATTTGAGTATCCACCGAGGTCAAGGTGATAAATCACAATTCATATGGTAGCTTACGTTCGCACTCAAAATGTTCCCACGTACAGTATTTTTTTAAAATTGCCTTGCAGCATAAAAGCTCGCCTTGTGATTGTCACACTTTCCAATAACCAATCAAACGCGATTATTTTCGCGCCTGGTACGTGTTCGTTTTTCAGCGTCACGCCATCGCTATGGATCAGCACTCAATCCCCCCGCACTCAATCTACGACCATAAAAACAGTTCTCGAACTGAAAGACATTGAATTGTTCGGACTCATTTTGTGATACCTTCTGTAAATCGCATCTCAAGAAAGGTACGTCATGGATTTCTCCGTTTCTGTGTTTGTTATTTTTAAATGTAAGTGTGGAACGCAAATGAGCTCATGGCGCGGTCTACTGATGACAATTCCTCGTTGTTCATTGTAGTTTCGTGTTGATGTCTGTGATTCGCGACTTATAAAATTCACACACCAATGACTTTGGTTCTTTAGTCTTTACTATCTAAACAAACGAAGTGTAATTGGGCAGCCACGATATCAGCTCAACCGAATTACTCTTTTGAACATTCTGCTTTTGAACAGCGCAGAAATTGTTGACAGTCTGCAGCACGTGGTCTCCAAACAGTGCATAAAACGGCGGGAACTTTAAGCCTTGCCCGGCATTTTCCAACGAAAATACCTTAAGTGGTTTGATTGTGCTCTCAAGAATCCTTGCTTTGTGAATGCCGTATGCTTTGTTGCTGAACTTACGTTAAATCTACAATGTGCAATTTTTGGCCACCCCCCCGGGGGGGGGGGGGGTGTAACCCGAAAACAATGACCCCCGGTCCGCGGAGCCCCACTACGGACCGGGACCGCGAACTACCCTACGGACCGGTCCATGGACTACTTCTATGGACCCCCTCTATGGACCACCCCAAAATAGTGTAAAAATAATAAATTAAGATTTTCGTTTACGAGTTGTCTAATAGATTACTTGTGTCGGTGACATTTCAAGTGTTAACTGTGCAAATGTAACAGACTTGGGTTTTTGACACTCCCCCCCCCCCCCCCCAAAAAAAAAAAAAAGATGCCTAAAAGCTGTTTTCAGAGTAAGGAGATGCTGATGGCAAAAACAAGGAAAGTTCTTACCTTCCATTCGTGGCTCCATCTGGCTATGTAAGATGTGTTTTAAGGCTGTTAAGCTTGTTTGTGTCTGTAATTTTGCTCAGCAAATTATGAAGCCTGGAACGAGTTAACGAGCCCACGGGAGAACGGACTGAACAAAATGGCAGAGAGGAAAGAGCACAAATTTCGAGGCTTCCCAGGGGCTTCCTGGAGGCTTCCTGGTCTTTCATATACTGTATGGCCACAGCAAAGGAAATGGCAATGTGTAATGATATAAATTGCGCCTGAGCCTGAACCCAAGTCTGTTACATTTGCACAATGTAATGTTCGAAATTTCACTGACACGAGTTATCTATTTGACAACCCGTAACTGAAATATTTATTTATTATTTTTGTTCTGTTTTGGGGGGTGGTCCGTAGAGGGGATCTGTATTGGTAGTACGTTGACCGGTCCATAGGTAGTCCACAGACCTGGTCTGTAGTGGGGTTTCGCGAACCAGGGGTCAGTGTTTTCGGTCTACCCCCCCCCCCCCCCCTGGGGAGCAGGTTGGAGATTCTGGGCAAGGAATTCCTCCTTTCAGAGGCATCATTTGAAATAAAATAAAACCTCAAAATAATAAAATGAACTTGATAGTACAAATAAAACAGAGCCAACAATCATGCAAAATTACTGGAACAAAAGAAAGTATTCACTTAAGAAAAGAGTTCAACACCCACAAGACTGATTTTGGACACCAACATGGCTACCATTTCATTGGTACACCAATATGGCTGCCGTGACATCATGTGAAAATACTCTACCCTGGGGGTGTACTCCCAGAAAAATTGGGTGGGACTGAGACAGATTCGCAGTCCACAAACACACAAGAAAGTGAGTTAGGCTAACATTCCGCTATCTTGACCTAACGCTTGGTTAATAGAGGATTTGGCTGTGTCTCACAAGGACTGGGAACTACCACATTCACAAATTTTGATTGGCTAGATTTTCCCATCTAGACTGGGATCTAGACCCGTTACATTTTGTAGAGAATTTTGACCTCAGTCATGTGTACAGTCCTCACTGCGTTTGGTCTGTACTCTAGACCTCAGTCAAGACTTAGCTCTTATTAACTGAGCAGGAGGTCTATATGGGAGAATCTTGACAGAGATCATAGGTACAGACCAAACGCAGCAAGGTCTGTACATACGACTGAGGTAAAGATTCTCCCAAACAGAGCGTCTAAGCTCAGTTAATAAGACATTTATTATGTGGCAAACAAGCACAATTTAATTTGTTTATGTAACTGGTTTGTACTAGCTGACATTTTGCTTGCGAACAGCGATGAGCTGAACTTAATTTCCAGAGTCAGTCATTGAAAATAGTTTGTACTGTAGGTTGGGCATTGAGCAGAGTCCCAGTTAATGTTGTGGTTTGTCAGTCGATGATGTACAGCAATGTGGTTGTTGTCATCACCATTTCTCATGGCTCATTCTTGATTGGTTATTTGAATTATTTCAGTCCTTATGATCCATCAAATATTTTCGCTTGCACACAACTGGTCTAAACATGCCAGGTGACTGAAAATGCCTCAGCTAAAACTGGAGAATACCCCTGATTTTTAAAGCTGCATGTGTTGCGAAAAAGATTTGAAGGATAATAAACACAATAGCCTCTATTTAGTGTGAAAATAGCCTCAGATATTTGTCTTTGGACAGGATCTGTTCCTGGAAGCTGACAGTTTTCCTTGAGCTATGTTCTCAAAACAATGTGTGTGACTCGGTACAGATAATGTATGCAGACAAAATATCCAAGCCTATTTTTGGGCCAAACGGAAGCTACTGTTTATATCTAACCAAATAAGGGGATGGAAAGCAACTGGCAACATTTTCTAATAATTAACTGTCAGCAGTGACCTGCCTATGATTTCAGAGGCTAGCAAAGCAATCATATGGTTTTTCCAGAGGATTCTTCTCCTGCATGTGGGCAATTAGTGGTTAACTCTAGAAGTAAAACCACAAAGAATGTTGTCATTAGTAAACCAAACCACAACTTCCCAATCAAGTTGTAGGTTTGATTTAAATGAAACAACTGGTGTTGAGTACTTGTCTTAAGCTTGTCACATGCAGTGAAGATGTAGAGTTATTTTTAATTTCTTTCATTTTATAGTTTCTTATTTCAGCTATTTTATATTTAGTTAATTTTTGGTAATCTTGTCCTCTCACCCCTGCCCACCCACCCACCCCCCACCCCCACACCACTCCGGCACAGTTACAAATCCCATTCCACGTGGCCTAGACATTTACAAAATATGAAATTATGCCAGTGGAGGATGGGACTGCAGCCTTTTTGCTTTCATAAGTAATTGATATACATTTTTGTTATATGGTTGTGTCTCACAAGAACTGGGCACTACTGAATTCACAAATTTGATTGGCTGAAATCTATATTGACCACGGTCTAGATTTTCCCATCTAGACCAGCATCTAGACTGGTGACATTTTGCGGTGAAAAAGTTTCAAACTAAAATACCAAAATGTTGACTATTTTCTTCTAAAAATATTAGTGGAAGTGCCAAAAAGCCTAATAAGAAAATGAAAGTAAAGAGGATGAGCAAACTTTGGCAGAATTAAGTTCAGCTCATCGCCCCTCACAAGCAAAATGTTGGCTAATACAAACCAGTTTCATTGAACAAATTAAATTTTTCTTGTTTGTACTCATGACCTCAGTCAAGATTCTCCCATACAGATCTCCTGCTTGGTTAATAAGAGCTAAGTATTAACCAGGTGAGAGTAGAAGAAGAACAAAGATTTTGAAAGTATTTTTTGTTGAATTTTAAGGGACTCAAAGCTTGCTCAATAAGAACAGGTGACTTGTAGTAAATTTAGAAGTTGGAAAGATGAAATGACTGTATTTGTGTAAACAGACAGTTAACCATGGAAGAAGGTGAGTTAATTGCAATCTGTAAACAACTTAACTAAACAACTCCTGACCAATTAATTGTCATTCATATTAATGAAAGCAAAATGATGCTATCCACAAGAATTTGTAAAAATCCATGCTGATTAAGATCAGATATCCAAACTACCCTCAAGATTATGAATTCCATTTTTTAAACTTAATGAACCAACCAACCAATCAATCAATCAATCAATCAATCAATCAGTCAATCAATCAATCAGTCAATCACAAAACTTTATGAATGTGTCCAAATTTAGCCAGCCAAGAGGAAACACCGTTCTACTAATTGTGGACAATTAATATCAATAAAATGTCAATGGATTTGAGAAGTACAAGGTAGGTGTTGTAATTAATTTAACTATCAAGCTTGTGATTTATAGTTGCTTTGAGGATGCATGTCTTTTTATAACATCTTACATGATTAAACACCAACCACTGATAGAGTCTCAGTCAGGGGTGGCTGCTAGGGAACCAAGCCTCTAGGTTTTGGGCAAAAATGCTAGGTTCAAATGGCTGAATTGTATGTTATTCACTCATTCATTCATTCATTTATTTTTATTTTTGGTTGGTTCATGAAAAAAAAAAATGTGTCATTTCTTTGCTCACAAGCCGAAATTCACCATTTAGTGCTGGTGGATGAAAATGAAACATTTTTTTATGAACCTTTTGGTGTTATATAGATGGAGGCAGCATTGCTAAGTGGTCAGGGGACCAGACTTGAAATCTGGAGATTGCAGGTTCAAGTCCCGCTCTGACCACCTAACTACAGTTGTTTCTTGGTAGACCCTAGTTCAACTCCTCGGTCTTGCTTGTAAATAGCCAACTGGTCTGCCTCCCGCCAGATTGGATTGGTAAGCCTATTATGTTTACTTGATATATTTGTTTCTTTCAGTTTTAGTGGCATGCCTGAGAACCAGTTAGGTATTGCTGAGCGCACTGACCACTATAAACAACATTTGTACTTTTTGACATTTGATATATTCAATGTATTAAACATCACCGAAACCTGTTGTATTCCCTTGAAATATATGGGAAAAACTGTACAATGCATTCTGCAGCGTTTGTAGGTATCAAAGAAAATGCCATTTGGTTAGCATTCGTTGTTTTTCTTATAACGTCCAACCAGGTATTCCTTAGCGTGTGAAAGCTGCAAAAGTAGTAGTCGAAAATCCGTTTGCAGGGGCTACACGTTCATGTAACTATGACTGAAAACTTTTATTCGTGCAGTGGATATGTTTTCTGTCGTCCCAAAAATGGAACATACACATGTATGAACTAAGGAATCGTTTGAATTAGCTCGAATGAATGTATTATCGTGTCTCTGTAGGACTGAAGGTGAATTGATCGTGCGTTATTTTGGTTTAATGATAACCATGGTAACGGAGTCTTACAATTATGCAAAACATCAGTTCAGTTACTTAGATTATATCGCGTTATTTCACAAAGAAAAAGAACTTCATGTTATTTGGATATCAGGCCCATGCTTAAATTTACTGTAATAGTGGGTTCTTTCTCTGTTTGTTTTTTAGTCTAATTTTTTTTTTTGTAGTTAGCTCTTTACTGTTATTAACCAGCTCAGTAAATGAAACGACTTTTTGTTTCTATATGTAATTTGATAGTTTTTTTTTTTAAAAAGCAATAAGTAGTTGGAAAATTGTTGCATACGTGCGGCTTTTAGTTCGTAACTCGTCGTGGGATAAAAGAAATATCGTGTTTTGTTTGCGCTTTGTTGACTCAAAGAAAATAAATGCTGTATTGCACGCACTCAATCGCTTCAGAGGCGAATTCCAAACGAACCGTGTTTTCTCTAGGATACATAAAAAAGCAATTACGATTTATGCTAATTGCTCTTGTGTATCAAAAAAGGTATGCATGTGTCAAATATGTGGTTATGTTAATGTATGAGTAATGGCTTAAATAGGAGCGTTGGACAAGATGTTGTTTTGTTTTGTTGTGCGAGATTCTATAATTATCAGAATCCTCGATTGAGCTGTATTATAGATTCGTTAACCCTTTTACTAAATTACTGATCAGTGAATGGTGGAAAAAGTTATTTTTCATTTGATCAATCAGAGTCGGTCGAGTGTATGTTATTTGCTACTTAATTCTTGATGATCTATTCCCTTTCGTATCAAATTCTTCTTATAGCTGTAGTATACATTTAGAGGTATCTTGGCGTTTTGTGGCTTTACCTGTCACAGTGGTGTTGATGTAACGTCGTGTGTAGTTAGAGGGGCGGGGAAGGCAAATTCCCGGTTTAAGAGGTGCTTGAAAGTTACCACCGGGTTGAGTCACGCTCGGTCGGCGTGTGGGTGTCTGTAGAAAATGTTGTTAACCACGCCACTAATGCGAGACGGAGTATGTGTGGGAGTCGCTGTACACTTATCGATAGAGATGAAACTACATATTGAGACACTTCTAAAAGTACTTCAAGTTGGAAACATTGAATTGTTAGCATTTTGAAAGCCTTCAGTTGTGATGATTTTTGTCTTAAAGAAAGTGAAAGCGGAGCAAAGTGTCGGTCGACGAAGAGATTTTTGTTGCATGGTAGTACTCTTAATACTCCGATTCAACCGATTTCCAGAATATGTAGGGGTTCTATTGCATAGAATTCAAGATAGAAGCTCAGTAAAAGCCGGCTGTTTGTACGAGTGCCAGCGACCTCAATAAAAATTGCGAACTTTGAAGATATTAAATCTTTCTTCTGCTCTTTGCACATACACACACACGTACCTATGATTTAAGAGCTTTACTCAAAGATTATCAAAGATTAAAAAGAAAACCCTTACAGCGGTCAGTTGAGTGGAGTCTGATGGAATTAACTTCAGGAATAATGGAACGGAAATTGTTCTCAATAATCAGTCATTCTGAACCGCAGATGACCAGTGAAATATTTTCCACTGAAGTGGCAACGACTCTTTAAATTAACCAAATTCAGACCGGCGGCGTACCGTTGCGGACCTTTGAAAGATTGACTGGCAAAAAAAAGACAAAAAAAAAACCGTCTGTCAGGCCGATTTTCTGTTGTGTGAGACACAAAGTGAGAGTGTTTCATGTACAGTTATCTGCTTTTGTAAAGAAATGCGACGGTTAAAAATTATGCGTTCATTTTTAATTTAATTTTAAAACATATTTTCTGAAGCAGGCCACTGAATCAACAGGTTTATGAGGCTGACATAGATAACACTTATTAATAGTTCCTGCCAACGTGTGATGCGTAATATTTCCATCATGCGAAAATTTTGCCTTGTTTCCATTTAATTTAGCCGATATGTTTTCTGTGGAAAATACTTGTTCAAAATATCACGTGACCCTGACAGCTGTTCGGAATCACATGATTTGCAGGTGAAAGGAATCCAATGTTTATTTCGCTTTGTTTTCGTGTTACTTCTATGGCGCAATACGCGTGTGCTTAAAATAAATACTGGAGATTATTTGGTGGCAAATTTGTGCATGTATTGGCCTTGCCATTACACAAGTATGGATAGTTCTACATTGACTTTAAAGTGTTTAACATTTACTAATTAGATCTAGTGTTGTTTCTACGTTGGGAGCCATTTTGCTGAAATGGAAGCGTGGGCGGTGATGCCAGTGTTATGGTTTTAATTTGACAGTTTCGGATCATTTTGGCGAATGCAAATGTGTCTTCATTTATTTGCCCCAAAGCTGTTTTCATCATAATAACATCATTCCAGCAAGGTGACTTTCATTTCCCTAGCTACTTATTATCAAACACACAGATCAGCATTTTCGCAAAACATGGAATCTTCGAAAACGATTTCAGAAGGAACTTTCGATTTTCCAAAACTGGACAATCGTCGCTCTTCCAACCTTAACGGTGACAGTATTTTGAAACAAAATTCTCTCGTCGGAAATTTCGAAGGCCGTACATCGTGTCTTTCGCTGAGTCGTAATTCGCTGGAATCGCACGGAAGTGTTTACGAATGGTCGATCGGCGAAAGCAGTTTTGGCGGGAGTTTTGGTCACGATGAAACGGATGGCAACGTTTTTGGCGGGAATTTTCGTTCTTCCGCGACAGACGATGTTCAAGTTGTTCCTGATTTCAATGACATTTTGGAAACACTTCATGTTGACATGGATAAAAGGAGCACTCCATCCGCTTCGTTTCTCACTGAATCCGAAACATCCACTCGCGCTCACCAGGATCAAAATTGTGACAATTCTGTTACAAAAAGACGGCACTCTGAGAGGGACGAATTAGAGATTTATTTTCCTTGTGTTCTAACTCCAATTCCAGTAGATCGCCTGTACAGTACACTGTCTGATGACTCGACAGTATTCAAATTCCCAGCAACTTCGGGTGAATTCTTGGCCGATGACAAATCAGAACGTGGCTTGTTACATCAGTCAGACAGTTCTCACATTTCCATCTCGACAACGGAGGTCCAGCATAGTTTAGAATCATTTGGTAATTTTAGCGTGTTGTCGTTACCTTACGGAAGCCAAGTACAGTTTGATGTTTCCGCCAATATGTTGGAATTGACGTCTGAAACATGTAAGAAACAGGACCTTTTTGATACGCGCAGTTTAACACACGGGAAAGATTACAATACAAGTAAAGAAGAACATTGTTCACAGAACAGCTGTGGTCCATCGGAGATGGCTGAAAAGCAGATTTTACCTCCAACTGCTACGTCGGTAGAAAATAACTTTAATTTTCAGAAGTCTTTAACAAACATTTGTCACCCCGAGGCGGTGGATACGGCTGAAGTTTCCATGCAGCGACCAGTTGTTCAAACTTTTACCTACGCTTTACCGTTAGAGTTTAACACCGCCCTAAATTCTGAACTTCACGTCAAATTCCCGCCAAATTTGACGTTCGATGCCGATCTCTCCTCGATAAATCCCGTTTCGCTGGAAGAAACTTTAACAAACAGCTTCTTTTTTCAGAACCGTGCCAGAAAACTTGGCTTTGGAAATCCTGAGTTGGAATGCGGGAAGGCGCCGTCTAAGCATGGCAATGCAGTGGTTTTTAATCGTAGCACGGGTACATCGTCAGAAATAAAGGCCAGTCTCTACAGCGCGCCAGATAATTTTGGCGAGAGGAATTTTAAACCAACGAGACAACTGTCATGCTACTCAAACATTGACAAGTTTAAATCCAAGGCAACAACGAGCATTGATAACGAGAATTCGCCGCGCTTGACAAGAACATGTGGTAAAGCCAAAAACAGTCGTAGAACAAGATCAGCCAAGACCGAAAGATCACATAAAATTGGCCCCGATATACGTGACTTCCACAACGATATGGAAAAGCAGAGGAGAACTAACATGAAAACACGCTTTGAGAATCTCAGACTGTCAATGCCTGAATTGGGGGACAACGGGAAAGCTTCGAAAATTGTCATTCTGCAAAAGGCCCTTCAGTATATCGGGAAGCTAGAGCAGGAGTCAATTGAACTGGAAAAGAAGAAACGAGCAGAAAGGATTAGGAACATAGAATTGTTAGACAAACTGCAGACGATAACTTCGGGAAAGTGTTAGTCAATCGACCGACTGTTCGATAAAGTTGATAAAAGTTTTCTCACATTCAAAAGCAGCCATGTTCATAGGTATTTTCTCCGCTTTTGCGCCAGTCGAGATTCTCTACAAGAAGAAGCAGTACTGCAGAGTAATGAAGAATTTACAGTGCTTTTGGTGTTTTTATGGCTGTTGATGATTTGACAGTTGCTTCATTCGTCTACTAAAAGTCGTCGTTTTAACAGTTATGTCAAATTATCATTTACAATTTTTCTTTGCTCATCGGGGTTGGAGAAGTCAAGCTTAATCTTAGCAAGTTTTGATTTTCTACAAATGCAATAGTGTTTTTTTTGTTCGCTTATTGTACGAGTTAGATTTGATACTATCAATGAATATTTTTTTCTTTTAAGTTTGAATTTTTATTTTCTTTAAAGATAATCAGTCGTTAGCTTTTTGACGTGTTATTTTTACAATCTTGGAGTATTATTTCATTTAGTAATCTATACAGTACTTTAATCTTTAATGATCAATTGCCGTGTACATGCATGTCTTGTCAAGAAGAAAGGTGTGGAGAATAAAAAAATAAATCATGTTCATCCAGGGGATGTGTCTTGATCTGCTACCAAATTCTCAGAATCAACGTCGAAAGAAATCTGTGCTGAACAGTAAGGAGAAGACAGATGTTGTCACGGCAACAGCACCCCGCATGTGTTACTTGCACATTATTTTAGCTGTTTCGTTTTGTAAATTCAATGCAAAACGTTAAAGAGATTATTTTTTCACCAGCTAACTAACTGCCAATGAAGAGACAGTGTATTACGTTTTATCGCTTAGGCCTGGTCTGGTGGAAAATAATTAAAACATTAGAAGATCGTGAAAGTTACTTGACAAAAATATGGCGAAATTTTCACCTGCTTCGCTAATCCCTAGCGTGTTTCACACATTTGTTTCTTTTTCTTTGTTATTATTGTTTTTTTACGTCGTATTTTAACCTTCCAACCTTGTCATTTGTTGATAAAACTTGACTTTGACTTGTGAAACTTCCGTGCTGTGCTGCCAAGTATCTGGTGCTTATCGGCTAAGCTGGAACACTTCTCAAGACAGCAGTATTATTGTTAAATTAATTACGAACCTTGTGGAACAACTTAGTGAAGCGGGCGGCGATTTTCCCTTCTGTCCCGTCTATTTAAGTAATTCATACTGAGTCTATTTTATCTCGTTTTGATGTTTCTTGAGTTAAGCTGAGTGACGTCTTGAATTTAAGTTTCCGGCGACCTTACTGGAAGGCGTATCAGGGAGGTCGAAACTTCCTATTTTGAATAACGGCGACTAATTGCTTCGCCTCTGATCAAAAATTAGGCAAAAGAGGACAGGTTGTCTGGCTGTGCGGCTTGTGCGTATCTGAAAATGTACACGGTCTGAATGTATTACCGCACACGTTGTAATGTTTTGTTAACTTCGTTGCACGACTTGCTTCTATTCCCCGACAGTGCAAGTGCTTATCGTTTAAACGGGTTAGTTCTTCCACAACCTCGCACTGATTATCTGAAGAGACATTTTTCGTACACTGGAACTCAGTTGTGGAACAAGTATAAGTAAATTTTTTCTACCTGGCCTCCTAAAAGCAGGGTTTTTTTTTCTTTTGGAATTTTTATTCTTTGATTGTAGTAAGGAAGGTAGGTAGCTAGTTGATTATCATAAAAAGACTAATAGAAATATCGTGTATAAATAAAGTTATCGTATCGTTTCGTATCGTATCTTTTCGTATCGTTTCATATCGTATCCCCGAGCCTCAAAAGTTACCAGTCTTCTGCCAGCGATAGCTGACAAGATGCTTGGGGTTAACCTGGGATGGACTAGCGATTCCGAAAGAGTAACAATATTCCCAGTGAAGTGACCGAAATAGCTCAGTTTCGCCAGGCAGTATGGACCAGCAGCCTTGAGAATGCATTATCCTTGTTAGATATCACATTAATTGAGGGAACTAATTTTCGTGCATTGGAGTTCTAAATGAATTCCCACGTACTCAGTTAATTCACGCCACCAGCAACACGTTGTTTTGCGCCAATTTTTGATACCAGTGCCATTAAAAAGCCTTTAATTAGTTGTTCATCGCACGCTTTCCTCGTGCCTGTGGCTTTTTAAGTACCTCTCGTGATAAGGGTTATGTCGAATTGGAAAAATTTGCACCTGAAAAAGACCTCGTTTGTACACAGACACAGAGGAGAATAAACTCCCAGACGACAAGATTACTTAAGCTTTGTGTTCAATTTTGCGAGTTCATGATTCAAACGATGTCTTTACGAACTTTATGAAAACTGACATATTTCCGGTTATGTCCACTTGATTTTTTAATTAGCAATTACTAGCAGTTTTCGTGGTTAAAACCAAATGAAATATGGTTTCAAGAGAGGTGGCGCGACATTACGTTATGATGTGCGCGTCTTATCATAATCATGGTCATGTCATTAATTGAAACGAAGATTTTACATTAAATATAACAAATAATCGGGTTCACTCGATCAGTAACCTTGGATGAGTTGCCTGCACGGATGTCGCAGTTTTCTTGTCAGGATTTTGGTAAAACGGGTCAAATGTTTCTCCAATGATTTTCAGTTCTAATTTCTGTAAATAATAAAGAGCGATTTTCAGAGGCAAGAACTAATTGACATGAACCTATAGCCTTTCATTTTTATTAATATAATTGACAAATTCCGCAAAAACCTGCTCAAGTCTTCTGATGGTCAAAAAGGTGTAAGTTCAACTGATAAACTATCACTATAACGTTGGTGGTAGAGAAATGATGACTCACAGAAAGGACACTCTGGTAAAATGAAGTCAAATGTTCTGTGGGCGATGTCACCAGGTTTAAGTACGATGATAAATCAAAGTGCGGCAAATTTGCCTAAATCTTGCCGTTGAATTTCTAAAAATTTGCTGCCTTTAAGCCAAAGTATAAGAGAGAGATTGCCAAAACGAAAAACAAGGGCGAAACATATTTATGACGTTAGTTCTTTTCTCCACGGCACGCTTCACTTTATCATGAGTACGTTTTCTGCTCTCACTTCTCACATTCCATGCATGCGGTGAAAATAAAGAAAGAATGGTTATTGACATATTGTGGCGGCATTGATGGAATTGAAGCGGGTGCTTTTGTGTAATATGTATACATTGTTTTCTTAAAGTCATTATTTAAATCTGCGATTCCATTAGCTTTGTGTTCGTTTTGGTCGTGGTATGCCTGCTTTCTAAAAAATAAATTTTCTATTCATACTAGCAAAAAATAAGTGCAGAACTGAAAGACTTTAAGTCACTACTGCGCCAAAGTTAAACTCACTCTGTCGTTCTTTTCAGTAAATAGTTCTAAGCAGTGGTTGAAGTAAGCGATTTAGCGAACCAACGACGAAACAAGCTGTCTGATGACTTTTTGTTTTGGTGTAGAATTTTACCTTGACCTCAGGTTAGACAACTTTGAATTCTTCGAAACTCGGAAACTAGACAACGAGAAAAGATCTCGCCAGTGGCTGATTCGCAGAATCACTTTATCGGTGATTGTCAAGGCGCTGGCAGGACAAACTGCTGAAAACTGCACTTCACGCTGGATATCAGTTGAACTGAGGTGTTCAAGTTTGGAGTTAAGTGTTAGTTTAGGGAAACGTTTGTTGTGTTTAATCTGTCAAAATGTTCTTCCTGTTTACGTTGTATCGTTATTATGTTTATTTTCAGCTTTGACTGGTCAGAATTTGTACTAGGCGGGCGCTACACGGTTTATTTCGTCTAAAAAAATTGCTTTCATTTCATGTTCGCTATTAAACGTTCGTTCATTAATAACCAACACTTGATGAAGGTGCTCAATAAACGGCACTTAAACTTTCTTGCTTACAACCAAGGGCATGTTGTAATATGAATTCTGAGACTATATTCAGTAAATGAAGTTTTCTGTTTTTTTTTCAAATGAATTCACGCATCTCTTTGTTCGGCAGTGTACTGGAATTCTAGAGCTTCGGCCAGCGGACAATTCCAAGAACGTTTGGTCATTGATTCAAGTGTTGATTAAACAAAAAAATATATTCTAAATATTAAGTTTCATGCAAATTGTTGAATTGATGAGGGTAGATTCGCTGTTGTGTGGGAAGGTAAATTCCAGAGCTTCATCAGAGCTGTGTGACGCGCTGCCTTAGTGAACCTACTGTCGATATAAACAATAGTGTATATGCCTTCTCGCCGATATTGGATTCATTGAGTAATAAGTAAACGCTTAAGCTTGGGAGATTATTTACTTCAGATGTAGCTTCAGTAAAAGATATTCTTTTAGTTTTGTGTTTATGTGTTCTGTTCTTTATGTGTCCTCGGCTGGTGACCAATGTTATCGGCGCTCCACACCTGCACCTCTTCCTCTTAAACAACAAAAGAAACACGGTTTATGGTAATGTGTGAAAAAAAAAAACATTACACTAAAGCACCTTCGAGAGTATTTCACTCCACTCCAGTTGCCGAGAGAATCGTATCATTTGGTTAGAAATGGTACAATTCCTCGGTGTTGCCAGTTTATGTGAAGGAAATTCGTCTTGATTTCGTGTTGCATTCGTGACATGGGGTCTTGTGGAGAAATGTTTGTAGTTTGGTTTAACTTTTCTGAGTTATTAGTAGTGTCTCTGTCGGTTATTAAGTACGAGCGGTGAATCAGGTGCCTGTCTCATTTTAGGACGGAAGAGAGAATCAATTTGACAGGTCCAACTATAAACACGCGTTTGTCAAATTGTGAAGAGTTCTAATTAAACCCTGGCCATGGAGACGTTGTCGGAAACAAAGAAACTGGTGCCACCTTCATAATTCAACACTGGAGTGTGCTTTTTTATGTGCTCGCTTTTCCCTCGTGTTTTGATGGTAAATCACTTCCACCAGTTAAAACTAATTTCAGATCTGAGCAGATTTTAGCGAGCTAAGGTCAATATCCAGCCCAAGGTTGTGCCCAGCCACTTTGTGGTTCTCTCTTTTTTGCAATTTGCCAGAGGTCTTTTGATCTCTTTGGACTTACACGAAACTTCTTGCTTCTCTGTTGGAACGCGCACAGTCATCTGACGCTCATTTAAATGGCTTTGTTTCCGCAGTGGGCTGGCCCATGGAAAGTTATTTGAATTTGCATTGTTTACCTGTAGGTCTTTTAAATACACGTGCGTCCGTTAAATCTCCACTCATTTGGAACAAACCATGCAACCGGATGAGCAGATTCGAATGCATCTTAACCCAAGCGATAAGATGATGATGAATCGCTCTTCACACTTTGACCCTCCACCATCTTCTTCGCCTCTTGCTTCTTTTAAAGACAAGTTCGAATTTCCAGCCTCGCAAGGCTTGTGGACTGCATTTTCGTTTCCTACCCCGCCAACTTCTCCAGTGGAATGCTGCAGCAACTGTCAAGAGGTAACGAGGGAGATGCGCTGGCATGCGGCCTCGGGTCCTTGGGGAGAGACGAGGGAAATATCGGACGATGAACTCGAAGTTGATGACGTTCCGTTCGAATTTGCGCGGGAACTGTTTGGAATGCGCGCCAAATCTCCCGCCATCCTCAATGACATAATGTGGAGTGGTGATCGTGTCAGGAGGCCAGATTCTACCACGGATTTCGAAACTAGGTTCAGCTTGTCTTCGACTCCGATATTTTTTGAACAGCCGATAAGCCACACGTTTGTGGAGCCTGAGGAGCTGTTTTCGTTTTCTTTGTTGAGCCACTGCCACGATCAGGCCGACGATATGTTAGCCGAGAGACTCGAAAACGATGGTGTTGTCTTTGATATACCAATTCAGGAGAATCCGTCAGACACAGGTATTCCTCTAGCCAAATGTGTTAATCAATCACCTTGTAATCTCTTACATTAAACTGTGAGCAACTTGCCAAAATCGGCGGTTTTTTAAATCTGCGGGTAAGCGTAATTTCGCTCACGTGTAAAATTTTACGTTTCTGTTTTGGTCTGTTGGTCAGTTATCCGAATTATTGGTCAAGTGCCACCAGATCTTATGTTGATTATGCTTTCAAACTTGCACGGTAACCATTAATCCTTCGCAATTTTGTTAACTAAGAACACCTTAAATGCAAGCTATGTTAGTTTTTTAAAGTTCAGACAATAGTTTTAGATTTCACAAAGATCACCACCAGCTAAGTAATCCGTTAGAGAGTAAGTTCTCATTGTTCAATGGACACGAGGAACTTGTTTGTTTGTTTTTTCCGCCTCGAAAGAATTTGGTTTTAGATGTCCGAAATGTTGTTATCGCAGTCCAGGGTCATCTTTGTCGCGTCTATCAAGTCTAACATTGGCACATTTTAACTTCACACAGACAAGTGTAAAGCTTTACGCATTTATTAACGGAAGACTTCTTCTTTAGCTAGTTGAATTTAATTTAGTTATCATTTGCTTGTTTTGATTCGAGTACTTTTAAATATGGCTTTTATTAAGCTTTACGCAAATTGTGTCCTGCTGTTAATAAAGAATTCATGCCTTTGTCTTGCTTGTAATTAAAAGTGAGATGTAAAGAACAGAAAAATAGCGGAATCACTGTTGGATGGGGTGATATTTTTCGCTGACTTCTTCAATGCAAGGTGGCATTCTTGCATTGCCTACATGAAATAGAACATCGAACAATAATGAAACGTTCACAAAGAATCTATGTGGGATCGTTAATTCGCTGTGTACTTTAATATGTTTTGCCTTGCAAGTTCTGTGCCATAAACTCAGTTAAGGATATCAGTCTCTCGTTAGCGTCTTAAACTATGGTATATTGCCATTTCATGTTCACAAACAAGTTTGTTCTAGCTGTCGTTTACAATTCAATATTTTCATTTTGTTTTTTTATTCTCGTTGACAGACGAAGACGAAATCGATGTTGTGAGCGTAACCGGGGACAAAACAGAAAAAAAGACCACCAGTTTAAAATCAGACACCACCCGCGAGGAAGGGGGAACTTTAAATGTACCACCAAGAAAACTCCGGTCGAGAAAAAACAACAGTGAATCATCAGAGCAGGAAAACGAAGATGGAAATGCACGCATTTCCCACAATGATCTGGAACGGAAACGGCGAAACGATTTGCGACATCGTTTTCAGTCTCTTCGAAAGAGCATTCCGTCGTTAGAGGAAGCTGAACGCGCCGCCAAGATTACTATTTTGAGACGGGCGTCAGACTTGATTCCTTCTCTACAAAAGGAAGAAGAAAGACTGCTAGCCTTGAAAGACGACGAAAAGAAAAGAAATGCTGCGCTTTTGAACACACTCATGAAACTGACAAAGAACAACAAGAGGAGATAATCGAAACTTAATTCATTATCTAACTTAGTTCTATAGAAAAAAATAATGTGATAGTTTCTCCTAAAAGGTTTTGTTTGATACTTTTTTCTAAATGGGAAACTAACTTAACTTGAATCCAGCTTTGTGGCTGCTGCAGATTTTTGATTAATTTAGTGTGCACGTCTCTTACAGACAGATCTCATTACAAATGTAGCTGATATTTCGATAACAATTTTCACAAAGTGTTTGCTACATTTTTTTACGATGTTTATTTTGTTATGGTTTTTTCTATACACGCATCTTTTACTGTATTAGGCGAAGACATGACTTGTCAATTTTCCTCGCGTTTCGTTATCAATTTGTTCTTATTATTGTGTTCATTCGAGTCAGAGCTGTAGCCGCGATTGAGACAAAACGTGAAAATTTAGCAGCGATTTTATGTAAATCTCTTACATCAACGTTCATTCTAAATATAATTTTAAAGTTAGATTTAAATTAAGGCAACAGAAAATTTAGAGAGAGAAAAAAGTTCTTACAGGTACCTAAAATAAAAAATAATTCAGTACTATAAATATTGTTTGAAACATTATTACCCTCGTTAAATGCTCATCCTATAGTAATTAAATAGGATATAAACTATTATAGCAATAGTTATCAAACTTGGTGTGTAAAGGGTCCAAGCTTATTTACTTCAGCGATAAGCACGCATCAGTCATGACATTACAGAACGCAGAAATGACGCTCAGCCCACATTCCAAAATGTCCGCCATCTTAGGTTTCAAACATTTTCAAAATAACTCCAGAATTGATTTAAAACATGAGAAAAATATAAGGATACAAGAAATGTAAAGAATCCAAACTCGAACTAGAACAGAAATTAGACCTTAAATACACACCAAATTTGGATAAAATAACCTTTGAAAACACAGTTATCATAGAAACGTCTAGTCACGTGGCCAAATAATTGATATACCAAGTTTGACCTCTATTACTCGAATGCTGTTTCAATTTATTTTAAGAAAAGATTTGCTTCAGTACGGGCACTCTATTCACCTTGAAGCTAAATGGTGCTGAAGAATTCTGAAGTTTTTGTGCAAGGAAGTGAAGTTTTTCTTAAATGTCCATTCTTTAGAACGTGCTGGCTGAATGTATCCACGACAAGCGTACATTAAGGCTGACGTAGGTTGTCACTTCAGGGTGGTGGAGAGGACTCTTGTTTGCTAGTACTGGCCGCATAAAAGCCTTATACCAAGTATAAGGCTATGTACGCCCACATGAGGTGTGATATATTTAGCAAGCAGTAACTCTCTCGGATAGACAAGTGGGTGCGATCGAAGAGTAAAGGGGAACGATCCTAACTTTCGTTTGCAGTCTACATGGCTGATTTTTTTTCATGGACCAGTGATACCAAATTTCTTTACCATCCTCTGTGTATGTAGTTCAGGCGTATCTGTTTCAGAGTCGTGCAAATTAACCTGATCCTTTGCTCTTTGAAAAGCGAAATGAGTTAAAAGTTCCATGTGGAACATGCCAACTGTTTCCGGTTTCGTTTTTGTTTCGTGTATAAGCGATTGCAAGCCGGTGTTATGTTGAGAGGGGATGTTAAACGATTTGCTGCTTCGATATAAAGTTAAAATCGAATGAATCGTCTTTTATATGATGCAAGGGCCTGTTTACAAGGAGGGAGGGTTACCCTAGGAAGCGGGTTACCCTAGCAGACGGGTTACCCTAGCAAGCGGGCTACCCTAGCAAGCGGGTTACCCTGGCACTCAAACATTTCCTCTTTTTTTCTTCGTCGTGTTTACAAGGCAGCCAGGGTTATCCGGGTAGGCGGGTAGGCGGGTACCCTATCTGCGTGCTAGGGTTACCCTGGCAGGCGGGTTAACGTTTTTCCTTGTAAACTCTCCGGGTAGGGTTAACCCGCCCACCCGGGTTAACTTTCTATTGTTTCCAGACCGTTTGAGCGTAACCGCGCATTAAGTTGGCCCGGGTTGTAGAGTTACCCTACCTGTGAAATTTTGCTTGTAAACCCTGGCTATCTTTTGCCCTCCAGCTAGGGTTAACCCGCTTGCTAGGGTAACCCCCCCTCCTTGTAAACAGGCCCTATTACCTCCTTAAATCTCACACCTCTTGGCTTTTAAACAGGCTGTTCTTGTGATACAGGAAATGATAAAACCTCCTCTAGGAGAGCACACTGCTCAGTGAGCATGACCCTTTAACAATCATTAGAGTTTTACCCACTGTGCTATCGCATTTTGAATGCCTGGCCAGTGATAGTTCATTCACCTATTTCTCTGCATTTTGCAAGACGTATAGAACAAGTGAGGTTTTGGAAATACTGTTTTCAAAAAGATCAAAGTTCTCTTTGGTGTCGGGTCCATTTTAACACCCAGTGTGTATTTCAGTACCGAAAGTATGATAACTGTGTCTTAGTTTTATCCTTAATCCTTAAATCCCCAGTTTTTGAGTAGAAGAAAGAAAAAACTTCTAAGTATTGCACTTAAAATATTCGAGCAGCTTTGGCAGCTCACACGGAGGATAACAAAGCAAACAATCACACTAAAGAGAACAGCTCACTTCAATGACGTAATAAGCGCGTGTTTCACGTGCTTTGCACACCGGTACAGTGCTTTTGCGCTCAGATCCTTTTGAGAGATGTTTATTCATTGTAGGTTTCACGTTGTGTTAATAATATATCGATGCCTTAAATTTTTCCGGCCCTTTAGTACAGGTACCAGTTATGCAAATGTAGCCTGAATAGATATTTGTCTCTTGAGGTAATTACTCCGGAAATTCATAGCAGATTTTAAATATTAACACATCGTGCTGCTGTATCTAACTCTAAACAGGTCTTGATTTTACTCTAGTTTAGGCGCTGTTTAAAGGTATCGTTTCCTTTCCTTGTGATCATATAAATTATAATTGTATTTATGATAATTTGTTGCTTTCATAACATCTTGCAAATCAACCGTTTATTTATTGTATTTATCAGGTAAAGCAACTCCATTCCGCGTCTCCAGCCAAGAAAAGTTGCGATCAGTGCAGTTTTAAAAGAAATAAATAAATAAATTATCTTGGTGTTACTGTTTTGTTAACACCCGACTCACTGTGGTGACTTAAAATTCGCCATATTGCATCTCCCAACATATCCATTTTAAAGAGTTTCGGAAGCCAAACACCCTACAAAATTCCTGTTCTCCGCCAGTTTGAACCTTTACCAACCCTCGAACGGAATATTCAAGACAGAATCCTGAGTAGACACAGATTAGCCTTTGTTGGTCAATGTACCCAACTGAAATGTGAACTTGCAGAAATAAAATGTTAGCAAATATGTTCTGATTGACCGATCGTTCTTGAGAGTATTACTCGGAATTTGAGGCCATAATTCAAGGCCTTTCGTCCAGTTCATGTCCAGGCCTTAAGCTAGAAAGTTTCCGGTCAAAATAGAAAATGATATGTCACTTAGCAACGTCCTGCGATGTCATTCAACTCTCCGAAATGTAACAGTGACCAAGAAAGGTACTTAGTCCCCAGCTCAACACAAGGACGTAATGGAAGGTAGAGGAAGATGGCTGATGTCCCAATACAAATTATCTCTGTTTTTTTTTTCTTTCTAACTGTATATTTTGCTGTAGAGCGATTGTTCACCATAAGAAAAGATCTCACATCACTTTTGTCGCACAGGTGCAGCCGGTTATTCGTTACAAAATATAAAATCGCCCAAGATGACCTGGTGAAGTTATTGAGGTAAAGTAGTAAGTAAAGTCTGCATGCGAGCCAAGTGGCCCATCAGGCCGGAGCTTATCCCGGTTTCTGTAGCATGAAGCGACTAGGAGTATTTCTACTCCCCCCTGGATGGGATGCTAGTCCATCGCAGGGTTACCCCCAGCATTTTCGCCGGTACCCATTTATACACCTGGGTGGAGAGAGGCACTGTGAGAGTAAAGTGTCTTGCCCAAGAACACAATACAATGTCCCCGGCCAGGGCTCGAACCCGGACCGCTCGATCCGGAGACGAGCGCACTAACCATGAGGCCACCGCATTGAGGGTTGCTGCCAAACCCCAACTCTTTCAGGTCAGCGGATATCTTTATGAAACGAGTCTAGCACCGTTTATTAGCAAGGTTTTCTTTACAACCACAGGAAGTGTTCATGCAAAGGTGCATGATGTAATGTTTTCAACGTGGACTTGGTAGGACGTTATCAACGATTCGCAGAGATGTTATCCGGTAACTAAGCGTTTTGAGAAAAAAACAAATAAAACTGGTGTCTTAATGCTCTCTATGTGTGCATGTGTTTTCTTTGTCTTTAAAATTTCTGAATGTCTGAACCGACTCTGATGTAGTCTATAGTTCCAAATGTTTGAAAATAACGCAGTTGCAAGGTGCAGCAGTGCTAATAGAGCAACATTAAAGGATGTACCACTGTTTTCTGACTGTATGAAACAAGCTAATGTTTTTTTGCTGTTATGGCGGCCTGCTAGCATCGTTACATCGCTGTGTGTTGTGTGTTGCTGTTATTACTGCAAACATTCTGCTTAACTCTCCAATGCCGTCTCATCATTTCCTTAGAAAAGCTGTCCTATAAAACACAAGCTTCTAATCAACATTTCTAATTGTTTAATTAAACAACGCTATCAAGAAGGCAGCTTGTGTAGGTGAAAATATTTTCGCCTCCTGTAAAATCGACGGTCTCTGCTTTGATTCTATCCGGGATTCACGTATGGCCCGAGTTTATCCAAGCTGGTTACCCCAGGTTCCGCTTTTTTTCGAAGACGTCTATGTTTTTGGTTTTCTGTCCTCTTTGTCAATGAGCACTTTTAAATGCCACGTCATTGTTTTATTTGGGATCCGAAGCCACAGGCGTTAGTCGCAAAACTTCAAGTGACACATTTAAAAAATATATATTTATTGCGATTGAAAAGCTCTCGGAATCTTGGCGTGGGCTATCGTATGTACATGTGATACAAGTGTTCCATTTTCAAATTACTTCGTATCGAGGAAACTGCGGATCAAGTTTGATAATACTAGGCTTTGTTATACGATTGTCAGTGAGATGTGTCAAGTCGGCTGTCACTCACTTGTGAGGCTGCGAAGTCGTTCGCACTCGTGGGACAAAGTTATTTAATTGCTTTCTTGCGTTTTCTTCTTTTGGCGGGTCTTCCAGTTATTAGTTCATTGAGTGAAAAACAGTGCAAAACACAGTGAAAAACAAAGTTATGAACACATACAAGTGAATATATGAAATATCATATATTTGAACAGCGGAGAAAGATATGAAGTCATGATCGATCCTCGCAGTTGTGCACACAAGTTGTGCATAACTGCGATGATCAATCATGTCTTCATGAAGTTATAAACAGTGAAAAACAGTGAAAAACTGGTCCTTTGTCGTTCATGCCCCCCCCCCCCCCACCTGTGTTGTTTGTTCTGTTCTTGTCTTGTTTTGTTTTAAGTGAATGAAACAAAAAGCAGACTTATGATAATAATGAAAGTCTGCCGTTTAAACGCTAACCGGGCTTGTGTCCACTAATTTTAGAAAGTTGATGATGGCATGAGCTTGTGAATTAGTATTTTAGGATCTCCTGATATTTTTAGTTTCTTCAGAATTTTAGTCTACTATACTAGAATGTGTGAAGATTTGTAAATTTTACTGAATAAAGTTCTTGTCATTAATACCCATTTATTTATTGAAACTGCATAAAGATTCGTGTTACAGTGTGTACCTTTTCGTTAACAAAGTGAAAATGACATTTGTCATGAATGTATAATATTACAGAGCATAAATATTACTGAATTTCGTGTTAATTGAGAATGTTTTTTTCCTGTTAAATGTGTAATAGTTACGTTTTAGTATGTAACGGAGGAACCATGCGTCATGATCATTTGGACGCTCCAGAAAAACAAATGCCAGTCCGGAATATCCCGATATTTAGGACATCTGTGGTGTCACGAAACTCACGTTTCAACCAATGAGAATGCGTGTTTTGGTTGGAGTGTTGTGTTTCACAACAAACCAAGAGATTCAAGATGGCGGACATAGAGAGTTGCGAATACTTTCCAATGCCATGAATACGGGCCTTCAGGAGGTATATATTTATCTCGAATTGAGTTAATTACTGTCCAAATTATAAAATAAAAAGAAAGTTTGTGTTCGCGTTCCATGTCACAGACAATTCTGCCCAGATAACGATTATCCTCGGACCGAAGGAAGCACCACGGAACGCAATGCGGGCCACGTTTGACGAGCTGCTGTTACCATTCTTTGGAAAGAGACCGTACAATCGGTAAGCATCTTTACTCTGCATTTTTCTAAGCACAGAAATGATCGATATGAGAATTGAGGCTTTCCTCTTATCTAGGGATTATCGCGCCGAAATCGACAGCACGCGCGTGTTCTTATATGCTAGCAAAGATAAATTGTAGATGTCCAAAATGTTATGCGTTTTGGCTAAATCGAGGAAATGAAATCATCATTAAAACAGAATTTTCAATAACGCATACGAGTGAGAAATTCTTGTTTTTTTTGTACAAAATAAACTAAGCTAGAAAAAATGTATCCAAAATTTTAGTGTTGTCAGGTGCAGGGATGGTCAAAAATTCTGTTAATATATTCTTTGTAAATCTGAAATTTCTCCATTTTGGTATTTATTTTAAATATTTCTTGTATCTATTTGTTACTGTGCTAAAAGATATCATGTCTGATTTCCACATTTAAATTATGAAAACTTACATATAATTGCTGACTTTCACAAGTTATTTACCCGAAAATATCAAAATATAATTCCTGGACAGGCTGTCAAGGGAGCATTCACAATCCATCCACATGTCCCAAGGTTTTATTATATATTTATTTAAAGTATACAAAACAAATTCAGTCTTGAAAGTGAAATCCATTTTATTTTATTCACTCTTTAGGTACTCTCGACCTTGAATTTGCCTCTTAGCAGAATGCAGGACCTGAAACAAATCACAAGCGCTTAGAAGATTATTACATTGCTTACAGATGTTAATATTATTACAAATGTATTTTTCGTTTTAACATATGAATGTAGTTACCACATTAGTCTCACTAAATAAGAGATTGCCCTCGAGTGGTCTGATAACTCTTATGTTTTCTATTTTTTATTACATATTCTTAACCAAACTGATATGTTTCCTGTTCACAACCTATTAATGTTTTGCATTAGTTTCGCAATTAGTAATGTTCAACACTCGACACTACATTATAAACTCTTGTACCTCTTCAGTCTTTGCGTTCATAAAAATTATTTTGCAAAATATTACTTTCTGGTACATTCAAGCTTCATGGGGAGGTGAAAAGAATCATCATCTACTAGGAACAGCTGCAGTGCGTATAGTTTTTAAAAAATGCCAAAAAAAAAAAAGAGTACAATGCCCCCTACAAACCTTAACTTACATGTTTGCATGGCCTTCAATGTCTGGTAAATGAGCACAAACAATCTCTCTACCCTTTGTGCCATTCCTTGGAATACTGATAGCATCCATTTACAGCGAATCACTGCACTACCCCTGGCCTGTCTGTTTCGCTGCCACTTCTGTGCTGTAGGTGGTTTTCAACAGGCTGCTGGCTCTCCAGTGATAAAACTGGGGTGCAAATTCGGTGAATCCACCAAAACAGAGACCTCCCAAATTTGTTTAATTTCGTCCGCGTACTTAGCGACGTCTTTTTTCCTCTCTTTTCCCTTTGTTTTTTCCCCCAAAATTTGGCAAAGTGCCTCGAGCAGTCGAGTATGCCCTTCCTTGTACTTAAGAGAGAAAAAGTGAAAACAATTGTCATAAAAATGAAGGAACGATGCATTACTCAAGCCTTACAACAACAGCGGTTCAGGTACACTTGTAACGCCTCAAATTCAAAGAGAGTTTACAAAATATCGGCGTTGTTTATAACCGTGTAATTTGGCATGATGGAACTTTAACAACACTAGAACCAGTAAAAAATATACACAGCTCAATGAAAAATACGTGAATACTAGAAAATAACTCGTACTCTTTACTAACCTTAATATTTGGCCACGAAATCGCGTCTAAATCGTCGCTTGACACCAAAAAAACTCGATGATTAGAAGACAGTCAACGTTCTCCCACTACCGAAATGGCCGCTTATTCTCCTTCTCAACGTTTGGTCGCAAAAAGTCCTGGATAATGCTGGCCAGACTCTATGCGAGACTGGAAACAACATATTTTCTTTGTCCTCATAAAAGGTCCGCCATTTTCCCTGCTAACAATAGCTTCACGACGTCATGACCGTCCTAATTTATCGGGATATTCCGGACTTTTAGGGGGTTGTTTCTGTTTCCCTCGTTTCCAATATCTGCGTAAAACTTAAGACGCTTTTTTCATTTGGTCTCCAAAAACGACGGTTCATTTCGTGTGGAATTTACTAATTTTCAGTTATCCTTTGTTCAGCCAAGTTTGGCGGCTTTTGTTTTTTTCGATGCCGTGTGTAAATGCAGTTTTCTTACAGTTTTTCTTAAACTTTCAGAACCTCTCATGTTTACATATCATATAAATATAGTGAATCTTGTTCTACACGGGTCTTTTCTGAGGTAAAAATGTTTTTAAAACACGACGTATCGGAGTTCCAGCCAAATATGGCGGTCTTTGTTGTCTTCATCGTAAATTGATGAATAACATATTTTCCTAGTCGAAAGTGTGTGGAGCTTAAGAAAATATCCTAACAATATTAAGTTACATTTTTTTTTCGATTAACTATTACGTTATACGCAAATAGTATGGACCGTTCACGAGAATTAGGATTGTGTTTCATTTCGGCGGTTAATGACTTTGTATTGAGTAATTGCAAGTTGGATAATATAGCTTTTTGGAAGCTATTGAAAACAGAATACAAAATAAAATACTTAAATATTTAAAAAAGTTCTTTAACTCTTTGTCATGAAACCCTGTACTAATAGCGCAATGTATTAGATGATTAGAAATAAGCGGATATACTCGGCTTTGCTTAGTTCCGTTAGATTTTGTCTTTTTTAAAAGCAGAACAAAATCTACGTGCGAATAAATTTTTACTTTTTTTCGTTAACCCCAAGCAGAAAAGAACGTGCGTGCCATTTCTACAGGTTTCCTGTCACAACCGTTATCAGACCTCGACTATTACATTTCAATCAAAGGGCTTGCTAGTGTTGAAGGTGAACCGAGACATAACGCTCGCGTCTTCTCTAAATCATACCATTAAGTAAGTTTCATTACTTAAGGTCATTCCTCACATTTGCATTGCGCATCCTTACCGCGCATAATTTATTGCGTCATTAGCGCGCGCTTGTGCACGCGCATATTGAAAACATGACAGATTTGCCTTGATATTGAGTTCTGTCAGTTGAAAAATGGCTCTAGCTCACCAACGAGCATGGGCACCCCAATTTTTTTTCCAGTCGTTGTAATCAACTAATCATAAGCTTTGCGTGAGAAAAGACTGATCTAATTTCTATTGCTGAAAATTGAATAAATAAGAAAAATAGCGGATACACTGTGGTCTTTTCTATTTTGCAGTCGGTAACTACGTCAAGAAATTTGGTTCAAATTTTTAATCAAGGATTTAGCTTTCTGTCTGAATCAAACTTAAACGTTTATTTGTGTCCGACTCAATCAGGTGCAATTGGTATGGAAGCTCCGGCTAATGGGCTCCTGACACAATGTATTGACTGTAGTGTAATGCGTGTTCTTATACGGGCTTACAAAGATGTTACAATTACTGGGAATGCGTTCTTATAATAAGCATTAAATAATGCCAAAATGGGGCATTTTCAATGCCTCACTGCTCCTTAATGAGCATGGGCGCCCCCCTTTTTTATTTCAAAATTGAAGTTATCACATGACAAATATTCAGTGGATAAAGTTTGAACAAAAATCTATTGTCACTTTTATTTCAGAGGAATTACCTTAAGGAACATTTCTTACAATTATGCGAGCGTTAGGCAGTGGATTGGGAGTAAGCTGACCGGCCGTTCGGAATTGACAACAACAAAAATTAATTGTCACTAAAAACCAAGTGATTTATTGAACGTAAATAATATATATGTATACATATTTCCAAAAATATTGTAATTCGAGAAATACATGGATTCTAAAATAGCCTAGACTATTTTATCCTACGCGCATAAATTAGAAAGACAACAAGCTTAAATCAAGAGTGTGATCGTTAAGAAAAAAAAAACTGGAATTTCAGTCGTCATTGATTAGTAATCGGGAGAGTTTATTTTTCCCAAACTGGTCATCATTTTAGACGAAATCGTACGTAACATTGTTTATGAATATCCCATTTTTTCTGAGCAGTAAGTGAGGAAGTCCTATTTTTTAAAAGCTCGATCTAATTCCACCTACGCGCTTGTTTGCCGTTGCCAGGAAATCTTGTCGTCGCAAAAATCATTTTTATGCCGGCAAACATTAGCCTGTTAGTGGGCAGCTTATGCGTTTCCTTTGGATGTGTAAACTTCTTTGTTACCGGAATCTAATCGAACTGCTCTCATTAATTGCTGTAACTTTTTGCGGTTGACCCTTTATTTTGTGGTTGTTTATCTTAGCCGTGTTGTCGTCCGAATGTCATTTACTTGCATCACCCAATATCCCAAAAGGCTTTTAACTATAGTTATTATTGTTTGTCTTAGTCCATGTTATTCTAATTTGCGGTTTATTTTAGCGACTTATTCGGGAAACACTTTTCCGTTGTGTTTCCTGCTTCCCTGTGACGAGCCATGAATATCTGATTGCCCTATAACTTTCAAAGACCATTGCTTTCCGTGTACGTGTACGGATATACCAAGCTACAAAGTTGCAGAAGTAGTTTTTGTGTATTTATCAAAAAATATTTTTAAAGAATTTTGTGTATTTATTCGTTATGATCGGATAGTAAATGACAATTAATTTTTAACAATATGTTGTTAAACAAAAAGTTGAAAGGTTTGTTTTTGACAATCGTATCCTAGTCTTGGACCACCTCAGAGTCTTTTCTTGTGGTTTGGAGAGAGCAAAACTAACACCTTTTATGTAAAACCTCCCACAGTAGTCTAACGGTAGCTGCTGATGGAAGACACAATACAGCCACTGCATAAAGAGAAACAATGGATTAAAAACATAGAACTCGCTCGCTAATGAATAGCCCAAACAAAAAATTAGAATTCTACCCAGGCAGGACGGAAATTTTAACCTGCACTCAAACATTTTTAAAGAATAGCGCATCGATACCTGTAAACCACTTCTGGCGGTTTTAAATACCACAAAAAGATCAAAGTAACTTTTTCTCATTCTTTAATTTTTTTTTCTCTTAACCTCGTATTAACAAGGTACCTGAGCAAAGGTTTTAGTAAGATATTCTACGTTGCTGCGAGGCAGTAAACTGCTGAAAAAAAATGAACTGGTTAAATTTAGAAGCAACTACTTGTCAACGTACGTTCGAAATTAGCGTTTAATGCGAAATCGTATTTCCTTCTCCGAACATGGAACATATTATCAATACTGGACCAATTTTCTCGCTTAATTTTTGCGATTAGCGAGCATACTTTGAAGACACCTTTCGGTGTTCCTTCAATAATTCGGTAGCCACCTGTCCGTGTGATTTTGAACTTTCCACTTTAGAACCAACTGGTTGTTAGAGAGCAGTAAAACCGATTGCCGAAAACTGAGGAAGTAAGTGGGTGTACTGCTGTCAGGCGCTGATTTTTCTTTTCTTCTTTTTTGGACAAAAGGAAATGAATGAAACGTAAAGGAGAGGAAAACGCATTCTATTTTTGTAATTTATGTGGGAACTATTAAAAAGCAGACTCGAATGCGGGACTTTCCGATTAGATAACATCAATGTCTCCGTTTTTACAAAGTTGTTAGTCGCTTGAAATAACATCGTCGAACACTATGCCTGGTTTTTAAGACATTATTAAAATGCTTCATCTGGTACAAGTTTCTTTGCTGTGTCTTGAAATCTACGAAACCTGCACAAACTACAGGTGTTTTCCTAATCCAAAGAAAAGAACTTGGCTGTTTAAACAAGTCCAGTCAGTGGTCATTGAAGATTTATATTCCACTGGTTATGTCTATGTTTTTGTTCTTATCCTTAACACCATTCGATCAGTGAAAAACACAGGAGGTTTTTCCGTTGCATTTGTGCCGGACAGCTCCTTATTATAGTCCAAATAAATAAAACTCCTTTACAGTAGTGAACTGGTTAACCGGCCCTAGAACCCTCAAGTCAGTTAGACAGGTCGTTTTGTTCCAAAAGCTGGCTGACAGAGTTATTTTCAGCGGAACAATAGCTGTTTTTCAATATTCGGTCTTATTACGTCTATAACTGATGAAAACGAGAAAATAGATTTTCTCGTTTTCGTTCCACACGTCCAAATAACGAAACGAAAGCAATTTCTTTCCTCCTCATACCAAGACCAGTGCCTGCTTCACTCATCAGTAAGATTTCCCACCAAATAGAACTCTTATCATTACACCTGCTTAAAAGCCTGGTACGAACACTCTTACCAACCATCCCTTAGTCCATCAGGTGCTCCTCACAAATTAAACAAATATTTACCACAACAGTATTATTGAGTCAGTATAGTTTTGACTAGAGCTGCAAAATTTATAATCATAACATAGTTTTTGCCGTTTTCTTCTCTGTTTTATTGTGCTATACTCAGTGCTTGATACAGTTTGATGTGCACTCGACCGCAAATCCAAGTAATTTGAGTGAAGCACGTGCCTAAACTAGTGTCAGTGAAGGAATTTGCTACAAATCTCCAGTATTGTGACACCTCTGCTCAAAACCCACGTAAAAACATGTAGCTTTCTGTTGCATTGAATTGTATGAAGTTCGTGACAAAATTTGGTTACTTTGCTGTTCGACCGGAAGCAAAACAGCGTGTTGTCCATTCGCGTGAGTCGACGAGAAGGCCGACTCAATATCCCGTGCAATTCTAATTTCCGCTCTCGAGAATGTTAGAAAAATAGTTTTTTGACTGACCATGTTCTTTTAGTAACAACGTTGAAATATTAAAGAATAATAATACACTTTGGAGATGTAAGGCAGTGATTATAGCGTGGAGGTTTGTTTTGATTTATGTGAAAAGGAATATTTATGTTTTCAGAACTGATACTAAACATTTTATCAAGTATTGTAGTTGGTTTTGAGTGTTTAAAAGGATTTCACGGCCGGTTACGCTCGGTTAATACCAGCAGCTAAAAACTCGAGCAGCTGCTGGATTTTACAACTGTTTTCCTTTCTTTTGAATATTTCTGTTTTTGTCTCCCTTTAAAACCAATTTAATTCACATTCTTAGCTCTTCTTTCGCGACAATTCGTGTTGCTAAATTGAGCTACAATATAGTTTTGATGGCGTTTTTTAATTGATATTTATCTCTTGGAATTGCACTGCAATATACACCTGGCTAACTGGCTCTTAAAGTTTTGAATGTAAATTAAAGTATCTCCGATGTCTAAAATTGACCCGAGCGAAAATATAACTTTAAACCCAGTAACATAATAATAACACTTGCAGTAACAGCCATTAAATATGGAAGCCGTGTTCACCGAAGTAGGTTTAAAGAAGTTTGGATTTTAGGGAGTTTATGTTAGAGAATGGAGGCGTTTTCAACTGGTGTGATCACGTTTCAAACCGGTTTGAAAATCTTCGCCCTTCGGAAACTAAACGTCATCAGACCAAGCGAAAAAATAAGCACTAACTAAACTGAAGTATATTTTTGGAGTGTTATAGTGACGCAGTCGCTAAGAAGCAGCTGTCCGGATTTGAACTAGCGGGATAACATCATAGAACTGTGATTTATAGTCTTGGCCTGAAGCACCCCAACCATCTGCTTGTAACAATATAGGCAGCTGTTTCAATTTCCGATTAGCTTAAACTTTGGCAGGTGGCTGGACGAAATAATTTGCGAATGAATAAATCCACCAAAGTCACCGCTGTTAAAGTTGTGAGAAGGATTAGTACTTACAAAAATATAACCACCCTTGCACTTTTGTCAATGGCGCTTGTTTTGGAAAAACGAAGACTCGGGCTTTACATTTCCCGGTATATCGCTGTCTGCTATGATTTTTAAACTTTAAATGGCACTAAACAATACAAAACATCGAATAATGGATATTGAATGGTTATTTTATGTTGTCATAATTCTGACACCCTGCTTTTTTCTTTTTTTTTTTTTTTGATTTTTTTGGATACTTGTTAACCAAGTTGGTGAAGTTTTCATGCAGTCGCTGTTTTCCTTGTGTGCTTGATATGAGCGGACGCATTCGGCGTAAATGTTATTTTGTCTTTTGGCAAACCGACACAATTTCGACAAGATACTTATCTACACCTAAGAAGCTTCAAGCACCGGCCAAAATACAGATTAAATTCCTTGTTAAATTCCACTGCTACTAGGCTACTTCACTTTGGTACCGTACAGGGAGTTATTGTCTTTAAAACGTCTTCCCGAATGAAGATTATTTTAAAGAATCGCAGATAGAAACAAAAGAAACTTCACGCAAATTGAACAATTTCTAAGGAAGCCAGATGTTCGCTCGCACAGGTGTGATTCACAATGGAACACTGGTTGCCTGTCAAAGCTTAGATTAAATCTTTATTGTTTCGTGTGATGTGCTTTGTGTTTAGAGCCGTACGAAAAACGTGGGCTTACCAAGGGGCTTGTTGAGGCGTACATCCCATAATTCCACGCTTTTGTCAGTTTAATCGCAGCTGGGCTTCAGCAAACAACGGCCTCGGCTAAAACAACACTGTATTTATGAATATCAATCTTACTGAGTTGAACTTTTCCGTTTGTTATGAAAGCAAGTCATTGCCACCTCTTGATAGCAATAGGCGAGTTTATTGCACCCGACACGTCCTTCTCTTTGCTTCTCTGCTGCGCCTTGAAAAAACAAATACTCTGCACACTGTTCCCGCGCGCGTGGTAATTTATTCCAAAAGGAATATCCTCATTCGTTGAACGCGTAGGTCTCGATGCGTAGGAGGCAAGTTTAGTACCCAAGCCGTCGCATTGTTTGGTTTTGAATGAATGGACTTGAATTAGCGTGAAGTGTGAAACTTTTCGCATTTGGTCGCTGAGCGTAGTATTGGTCGTTTCGGAGTGTTCACTGCCCAGTGAACAGTGCCAGATTTGTATACTTCGCTACAGTGAACAGAAGCTTTTACGTATCAGTGCCAAGTTTATCTTGACCAAGGTAAGGGACTGATATTGTTCACTGTCTTGATGACTGGTGATTTTGATTGAAAATATAGTTTTTACTACACACACAATCACGCGAAGTCATCATTTATGACTCAACACTAATTCAAGTTTGTCTCCGTAGTGTGTTTAAGAACATGGCTCTGTCGGTGAGTAGTCTTCTTTTGGAGAGCTTCAGTAGCGACTTCGACCCTCTTCAGCCGTCACTTTTCAAGGATTTAAGCGATGATTCAGCAGACGTGAAAACCAAGACCAAAGAAGCAACGGATGATCTATGGAAGAATTTTTCATTTCCGCCGACGCCACCGATCTCACCGGCTTGTTCGCCCCCGTACGCCACAACCGAAGAAGCAAGGGAACAGCCAGTTTGCCATGGCCTTGCTGACGAGGGACTCTCTCTAGATGAAGAATGTTCGCTGTACTTCCAAGCCGGTGACCTCAAGGATATATTGATCAAAGACTGTATGTGGAATGGAGCGGCGTTCGAGAAAAACGTGGACAGGAAACAGCGAATGCATTCGAAAATGGAACGCGTGCGTCTTCTGTGCCAGACGCCGCCTCTGAGTGAGTCAGCCGCGAGGATTTTGAGCGTGGATCCGTCAGAGATCTTTCCGTTTCCTCTTAGTGCTAGCCCGGGCAGTGATCTGCGTGAAAGCATCGAGGAACAATCGGATTCCGGTAGGTATAACAACTTATTAGATAAATAATAAATGCTGAATCGCTGTGGCTGACTGAATCTTGTTCACCGTGTTCTGCGATCTATGACCGAATCTGACACTGATCCGCTGTTCCTATTCATTGCTTCGATTTTGTTGTGTGTGCCCTCCGTTCCAGGGTCGCGACTGTTTCAAAAATATTCTTGGTAAATCTTTTCTCTGACTCAAGAAAAGAGTTAAATTATTTTCTAACATTCTTGTTTGTTTTTGCAAACTTTATAGAAGAAGAGGAAGTCGAAGTTGATGTTGTTACTATAGAAAACTCAAGCAAACGAGACCAGGAGGAAATCCAAGAAATAATCGAGCCCGAAAGTGAGAAAATTTGTGCAACAATCGACGAACCGAAGACGAGTCAAGCCTGTTCGGAAATATTGGGCTTAGAAGACCAGCAAGACGCTGACGATGACGACGAAAAAACCAACTTCGTGGGCAAGATAAGAACACGTCGACACAGGAAAGTGTTATGCAGTGACGGATTAAATTACCGCGATGGAAGGAAACTTGTTAAGAACATGAGCAGCTCCGGTGAAAGCGACGAGTCCGAAAACGATAGTGAATTCACACGCGCGACTCATAATGTCTTGGAGCGAAAGAGAAGGAACGATTTGAAAATGAAGTTTCAAAAATTGCGGGACTGTGTACCGGAATTGAAGGACAACGATCGAGCACCGAAAGTGTCGATTTTGCGAAAGTCATGGGAGTATATAAGTCAAATCAAACAAGAGGAAATAAAACTCCTGGCAGAGCTGGAAAAACAAAAGAAAATTAACGCAGTGTTGTTAAGAAAGCTTCTGGCTATGAATCAAACGAACTAGACACTTTTTACAATAGGACGCATTACTTCTATGCCGTTTTATCCACTCCCTACAGAGTAGTTTTTGAAGTGCCTTACTGAGGGAACGAGGTTTTTTGAAAATGTTCATTTGATTTTCTTATTATTTACACCGGCCCGGCGCTTTGGTCTTCGAAGCGTAAATTATAATGAATTAACAATTTTGCTGTGCAACGTAATAGTAACGCGAGATTTTTTCAGACGAATTGAGAACACACTTACGCGTAGCTGAAATGGCATAGCTAAGTTGAATAGACACACAGTTAGAGTTAATCTTGAAGATACTGATTGTAAATAACGTTATAATTGTGCTGTTGCAATGCGAACCGAATTTAAACCGGCTTTGTACACGCTTGACAAAAGCATTAGAATTTCATGTAGAGCGACAGCGCAGTAGAAAGCACTATTTGTGGTAGAAAAGCCACTAAAATCACGAATAAAAATCAACGTTTCTGCTTCAAACTGTTTATTGCATGGTGAGCTAAATACTTCAGTAAAACGTTGGTGTTTTTGTCGAGGAAACGTAAGAGTAGCAGGGTCTTTTGTTCCGGCCACTCTTCCATTCAAAAGCGATGACACTCCTCGAATGAATGAGCTGCACATTTGCATTCGCATGTTGACCCAAGCTAGCCATAGACTAAACTGCATAAATTACAAACCCATTAGCCTATTACCTGTCTTGTGTTGCATTGAATTAAAACTGTTGGGAAATACAAACTAATCGCTTCCAACGACTCGATAAACCGCAGCGTCTGTTTATATCATAACATAAATTAGTGCGCAAGATGACTTCATGCCATAGTTCTGAAACATTTATAAAGAGAGAGAAAAGATAAACTTCCCTTCAATGAGAGACTGTATGTTTTTACATGTTAGACGTCGCTTAGTTTACATTTACGCTTGACCTTAACAAAGATGCGATGAAGAATTTTGCAAGTTGATTGTTTGGCAAAGTATTGGCGAAAGAAAACATTAAAAAGTTGTCTCTTGCGAGAAAGCCACCGTTTCATTTAGCTCGCGCGCTCTCTACTACCTGAAAAAAGACAAACTTATATTATAAATTTATAGTTAAAATTCAAATTTCAACAATGACTGTCTACTTTTTTTTTATATATAAAACTAAATGCTTTCTCCAGATGTCAAAAAACCGGCGTTGTGCGTAAATATTAATACGTCCATCTCGTTTGACATTGAAAAATTTCTTTTCCATTATAAGCTAGCAACGCTTCAAAAATGAATTAAGCAGGCTATTAAGGTTTTTTCAGCAGAGTTTCACACATTTCAGAACAATTTGAATTCAATCGCGAAAATTGGGCAATATCTTAATGAATTGTACAAGTTAAACAGGAATCAAAACTTAAAAATTGTTCTTTCACGTTCTTTTCTGTATCCGTTTCTTGCTAATCATTGCAAGAGATCAGACTTAGCGTCCGATCAAGCGAACTGTGTGTATTAATTATGCTCAGATGAATAATTGCAGTTTTAACGTTTGTAACACAAAGTCGCCCAATAACAAAGTTAATTTCTAATCGGCAGGGCAGGCGCTACATCGAATTTGAGGTTGGTCACCAGACAAGCGCGAGCCAATTTATGGGCGAACCATTTCATCTTGGCTGATTTCCGGCCATATTGGAAGAGTGTTTACTCTGCCAGTAAGTAAAGAGCTTCCAAGGATTGTGATGCAAATGTATTTGAAAATGTTTGAATCTAAGCAGGTGTTCGGTTGAATGGTGCAAAAATAGATCTTTTGTTTACTGCAGCTGCCCTTGGCTGAATTTCACCGCTTATTACACAAATTACTGCTTATGCTTGAAAGATTATCTAGCTTTATTGGTTTAGTTTCCATTGCGGCTTTGTAGCCAGCGAGTTTTTTAGGTAGAGCCTTAGGTATTTGTAATAACGTCCATTTGAACGATTTTAATTTCATTTGTCTAGCTCGCGATAAATACCGCTTGCGTAAGATACAAGATACATTGATATACGGCGCAATAGATTCCGCAAAAACCTGCCGCACTCAAAAATATGTACAAACAAAGAAGTCGTTTTTTCTTCCTTTTCTCGAGGTCTTGAAATGTATCGATTGTTGAGAAGGGCTAACTTATATTATATTAATTTATTATTATTATTTTTTAAATTTTCGTTCAATTTATTTTATATACTTTCCTTTTTATCGAGACGCTGGAAAATTGTGCGGAGAAGCGATTGTCTGTTCATACCACAGATGTTTTGATTAATAAAGAAATCTATACATATGAAAATTATTCAACACTTAAGCAGAACAACTGTCTCAAATCCACAGGTTGCTTTTATGGCATGACCGTACACTCCAACCTAAATTCCTTTAGTTTAACTCGCTCATTTCTTCCCCTGAGAGAGAAAACCTTCTTAAAGCGACAAACATTGCCATTTTTTTGATTTTAAGATTTTTACTTTGAAATATCCAACTTCAATGGTCTTGAAGTTTAATACGCCCTAGCAATTTCGTTAACTTTTAAAATTACATAACTGCGGCTCGTGCAGTTTTAAAAGTTCAATTTATTTTCGTCGAGGATTTCATCGAAACGTTTAATTACAACTACTCAGCTCTGTTGAACTTACATTAGAAGAGCATGACACCATCCTGTATATTGCATGAGATAAGACTGATTTGATTCATTTATTGAAGGAAAATAATAAAATATAAATGCACTAAAGTTAGCGATCCTGTATTTCCGAAACGCGAATATTAGCATTGCGCTAAGCTCTCGAGTAAAGCTTAGAGAAGATTGTTATGCTCCAGTTAGCAAGGACCAGCTGCTTCTAAAGAACGACTTTAATGCCCTATTCAAGCTGTCACTACGTCGTGTAGATAATTTGCTTCCCGCGAATAAACATTTGTTCTTCACTATAGCCTTTCGCAATAAAGAGCGCGCGCGCAATTTGCATTTGAATGGTTTTCATTTAGCTTGATTGACGGCGTCCTCCCCGCGCGTGCCAGCCGTGCGACAACAACTGCAAACAAAGGGTTTTCCAAATCGGCATCAATGCTTCGTCCCCGGAGGCCAAATCAGACGTAGTTATTATTCTCGGAGCTGGCGAATGCAATTGTTGCGGTTAATGTTGGGACCACTGCGTTGTAAATGCTCTTTTCTCTCAGAGTCATTTCGCCCACAAAAGACTTCGGCTTGACCTTTGAAGCGAGATTGTTGTTTGTTGTCCTAATGCTAATGTCTAAAGCTAGATTGTTTTTGGTCGCAGTGTTTGCGCAGGAATCCAAGCGTCTATTTGTTCAAAAGTTAAAACGGCGTTTCTTTTTCAAACCCCATAACTCCATCCCTTCATTCCTAGTCCCAACCTGCTCTTTTGGCGGGAAATTTAGTGCGCAATTTGTGGTAGATTTCAGCGCGTGCCGCGGACTCGACACCATAATCATTAGTGGACTAATTAGTAAGACACGCGCCGATACATCATTGACACACGAACAGCACTTAACACCCCCCGAAAAATTACCAAATCTTCAAAATTAATGGAGGTACTGCAAATATTATGTCAACTAAGCGATGACAGTACCGGAAATCTCTGATTGTTAAAGGGGTCGATTTTATCACTCGAGTAAACAGCGTAAAGGGTTAAAGTCCATCGGCACGCACAGGACATAAGGGCGTTTACCCCTACATAAAATTCTGCTTTGGAAAATAACATCAGTTTTAGACCTTAGTCAACCCAGCTGAGATTGCAGTTGTTTGAGTTTGGGCGAACTTCACGCTCGTTGCTTCAATCATTTTAGCTGCTCTCTTTGAAAATTGGGTGTGTCGGGATGTATTTTTGTCAGTTTCAATTGTTTTCGTAACCTCTTGTGTTAATCCTATTCATATGCAAGCAGGCTATGAGCTGTTAACCTCTGCAGCCGGTCTGTAGATAAGTGGAGACGTGATTAACACTGCGATAAATCTCGAGAGCTCGTTTATAAGACGTGTGCGTCGTTCATTAGACATTATAGTTGGAGCTATTAAGGGTCGCAAGCAAGATTTCACAGATATCCACCTTGAGGTTAACTTCAGAGACCAGACCAGCGACATGTTTGCAGCTACTAGTACTTTGTGAGTATCGGTATTCTGGTAATTTTCATAATCATGTAACAGCTTCAGTATGTTCTTTGTCCCGATTGTATCTGCGTTCAGAATTCCCGACGCCACACGAGTCGGTCCTGTTGTATTTTAGAAATTTCACACAAAGTTTCGACATATCAAAACAATTCGGCCAGAATTTGTTTGTGAGAGTGAAATTCGTACATCCCGAAAGCGGAATAACTGGTTAGATTCTGTCTAAATTACCTTTCTGAGGTCGGTGCCAAACGCGCGCAACTTGATTGTAAAATGGTGAGAAATCCAGCGTGTATCCTTGTAAAAGAAAAAGAGGTACCGTAGCCTTTTTTTTTTCAGGGATCCAAAAAGTCATCAAAATATCCCGCTTTTAAATTACTGGTTTTGTTGGATCATGAGTAATTATTTCGATTTTAAACATCTGTTGGAAGTGTGAAAACTACCTGCAGTTTTCTTTTTTCTTTTTTCTTTAATTTTGATTTGCATTTGTCATAACGTTACACGTACTGCGAAAGATATTGGACATTCCAATGTCCTGATTCCCTTGGTAGCAGACTTCAATATTCGGTTGCTCCAAGATATGCAAGCTCTGCGTCTCATTGATCGCGCCTTTCAAAAGTGCAGTGTTCTCTAAAATATAATTTGGAAAAGATGCTGGTTATTTTTTGGTGCCATATATAATTGTTTCTTCGTCTAACAAAGGACAAAGCAGGTCCACCGACATTGATACGGGTCGTTCGCTTGTGAAAAACTCTAAGAAAACATGAATATTCAATTTTACGTAAATCATTCGAGTCCTTTATTTCAGTGAGGGTGACTCAAAAACCTGTAACCTACAAGTTTTGTTTGTCAAACCTCGCAGAAGAATTCACAGCTCACTGCACAAGTGAAAACCAAACCAATATTCGTTTCTAACCGATTTGCGACTCACACGCGTGTAGTCCACGCTTGGCACTCCAGTAATACGTGGGCCGGATTTTGATGACTTTATGCAAATTTGCCTTTTGTGATGTGATCAGTCCATTCATTGATTCAGTCATTCATTTGAAGCTTAACGTGAAAAGCGGCTGGTCTGTTTGAAAGCAGATTTTTTTCTCTTCACAAATCTCACCCGCGCTTGTCCAATCGCTTGGTACGTTGTGTTTAAGTAAACAGGCAAGCGTGCAGATTTCAAATCGAGAAAGAAAATGTGTACTTTGAATGGTGGTCAAGCGCATCCTAATAACTTGTACGTTTCTTCCAATAACAGACTTTGTTACGATATGTTTTTTGACGAGAGACTACGAGGCGCTCAACCCATGGACTCCTCTGCTCCCCAAGATGTGATCGTGGAAAGTATGTCAGAAGATGTTTATAACCCTAGCGACGATTTCTGGAAGAAATTTGCCTTACCGACGCCTCCTTATAGCCCCGAAAACTACCTACCCCAGACTGGCTGTACACGGAACTTCATCGGAACGAGGAGAAACGGCCTTCAAGTTGTTCCAGAACCGGAAGATCTGTCTTCGGACTTACCTCTGGTTCTGTCCGATGCTGAAATGGAACGGCTGACATGTAGCACGATAGATGACGAGTATATCTGGCCGGCGGGTGAGACCGACTTTGATCGAGTTGAATCGCAGAGGTTTCAAGGCAATCGCGTTGTGCTGTCGGCAGCGTGCGTGAATGAAGCCAGTGCTGAAATGGCGGCAGAACATCAAGTGATGAGAGATCTGCCTCCCTTTGTCGCTACGGTTGCAAACCAAGACCCCGCGCTTGGCCCACAACCAGTTGATAGGTGGCACCCACAGTTTTCAGGTGAATATCGCGCTTATTTCATTTAGATATCAAACACTACTGACTTTGCGTGGACTGAATCAAAGTACGTCTGGTAATTTTTCGACTGCGCAATTTCACTTTCGAATTGTATGACTACCACCTCCCCACGAGAGTAGTTTCATTGACTTTAGGAGCCCTTTAAACTTAGTTTGGTTTAGTTTCACAATCGGGAATAATAGGATCATTTAGTTTGCTTTTGTCGCATGTGAAACAAGAAATTTGTTTTTGAGTAGAGGAGCGCGACACATTTTCTCTTTGGATCTTAATAATGTAACTAGAGAAGGGGCTGCTTGTACATCACGGTAAACAAGCTGCGCTATGAACAAGTGACTTAATTTTGATGGCTGAGTCTCGTTATTAATTGAGTGTTTAAAATGCACGCTTTGTGGTTTTAAAGACGAAAGTTTTATTACTCCTTGGCTTTGTTTATAAGTTGTTTCAGATTTTCACTTCACACTTTGGCGCGTTTTTTAGTAAACTTTGAGCAAGTGATCAGAGTCCATCGCGACGTGTGGGACATATTCAAGTGATTTGGCGTTAGAAAATAACTTTACAAAAGCTTGAATCGAGATTAGTGTTTTCGAACATCTGATATTTTCTTTTTGTCAAATAGAACACACAATCTGTCCTATGACAAGCCAGCTTTTTGACTGGCCCGGTGCTAATTAAATCTATTTTTTTATTTCGAAAACAGAAACGCTTTGAACAATGGTTTCAAGCAGTTGAAAAGACTCGTTTTTGATTCACGATAAAATAAAAGTCTGTCATTCCACTATTAATTAGTCAAAGAGTATCGAAAAGCCCTATTTGCCAAATCTAGAGGCAAATTAGCGCTCATAACTAAGCTCGCGACATTTTAATATAAACTCAGTTACTCTCAATTTCATTTGTAAACTTTGCTCTGTCGCGCGAAGTATTTTAATTAATTTTGCGCAATTTTGTTTATCTCTGCAGTGGAAAATCCAGCGCTAAGGCTAGCTCAGCCAGCAGCGAGCGAGGAATTTATCCATCAACGGTTTGACTGCGCAGTGTCCAAAAAACCGCGCAAGTCGAGGAGATCAAGTCGGCAAGACTCTCCTCCTATGGAAGGCGACGATTCTGAAGACAACGAGACAAGTCGGGCGACTCATAATGTTCTCGAGAGGCAAAGGAGAGAAGATCTTAAATGTCGCTTCCAGTTTCTGAGAGACAGTATCCCCGAGCTCGAAGATAATGATCGAGCGTCCAAAGTTTTAATTCTTAAAAAAGCGCGGGAATACGTGCATCAGTTATTTTTAGAGGAGGAACGTTTACTTGCCGACAAAGAGTTAGAACGCCAAAGGCGACTTATACTTCTCGAGCGTCTTACATGCTTGCGGCAAGGTTATGGTGTGATGTGAAATGATCGTTTTGCAGACTTCTAGCTATAATGTTTTTTGACCAGTAATTATTTTAAAAGTAAGTAGCATCACATCGCCTCGATATGAAATAATTTTTTTTACATTATATATATTATTGTCATTTCGAAAAACGTGATTGAGGATCATATCAATTACCCAGATTAATACGCAGTTTATTGCTATAAAATAAACTCGATTGTTAGATATAATTTAGCGAGTTGCTAGTGACAAGTTAAATAATTGAGTGACTGGAGTTTGGTTTTAAAATGTCTTCCGACATCCAGTGTTTGCCTAGACAAATCCAAATCAAAGATTTCTCTCAATCAAATAAAACTTACAACTTTCCATCTAGGTCACTTTTAAAATTATCCTTACGTTCACGTTTCGTGTAAGTTATTTTTTACTTTTCTAACTCCGCGTATGACTAAAAGTAATTTTTCTTTCTATTTTGCATTTTTGCCGGTTAAATGGAAAAGATATTTGAAGAAATGCACCTTTCTAATACTTCTAACGCATGGCGTTACTTTTACTTTCATACAAAATTGAACACGAATGAAAAAAATATAGGGAGAATATAAACATCCATTCGTTTTGCAGGTACTAAGTAAAATGGGATAGAAAAAGGCACTAGTCATCAATGACGCATTTCTCATGTACATTTCAGTTGGAATGAAATCTACTTATCCTCGTGCGAAAGTTATCCGCATTTTCTTCCAGTAAAAAAAAAAGACATGTAAATTCAGTTTTGAGAAGTTCTGAAAGAGTTTCTCGTTATTTGTACAAAAAAATCCAAACAAACTGCTGATGTTAATACGAACAATCCACTGAGATATTTTTGTCCGAGTTAGTGAGAGGTTTTTTTAACTCACTGAAGTATAACTCGGTTAAATAACCTCTATTTGTGTGTAATCTGTATATGAAACAATTTTGTAATGAAACCTTAACGCCTTGAAAATAAACAGGCTTGAAAATGAGTAAACGTGTTGAGATGAATCTTGCCAAATAGTGACTAACTCTGTAAGACGATACAACAGCTTTGAACTAAAGGGGAACAAGTTCAACTAAAAACAATTTTAGAAACTGGTGAAATTTTGAAGCGAATTATCTCGTTCGTAGCAACTGGAGCAGCTAAACAATGTAATTAGGATGTGAATTGATTTAGTAGGATCCAACATGGATCTTTGTCATTTAGCATTCTAGTTTGGCTGAGCGCCTCGTAAACTCTCTGTCCCTCGCGTAATTTAGGCGCGCAACGAGCGAAATAACGAAGTCAGAGGTTGTTACAATGCGCCCAACTTTGAAAAATTCGAAATCAGATATGTCTGATTTTCTTTTGTTATTGTGAGAAATCAATATCAGAAGCGGGCTATCCATGAAGACAATTTCCAGATAAATCTCCCATATCAGGTTAACTGACGCTCAAACTACCAAGCGGACCGATTTTATCTTTGTATATCTACTGTGTAGAAACGTAGTGGTGCAATGGTTTTCAAATCTTCATTTCATTCATTTGGCGGAACAGTAAATGTTTAGAAGCCATAGCACAGCTGTCATTTTTGATATTTTCCCAACAGTCTGTGGTAAAGCTGTTTTTTAATGTGCCGTTCTGTACTTTGAAAGTGTCAACGCCCTAGCTTCGATTGCTTGCCCAATCTAAAAACGTTAAGCCCAGTTATGCTCGTGAAAAGCAAAAGTTTTCGAGTTTATAAACTTTTTAATTAACCAAGAGAAGTAATTGCGCGAGGGTTAGAGCCGCGCGCAATGAGCTTAGTGGTTGTAAGATCACAACAAGAAGATGAGATGGAAGCAATTTAAGTCAGTGCCTCAGGAGCAGCATAGTTTGTTTTCATTCTCCATCTTAAGGCGGCGAGGTAAAGAAGGTTTTAAATTAAATATAGTCTTCAGAAATTGTTGGGGTGCAAATCAAAGGTTTTGCACAAAACAGTTAATACTTTCACCGCAATAACTGGGATTACAGTCAAGTAATGTCTGTTTTGTAACATAACCGCGCCCAAGTTTTTTGCTTATATTTGATCGTAAGTTTAATCTGGTAAACTAACTCAAACCGGCGTCGTTGCTTTAATTCAAATGCCATAATCAATTGCCCGCCGCAAGCTTTTATTCTTTGACTTTTGTGAAGTGCAATCAAAACAAAGTTAAAACTCAGCTGACACAAACGAATGAAATGGACGATGCCATGCCCGTGAATCGCGTCGCACTGTATGGCAGGAAAATCGTTATACCGCAAACGAAAATATCTGTCCTCTTCAAAAGTTTTTTTTTCCATTAAGACTGGTATCTTTGTGATAAATTGCGCGCGCTACAAACGGTCTGTTGCTATTAGTTTCGACCCAAACAGTTTTTTTTTTTATTTTGTTTAGAAGCGCCAGGCGGGCAAAGCCAATGAAAATCTTTTGTCTTCAAACGGATGAATGCTTTTTCTGTCTTATTTACGGTTAGCTGTGGAAAACTCCAAATCTATAGCCGAAGATTATGATAGCTAAGCGCCACGAAAATGTAAAAACTTTACAGCAGTTTTGGATCCTAAGAGAATATAATGCTGTGTTCATGTGTATCCTTTGATTGACTTTGTGATGTGTTATTCTCTCGATGACAATCCTCTTTCTTTGCACACGTGTTCTCTTTGCTAATTATGACTAAGCAGGAACATAATTATGCGGCGAGACGGTGGGGTGTTTCAGATTAAATATATTTTCACCGACAGTTTTTACAATTAAATTTACCACGATGTTATGTAAAGATATTTACGCTGAGTGCAACAAATGACCGCGTTACCATGTGAAAATACTTAATTTAATGGACCTCATTCATGATGTTAAGAAAATCGACTTTATCAACATGCTTATTTAGACTTATCAGATCTTATACGTTGTCGGTATCAGCCCTTGCGTGTTTTGGCAGAATTTGTTTATCGCGCTTTCGTGTTTTCGGGATTTTAGTCTTCAATTTCCCGCTTAATTTATCAGGACGAATTGCGTGAGTCAGTCAGATTAATGAAATTGACGAACTCAGTTAAAACGCAGGGCTTTTAGCAAAGTAATCAAAATGTGTGACTAGTAGCAACGGTCTGATTTTAGTTGGCACGCAATATGTTATATGCCTTTGTTAAACAAATCTTGTGTTTCGTCTTTTGTATTTCAGCTGTAATTACCTGTCACGTACAAATGCTTTTAGTGACCGACATTTCTTTGGCTTTACCAAGCAATCAAAAAACCACAAAGGGACTCTGCAAGAGGAAATAAAAACAGCAAAGTCGCTTTTCTTACACATCGTCGATCTCTAAAGCAAAACTGTTGCCTCATTGTCGTTTTCTCTTTCTCCTCACGTTGCCATGTTAAATGTTACAAGCTTCTTTATATCTTTGTTGGATTATAGGGTTGCTGATTACCCAAATCATACTCACGCAGCACGGCACACAGTGCTGCGAAATCAGTGTTTGGTGGACACTTTTCTTCCCGCCAGTAAGACCATTGTGCTCAAATGGGTCTCTTATTAGACGGCGGGATAGGTTATTTGTATTGCAAACCTTTATGTGTGTCGCCTTTTATTGTCTTTGTTTGCTGGTACCCTATTTGTGCACTGTTTTACAATTTAGGTTTTTTTTTTTCACATACATAACTGATGTAGGAAAAATCAGCTTAATGCTATATACTGACTACAATATTCTGAGGTCAGTTTAAAAAAATAGAAACGCGCGCAAAGACGCAAACTAGACCGTTGGCGGCTCAGTGTAATCTTTGCGTGGCTTGCGTCTTACGCGCACTTAGGCCTTTTAGTTCTTTCATTAATCTTCCGACGTTGCAGTGCGTCAGGCTTTTGATGATACGAGAGATAACTCTAAAAGGGCATGACCTTGTAACAATCAAGTTAGCCTGGATGACGATTTTGGACTGTGTTTAAGTCACGCTTACTTTCGTGCCTTGGCAAGTTCGCAGACGCTATAGTATAGCAACGTACTATTTGTTTTGTGTTTTTTTTTTCAGTAATCCTCCGCAAATAATAGAAATGATACTGTTTGAAAAAAACAGTTTGTCATTGTGTTATGGTTGGTTTATTCTTCTAAGCCTCAACTCAAGTGTTTTGCGCTTTTTCAGCAGAAGTGCCTGTCAAAAATAGGCGGGAAAAACAAAATAATGCCTTCTTTCTCACGCAATGAGTTTTTCACTTTCATTTCCAACTGCGCACAAGATAAAAGTTGAAAAATTCACTGGTTTCACTTTCTAAAATATCGAAACAACATCACATAAAGGTAAAATTCCATTAGGTTTCATTGCAATGGACGCAAACTCGGGTTTCATTAACCATAAAAAATGCAGGACAGCTACAGCCGTATTGTACTGCGTCAACGCTTGAATCCTGTTGTTTGAATAAAATTCAAGACCTGGTGTCGCCTTGAATCATTCCATCATATTCGTAAACAAAGGGGAAAAAGATATTGTAGGAAGCTTTGGTACAGCAGAGACCCCACCGTGAACCTAAACGGAGTTCGAGCACTTTTCCCATTCTGTTAACTGACTAGTGATAATTTTGAAACTAATTTAATCCTAATGGTCAACAGAAACATTTACTATTCATTTAGCCACAATTAAATTTCCGCAACTTTTGAGTCAATCAATACACATGAGAAACTGAATACAAAACACATGAATTGGCAAGAAAATGTTTTAAGGGCCTGATAGCGATAGTTTGGTTATCCGCTTCTCTACCGACTAGCACAGATTTTTCAGGAGGCAGTGATAAGTTTACGTTCTTATTATAGGTTGCAGCAGAGATTTTTTGAATAAGTTTGTATTGCAGCTAAGATCGTCCCAGCTGCAAATCAAATGGCATTTGTTTTCTTAGCGAGGCTGTTCCAACCGATAAAGATACTTACACGCATAAATGAGCGGGCAAACGACTTTTTCTAGTTTGTATAACTGACTTAAAAGAGCGGTATGTTTTCGACTTGTTCAAGGATCGACATTTTCCTGGATGCAAAAATATTCACACAGAGTCTCGTAAGAAACAGAGCAAAGGATCATGAATATCTGCATTATTTTGTCCAATATAACCTTGTCTGGAGACACGCCTTCACTTAAAAGCGAAAAACGCGCTGCTTGAAACAGTGAATATGGATTACAGTTGCATCTTTATCCAGAAATGACGCCGCAGTCAAAACGTAAAAATGCATGCACAAAGGTTTGAAGGATGGAAAAGTTGCCAAAAGTATTGTCTGGCAAGGTAGTATGGAAAAGTGAAAGTAGAATTAATATATAGCTTAAACAAAACAGTCTAAAGAAGGCTATTAGCGTAACAAAGAAACGTAAATATGGATTTGATGCTTTGCCAACTGAGCTTTGTTCAGTGACGTGGAATTGGTTTTGGAAGCTCGGATTACTACTGGCACATCTGGCTTCACGCCATAGACAAGCGGAAAATGTATGTGTACAAACAAAGTGGATCCACACCATTGTTAACTAAAAGTGCGTAACAGTCTATTATATTTTTCTGATAACATTAGTTCCTTGTTTTGCAGATACCGAGAAGAACAAAACAAGTTATCGACTCGGGAAGTGCAATCAATTTCCCAGAAATAGCATTAAACGAAAAATAAGTTAATAACACGAATGCTAGATTTTCCAAAACTAAAACTTATTCAAAGCATGAATTCAATTTGCATTAAAAAAGTATGCTCAACACGTTGATAGACAACAAGTTATATGACGCACACAAGTCACGAAATGTTTTTCGATATATTCGTGAGCGCGTCTGGTCAAAGCCCTTCGTCAGAGAAACAGCACGTAACCTTATTAACTTATTTGATAGCCTGACAGTGCTATGAGAATCTTGACTTTAAGTGAGTAATTCTCGCCTTGTTGAGATTGGACATGCAAGAGCATATTTTGTAGTGTATTGAAGTGCTGTTTTAGTTCGGTTCAAGTGGCACCAAACAGATGCGGCACTCTTGTTTCTTTAGCAAATCCAAATTTGCGGGCAATCGAATTCTTCAATCAATCTATTACTTACACTTCAAACGAACCAAGCAACATCAAAGCCGAATTAATCGCTTCGATGCTAAGGAAAAAATGGGTAAAGGAAAGAGACGATCAAGTTCATATTGCTCGATTTGATGGGAAACGTTTACAAAAGAGACGCGGGCTAATGGCACTTCCGGTCTGTCAAGGCGGAGTTGTTTTTCAGTGCAGTCACTTCCTTAAGCAATGAATTGTATACATTTCTAAACCGCAGGTCAAACTTTGCGTCAAACCACTATTTTATGTAACTTGACTTGCACTTCCACGCATTGTTCAATGGTTGTTTATAGAAAGCGCTCGCGGGCACTGATTTTTAATTATTATCACCATTATCACTTCCTTGATCGCACAAGTTATGCCTTGGAACGCTGCCGATCACATCACATACGTAAACTTCCTATAGCCATTTCAGTGGTTACCTGTCAAGTGAAAGCAAACTTGCGCCAACATGAGCAATTTTTAATGACTTCGTCGCGTCTGTGAGGTTTACCTTGGAATCGCTACTAGTATACACTTCCTGTAACTGTTCAAGGGTTGGCTTCCAAGAAAAAGGAAACTCTAGTCAACAAAGCCACTTAATTACTCTGCGGTTTCTCGTTTCTATTCTGGTCCATGATTTATTATCGTAACCAATATAGTGATGTTATCTGTTGCGCTGTTCAACGCTGTTCAGCTCCTATTTCCGACTTCCCGTTTTACACAGGAACGAGAGGTTGGACGCGTTAAGCTGAAACACGTGCCAGGAATGGTCGGCAATCACTGCTAACACAGGGCGCAAAAGCTGGCGATCAATCTGTGCGGTCTGCTTTTATTAGCCGAGTTTAATCACATATCACACGGTTTTGCTTTAGATAACATTGCAGACGCACAAATAAAAAAAAAAGTTTCTCTGTTTAGCACTGCCTACCATGACGTCACCTAGAGATGCATCTTCAATAAAAGCACACTTGCACTTCACATGCTAACCTGCGGATAATGCGCCGTCTCTCATCATTTCTCGGCAGTTCAGAGTTTTCTGAGAGAAACAAACGCCAAAACTGTCTGAAGTAATGAGGGGCGGGTATATTCACATGCTAACATCTTGAACTGGAAATTGATTGTGGTCTGGAAACATGTGCAACATATGTATCTAAGCTTATCCGAGCCTCTTAATTATGCACTAGTCATTTTAAACCCCCGCCCCACCCCCACCCCTCACCTCCCCCCTCCATTGCGCGATACCCGGCGCACTTTTACTGTCAGTGAAATGCAGTGAAAGTCCCGTCTTGCGGGGGAAAAATTCAGAGTGAACTCTTTTAACAACTGGAGCTTTCACAGGCTTTTTTTACACCACTGAAGTCAAGGTTACTGATTTTTCCCCCTTCCTCTTCGTTTCTTCTTTTTCTTGCAGTCCATTGAAATATAGAATAAAAAAATCACTTAAAACACGGCAAATCAGTGCATGGGATATTTAACCTTTTGTTATCGATGGCTCCGAAGAGGCATGATACTGTATTTATTGTGCGATTGAAATCATACCTTCTTTGTTAGTTGTGCAGCCTCCATGTTTTCTGCGAAAATGCAACTTGAACCTAGTCTTCTAAAAGAGATCGTGAACCACGAGTGAAATCCCCGCCAAACTCCCGCTCAGCCATCGCATTTTATAGCGAAGTCGTGAAAAGAGGTGGATTCCCCGACTACCAAGGAACCTAAATCGAGTGAAAACGAGATGAAAACCACCGCTTTGCCCCGGGTATGGAGGGCGGGGGAGGGGGGGGGGGGGGTTCAAATGACTGGTGCATCATCCAAACAGTTTAAAGGTATGGGCGATGTTTTATTTTGTGTTACACATAGAGTTTGACTCTTGTGGGACAGCTTTCTCTTCCGCCAATTTCGACAAAGTAAAATGTGTGGTAAGCCATTTCCGAGATACCTTGTGCCTCTGTTTCAAAACGAGGACTCGTGCAAAACCTTTCATATGAAAATGAGATTGATTTGAATGAAAAAGAACCAGTAGAGGGAACACATTTTCAAGCGAATAGTTTTGCACGAAGACCCGTTTTGACATAGAGACAAAAGGCAACTAGGAAATGGCCTGTTCAAGGTTACGCTGTCCAAAGCCAAGACTATAAGCTGGAGCTTACTACGAGCAGAGCTTACAAATAATATAACAAACAGATTGTTTAATGACTAGCTAGCTACACGTTAAACCGAGTTTCACAAGCGACGCAAGCCACAAGAGTCCACACAGCCATACCATGCATGCAGGAAAGGAATTGCCAGGGTAAGCATAAAACAAATCTCTCTTTCAGAATAGTAGATTTTATGCAAACCTTTCCTTGTCTCAGGAGAAGTTAGAAAAACTTGGAAAGAAAATTTCAAAAACAACAATGTTTACAGACTGACAATTCTAGTAAAAAGAAGCTAATTTCGCTGTCTCGACTTCACAAAGACTTGAAAAGCTGTTCGTTCCTTGTCATTCATGTGTGGTTGCCTGGGATCGGTACACAAAAGACATGTAACCTGGTGTGTTATAAAAACTGACCTTTGTTATTTTTCTTTGGTTTCAAGTTATTTTTCTTCATTTTGACCTTTTTTCCGCTGACGTAAACGTGTACTACTCACGCACATAACATCTGTTTTTGTAGGACAATTGTTTATTCGATGGCATAAACAAAAGTTGGCTCAAGCGCTGTAAAATATCCAGGCATGGAATACTATGGAAAAAAAAAAACAGGAAAAATCTCAAACCAAGGCTGGTTTCTTGTAAACAAACCGAAAATGTTCCCGCTAGAGCTTTCATCAGAAATCGTTCAAATTTGAAATATACTGACCGCACTACTTACATCTCCATCTCAAACATCCAAGGTGTTTATTGAAAACCAATAAAAACGTTGAAGAAGTTTTTTAAGGTCATTTCGAATAATACAAAAGCGGTAATTGAATTAAAATTTTTCGTTTGGAATTCATCAAGACATCTTTCATCTTCGACATGATGTTTGAAAATTTACTCATCGAACATTTGGCCCGTAAAACCTCTTGCGAGCAACGGCCGGATCAAGATGAAAATGGGCTGTAATTGGTGGCTGGTCAATTGTGACTCGCCTGTTTCCATTGCAGTAGGAAGACATATTGATGGATTGACAGTAAAGCATCACAACACATATTATGCATCTGGCACATCTTGAGAACGTGTTGTATGTTATGGACCGTACTATAATTGTTACAATAGTCACTCTTCTTGTACGGCGCATAACATACTTATTTCATCTCTCTCAGTTGGCTCATATTTTCATTTATCTCATATAATATTCCACGTGGTGCATTGACTCAAAAGTTAAACCTTAAAGCAGAAAGCGTTAACATTTTTCGTCCTGTTGTGTAGAGAAGAATAGAAAGAGATCTATTGTTAGTTCTTCTGTTGTATACAACAAAGATAGCATCTTTGCACAGGAGTGATTCTTCTTCTTAGCTCGTCAATAGCCTATCCTCATTTGTTCTTCTTCATATCAAACTTTGCCTATTGTTATGGTTTGAATTTCCTGAGACAATGGCGACCAAAAGTCAAACCCAAAGTTTGATAGGTTTCTTTCTTTTTTTTGTCAGTGTTCACAAATGACTTGAATAAACTGGGGATGGTACCATGTTCATCGCCGGCAGTGAAACCATTTTCCAGTATCACGAGGGGACTGTGTAAGCAGACCATTTTCGGGATTCCGAGCGGAATCGTACCTAATACGACATTTTTAGCAGCCATTAGTTTTCGCATAATCTGAAAGTTCTAGGTCACGGTTACATGTCCTGCATTTCACTAAAACAAATGCAGTTTTTCATTTATTATTACTTTTAATACGAATCCACCAGAGTTACCTGTATTCTACGCCTGCAGGCAATTCTTATAGGATATGTAAGGGGAGGGAGCTGTGTGGACGAATCCAACCTTGGATGCATCATTACTGGCCTTTCATGAAACCAATTAACAGAAAATATAACAGTTTCCAGTGATGCTGATTGATTAGTGAACGTGTTCAGCCCTAGTGTTCACTACTAGTGTGTTGCCTTAGGAGTGGTGTCCGTCTTAGACAGGTGTCAATCTTGGAGAGGTGTCTGCCTCTCTGACGAGTTCGTCTTAGAGAAGTTTCCATCTTGAAAAGATTTTTTCCCAAGAAAGGTTTCTGTGTTGGAAAAGGGTTTGTCTGGGAGAGGCCTTCACTTTAGAGAAGTGTCCACCTTCGATAGGTGTCCGCATTAGCCGTGGTCGCCATGCAGCTCGGAGAGGTCTTACTTTTAATCGCATCGGAACAACTTTCTTATCTGAAAAGAAAGCGTATCCGTTACGGTTAGCAGTTTAAGTCAGTAGAAAACTGATATAGCGTAAATATTGCGTGGCGTTTATCGCAAAGAAGAACTGCATTTTAAGTGTCCACATTTTGCTTTACGATCCAGTGACTTGGCTTGAAATTCATTTAGGACGGAGAGCTGTATAACGCGAATGAGTTGGAATGGGGCCAAGCAGTTGTTCCCGTTCGTGTGCCCAGTCTTACTCGTTCGAACTCAAATGAAAGCCTGTATTGTGTTTAAGCGCGTCCAGTTACTCCAATTCTCAGACCAACGCCGTGTTTTTTTTTTTTCAAATTTGGAACCAAAACACTCGGTCTCTCAAGAAACTGATGCTTTTATTTTCTAGATCGAGGACTGCGTTTGGATAGAAGATACTTTGATATTTATCGACTCGGAAGTTAATAAATGTAAATTAACCGCTGTACGGAGGTGAAGCTGATGTTTTGAGTATTAACGGTTTCATCTTCGCAACGTGATAGGCTAGGGGACTTTTGTAGCTACTTTGAAAAATTTCGGCTCGGTTGTAATCGGTGTTAAAATTCTAATGGTGTAACAGGTGCCCTTCAAAGTGATTTTAAACATCTATGTCAGTATTTTTTTATTTTACAGCATGATTGACAAAAAATATCTTGTTTTGCTTATCTGATTATTTATGGTTGAACTACTTTAGCCGTAATAGGGTTCTTGCTTGCTACTGTTTATGTAAAAGGATGATTTCGTCTATTACGTTGCCACGGTAACGTGCCAAACAGACCATAACAAGTAAATACGTGGTCCTTTTGATGATGGTAATCAGAAATAACAAACGTAGACAGAATACTAGCTTCCTTTAGTTCTTTGAAGCGATATTTCTAAAGAAGGATTGGAATGCTATGATATTGGTGGAAGGTCAGAACTTATCGATGTAAACTGAAATAGTTTGCCCAGAAATGATCAATTAAAGTTGAGCTAGAGAGGTGTAGTCGAGCTAACTAACGAAAATATCGATCTCGGCATTTCAAGATACGCATTTTACACAATGTAGTGGAATCCCGATTTCTCGAACCCTCATTTTTTTTAACCTCCCGATAACTCAAACCAAAAGTCTTTTCCCTCTCGTCAGTCGAACACTGCAATATTACCCCCGATTTCTCGAACTACCCGATTTTTCGAACCAAGTTTCCCTTGGAGGATGGCAAAATCGGGATTCCACACTGTACATATTTTAGTAAGCAACGGTTGTCATTCATTCTAAATTATAATGTTTCAAAACGCTCACATCATTAACCAGGCTTTCAGGACAACTGCAAATTAGCCTCCATAGTTAAATATTTATTCTCATATTATTGTGGCGTTATTCTCTTCCATTTCCGTCAATTTTATCATAATTTTTGCAATAACATAAATAAATAAGTACATATTTGCTCTCTTATATCACTATATACAATTTTTATGATAGCAATAATCTATGAAATTCCTTTCTGCGATATTCTAGGGTCATCGTTTTTTTTTTTCCAGCTCTAAATCTGGAGTATTCTTTGCGCTCTTTGAATAACATCCATTGCAGTAGAGAACTTATTGTTCTCTTTCGAAATCCTAGCTTATTCTCAGAAGTGCTCCGTTAAAAGTTCTTTTTCTTGCCATCGGCCAGGCCGTTAAGGCAATTCACAGCTTTTCTTTGTCGAGATATCGGCGTCTAACAGTTCTTCGCATTCAAGTAGTGCGGGGTGAAATTCTTCGCGTTTTCGATCCAGTAGCGTCGATCTTTCGCGACAATCGTTTGTTTCGCGGTACTTTCCTTGCGCGTTTATCAAAAACAAAACCACATGAAGGTTGATCAGGGCTTGTCCTACTCCCGCCAAATGTCATCGACATAAGATCTGAATTCAGCAAGTTAAGCTGTGTGTGAAGCTTTCTTCTCTTGATAGCGAGCTCGTCGCATTGCTTCGGTTGTTCCTTCAGCTGTTTAAAATGACTTCCGTGGCAACTCACGCTGAAGACATCACCTTCGTCGCTTTCGCTTTCATCATCTGATGAGGAAGTTTCGATGCTTGCCAGAACCAGGTAGTCTGCGTCTAACTCGCTATGTTGCTTCATCACCGCGGCGTCCATCATAGGGCACATGTCCAAATACAACGACCAAATAAATCGAAAAATATCCTGCTTTTTCCTTTGTTCTGTTCTCGAACGGTTCGTTAATGTTTGTGACGCATCGGGTGACATGTAAGCGCTAATTGTTGCTCGGGTGTTGTTGAACAACGCGCTGAAAGTTCGCGCATGAGAGGAAAATTTTGTAAATATTAGAAGCAGTCGCCATAGCAACTAATTATTTTCAAGTCAAATGCAAATGTTGCCACAGGCTTGTTCTGTATCTTGATCGCTGTTTCCTTGACCACTATAACGGCTGCACAATTCGTTGATGATGAATGTTGAGTCTTGTGTTCCCAGCCATCAGATTTCGAAAAGTAAATTGGAACTTCGCGTGAGAAATGTCTCATGGCGTGATCTAAGATGTTCGTGCTGAACAATGTTGTGTCCAGTCGTAACGTTAATTTATGGCATGTTTTAGGTTACCATTGTAAAAAAATAATCCTTTTCAATCATCCTATGAAAGAAATCGAATATCGGTCAGCGTATAAACTTACGATATATTGCCTTAACTAGGCGAAAACACGCAAAAATGCCATCAGGAACGCCGTCATCACATCATGAACAACTAAAAGTTATTTTGATTCAGCTGTGGAAGCGAGAAGGGGACTGAGGCAAGTTACTTGCGATCACTAGATCGGAATATATCAAACTGTTTCTTGATTAACTTGCCAGGGGTTGCTAGATGATCTTGTAATTCTATTTCTAACGTGGTATTTAACAAGGAATTGCGAGAGTGAAGCAATTATTGAGCTCATTATAACTCAATAATGCACTCAGCTTGCGTCACGTGCGTACATTATCGAGTGAACGCGCGATAAGGTCTTTCCACAAATGTCACGTAACTCGCCTAAATACCTTGCCAGAAATTCTCAAAAAAACTTCTAAATTTCATAAACGTTTTTTCTAAATAAAACACAGAGCTAAGCAAAAAATGACTATGAATATTTTCAGAAGCATATAATCTTATATGCTTCTGATATTCCTAAATATCCCTAAATTTTCTAAATATCGTAATACTTTCTTAAGATCTGGGAAACTTCTGGATATCCCAAAAATATGCGGCTGTTTGTGGAAGGCCTCCGCGCGATTCCAAGAAATTCCAGCAGGTTTTTAAGGGAAATAGCGAACATTCGCATCGTAACATTTCTATGTTTATGGTGAATATATAGGAATTACCCTCGACAAATACAAGCAGCACTCTTCACTCGCGTTCTAAAAAGAATTCTGCCTATTTATAACTCGAATTTCCGTTATAATATAGCACCAGTGGTGAAACTCCTAGGATGACGTGCTTTTCAGAACATAAATCACAGAAATGACGTCATTTTGCAGTACTGAAAGTTTCAAGTTAGTTCAATTTTTGGTATAATACTAAAGCGATGGTGCGAATTCTTTTTTTCCTGGTACCTGCCACAAGTTATTGCCATGCTTCTCTGTCGTGAACTTATGGCTCATTATAAACTGCTACTTCTCTATATTATCAGCGGTATGCATGGATCTCGACTCCTCTATATTATTACTGGTATGCCTGTAGCCTATCATAAACCAATACGTCTATTAATATTGGCATGCTTGCTAGGTGTGGCTTAAAGCGCATTGTCCACTGTAAACAACAACATTTGAACATTTTTTCGAGAGAGAAATGACCTTGAAAGTTACGTAAATTAGTGGCTTTACTCTCGATGCCTTAACAATAATAAGCGCAGCATTTCTACGTCCTCTTGACTCATGGTGGACCGCTATCTTTTTCGTATACGCCCCAAATATTTTGATCTAAACTTCTCTTTGCCTCCTCGAGAATAAATAGAACCGATACAAGAAATGGAAATAGTTGTTTTCTCAATGTTTCGATTTGTTAGATAAACCCTCTGTGGACTCGGAAGTAAGAAAAGATAAATGAACACAAACGCTGAAAGACCTTCCTTTCGCATTTGTATTCTCTGATAGTATTTCATGATGACGGCCACTAGGATAGCCTACAAATACCGTAAATCCTCGAATTAGCGCCCTACCCCCCTCGAATAAGCGCCCCTTCGAATAAGTGCCCCTCCTATTGACCAAAAATTTAAAATAAGCGTTCCCCCTCGAATAAGCGCAACCCCTTCCCTTCCCCTATTTTGTAGACGAGTAATGAGAGAGCAAAGGATGTATAGTTTTCATCGTGTAGTATTAAATTTGTACATTGTTTCAGTTCACGGTTTGTGACCACAGGAATTTCTAATGGTGCCGCGATTTAAACTTTAGGATCAGCTTTTTATGTTGATAAACAGCTTTTGTTGTTGTTTACGTCCGCATGATGTATTAAAAAAAAATGTTCATGTCAGGGCACGATTTGGGAAAAATTAAATAAGCGCCCCCCTCGAATAAACCCCCCCCCCCCCGTCTTCTCCTAAATTTGAAATAAGCGCCCCGGGCGCTAATTCGAGGATTTACGGTACGTCCACTTATCATCGCTGTCGGCCAAATCGGCTGGTGCATCGTCAACATCAAATTCTAGATAACCCAATAGCGATGAGTGCCGGCTGAAATTTGCAAGCTCGCAGCCCACTGGAATGATCATGTGTCATATATTTACACAGGTGTTTGACGTAATAGACTCTTTTTCAGTGGTAAAAAAATAAACAGACCTTAATTTTACTGAAGTGTGGTTGACAGAGATGTATTTGTCAGTCAACTTTTGATCGCCAAAAAAGCGACGAAACGGCGATGATGTTTGACGTGTCTGTTCGGCGGCAATCAGAAGTTTTTCGAATACCACACACGTACGTAAATTTTTACGGAGGTTTAACTTTGTCAAATGACAATTTTTCGTGTGTTTGCCGAGTTTTCGGGACTAATTTTTGCGTTTGAGAAAGACTGGCTTTTCTTGCAATGTTCGGGACTTTTGTCAGTAAGGGATTTTCCCAACTATATGAATCATATATAACCTACGCATTACAAACAAGAGAATCACATATGCTCCTCTGGGAATGAAGCATCTTCAGATGTTCCATTTTTATAAAGCTCAAGCAGCTAAATATCGACTATCTTTCATGTAATTTTTCTTTTATCGACGAAAATGTGGTGGCATTTTTTCATTTAAAGTTTGGAAATTAGACGTGAGAGCGATGTTAACTAAGACAACGGATAAGGAAAAGGTCAAGTTGAGCGCGCACTGTAACGTGGGTGGCTGTATGTAGAGGGCAGGAAATGTGTCTAAACTTCCTGAATGTTATTAAGCAATTGAAGTCCGCGGATGGATCTGTTCTGTTGTCTAACGGAAGTTTTTTCATGTCCGTTTGTGCGTCCGGAAAGCCGAGGGCGAAACTGAACGTCTGGTTGCCTAGGAAATGTCTGACTTAATCTCAGAGAGAGAGGGAGACTGGATTCTAAACCTAGGTCTGACTGGGTGAGACATCGACAAACTGTCGTTTCATAAATTAAAGTGGCCAGACGAGTGAAAAAAAACAAACAAACGCTGTACCGGATTTTCTGTTAAAACATATCAAAGTTGTCTCACGTTTTTTGATTCATCAAGGCTTGAGAAGCAACATTTGTAATTATTTTTGTGTCAATGTTAGCAGTTCACTGTTCTGACAGCTTCACGTGGGCAGAATATTTCCCTGAAGGTGTTGTTTCTAAGAGACGTTTAAATCACCGGCACCCACTTTGACGTACTTTCAACGGACACCGAGTGAGTGGAAACATATACAAACGTGTTACAACTTTATGCTCGGCTTAATCAGCCCCGAGGAAATTGTCCGGTGTCGACCGCTTATATTTAATAGTGCTTACAAGAGAAGCGCACTAACATACAATAGTATTTTATATGAAATATAAATTTATCCAATTCTATGGCAAGCAATTCATGATCATATCCTGCTAAAAATTCTTTTGTATTTTCGTGGGAATTACGAGCTAATTCTTACAAGGTTTTTCAATAACTCGTCGTTTTTTAATTTCTCAATATTCTTTTGCTTGGTCAGCAGTTCGTCTTGCCTCTGAAGTTCCTGAATGTATTGCACCGCAGATTTAAGTACAAGTATTTTAGAAACTTTGTGTCTGCTCTCTATTTCTGGGATGCATTGTCTCAATTTGTCATATTTAGAATTCATTTCGCTGCGACGTTTTCGTTCGAGTTTATTCCTGAAACCTACAACAACTCCACAACCCTCCCCGATTTCCTTTTGTCTTCCTCTTTTTCTTCTTCCTTTGTTTTGTGCCAAAGCAGGCTGCTGTCCAAGCTCAAGTTGTTGCACCTTGCAAACTCCAAAGCAATTGTCATTATTCAAATTGAAGAATACCTCCAGATCTTGAGCGTTCGTTTGTAAATAATCGTCCTCCACCGTGTCAGCAATTTTACTCTCGCTATCTTCGCGTTTTAATTCTGTTCCTTCACATTCGTCCTGGTTTTGTTCTACAACAGGAAATTCAAACACTGTAGTACTAACTGAACGTTCAAGACGCTCCAGAGTTGCCGCCGGAGTGAAATTCTCGGGTAGGTACATGGAGAGGTCCTCGGAAGGTTTGCGACCAAACGGACTCAACAACATCATGGCTAAGGGACTTGCAGGTGACGAGATATCACCTGGATTTTTTGCAAGCGGCGAGAATGGAAAGGTTGGAGTACGTAGTGGTTCTGCTGAATTAAACGCATCCAGAAGAATTGATTTATTCAATTTCGGACTCCAAGGGTAGTTCAAGTTTCGCTTGATTTCAGTCTTCGGTTCAGTGCGACAATGTGATATGTTTTGAGATCCTTTTACCGCACGTTTCTCGCGGGAAACAACCTCATGCATTGCGAGATAGGGACTTGGAGAAAGATCTTCAAAAACGCTGTCGTTTTCTGGAACCACTTGTAAACTGTCTTCCTCCCGTTTCTTTGACAGGGACCGTAAAACTTTCTCTTGTAACTGTGTCAGTGTGTTCTGGCTGCATCCATACATGTCATTAGCTGGCCAGTTGGCATAAATGTCGTTCATTTGAAAAGATAACATCGTAGATTCATTAGCCATGGGCTGAAGCAGAATTTTACAAGCAGTCTTATGTCAGCGATTAAGATGTCTCAGGTTAGTTCAACTGAAGCTTTCAGTTCGAAATTTCGTACGGACGAAATAATCTTGAAACGCCCGGATTTGGTCTATATTTATGAAGATAAGCAAGGAAAACGTTTGCGCTGTGATTCGCCCAAAACAACAGAACTACCTGCTATGAGTTGGCTATTCAGCACTTTGTTACGTCATACCTTTTTTCGAAGCGCTTGTTTATCAACAAATCAATTCGAGATTCTGCTACACCGCCTAACGTATTTGGAATAATTTCGAGTCGGAAGACTTTTTTTTAGCGATTATTGCGAAAAAATTAATTTTAGTCTTGAAAGTTTTGTCTTGAAATAACTCGTAACAGATTTTGTTAATTTTTGAATTCTAAAGGATTTCCGAGTAATTTTAGTCTGTGACATAAATGTCGGCTAGCAAGCACCTGTTTAAACTAGAATATTCTCCAAGCCCGTTACCATGGAAACTCACGATCAACAAGAATCAGCGAGAGAACTGAGCCTTTATCTTTGCTTTTTTTTAGACAAAAAACTTGAAATTATACAGTAAAATGCAAGAAAATCGCTTTCTCCCTCTTCATAAAGAGGCAAAAATAAGAAATAAATTTTTGAAGCGAAAAGTCTGGTAGGTTTAATTATTAATACTCCACGAACCGCATAATCGCATATCATTCAAAGCCGAATGGAATCATTGTTTGTTTTTAAGGCCGAGAGGTATTGCGAGAACAATAGTAAAACTAATGGGTGAGAAACTTGACATAAAAATGATTGCAGCGCATTTTAAGAGCTTTTTATCAGACAAAACATCAACGGAACTGTGACTAATAACAAATAACAGAGATGTTTCTTGTTTATTTATCGACCGTCAGTATTTGTGTCAAGTTTATGGTTCTACATCACTCGAATATTTAACCTTCTGGGGTTTTTTTTTGTGTGTGGCAAAGCGAAAAAAGTGTTTCTTCTCACTTCAGAATCCCGCCCTCATTGCATATAGCAAGAGGTACACATTTATAATTTGACAGTCACTCTCTATTTTTCTTGCTACAAATTAATACTCTAACCCTGAGTTTGATGTTGTTTTCCTCTCGAATTTTCTTCAAACTGTGCTTTGAAAATTTGCTTTCTTAAATTTTCGATTAGAACATTTCAGGTGACTCTGCAAAGAAAGTCTACTTCGGGTTTTAAAATATACACAGCAAATAATAACACCTTTTTGAATGCTCATAATTTAATTATCAACGAATCTAAATATAACTACCTAAAACGACATTCCATTGTCATTCAGTCCATTTCATGCTTTAGCGTGTAGTCTATTTTATCACAATAAAATATCGTTCACTAACTAGGCACGAAATTTGCTAAATACTGCTAACTTGTCTCGCTATTTTCAAAAATCGCCTGACTTTCTTTTCTAACCGTTTACATGTAATTAAATTAATACAAAGAAGTGGTCAAACAGTGTGGTCTGTTTTTAGACCAAACGAAGTTCTAGTCGACACATTTTTTTTCTGTAAATAGTAAAATTACGTGTGTATCTTGCTATTACTCAACGTAAATCTTTTACGCGATATTTTCTTAAAACGTTTAAGATAACCCAAAGTCAATCATTTGGTCTTCACACATATTCTACAAGCTAAGTGAACTTTTCTGTTTAATTACATGTACGGTTGAAACAAGGACAATCCTAAAACTGGATCTCATAGGACTTCTATCCTTTCTTCAAAAATCTGTTCCTGGTGGCAAGTCAAGACTTTTCACGCACTCAATTGTTGCACTTCAGCTGACCAGTTAAATCGATGAAGCAAACATTTCCTTCGTCTTCGGCCACAAGACTTGGGCACCGAGCCTCTTCGCACAAGGGGCGGTTTTCAGTAGCAGCTTTTCCTTGGTCACGGATGATGACATTTCGACCTAAGAGAGCGCTCTCCTTGTGTCCATGGTGATAGCAGACTACCGTGCGCACGTGCAGTGGCGTGGCGTTAGTTTGACGCAGTCTTCTTCGCTTCAGAAGAAGGACAGTGATCGCCACAATAAGACAAGTGGAAGAGACGGAAATGATGACCCATTCAAACACATCTGCAAGTGAAGTGGTTTGTTAAATGCTGCTGAATGAGATAACGGGGCTCGCGCTTTTTAGGCGATTGGTGAAGAGTCGAAAGAAGCGCTTGAAAAAACGATTTTCAGAGCTAGAAGAACAAATATTATAAACCAAAAAAGCAGTACAGATGGCTGAAACTGGAAAAGATTAAGACTGATTAACACTTTATCTTAAACAGATTTCTTTTTTCTTTAATTGAGTGTTCCTAAATCAGTGAACACTAAACTAGGAGGTTTAGTGTTTACTAAAATCTATATGAAAAATCTATATTTAGAAACAAATTTTAACAGATTTGACCAAAAGATGTAATTTTCCAAAGTAACGTTAACATCCCAAAATCTGAAATGGGAGAACAAATAATTGAGCTATAAAGGGCTCATTTCTGACCCACCTTTCGTTTTCCTTTCGTTCTCGTTCCCCGCATGCGCACTGGTTTTTAAGCCTCGGCTGCATACTGCCTCGTCACAAGCACATTGGCGAGTTCTCGCTATGTCACGCCAACAAGCCTTCCACTTCACGCATTCTTCAACTGAGCAGTGCGTGACAGGCCTTGCCTCAACATTCTTTGTTTGCACATCGCTTGATGTTGTTATGTCCGTTGTCATTATCGAAGATTCGATTGGTGACCGAGCCGGAGTTCTGTTATAAAATTGACGCTTCTTTTTTCCTTTTGTGTTGTTATCGGAGTAAATCCGTTTTTTCATGTTTTTCTTGTGTTTATCTTCCTTAGTCTTCTTAGGTGAAACAGGTTTGGTGTTTTCATTGTGTTTGTTGGGTGGAGTGGGTGGGGATGTGGTCAGGTTACTGGACATGGTGGGTGATGATGTTCTGTTTGCTGGGATGGTTAAGTTTGTGACATTTAACTTTGGTCCTTTCTTATCTGCAGAAAGGAAAAAGAAAAAAACTCTTGAATGAATGAATCAGAATTAATTTATTAAGTAAACGTAGATGTCCAAAGTATTTTGTTTTTTGTCGTAAACGAAGGAAGAAACGACCAACAAATATATAATAATAATAATAATAATAATAATAATAATGATGATGATGATGATGATAATAATAATAATTATGTTTCATGGGGAAACTCAACTCGCCATGGCGATTTCAGTGGGCCTTCAAAAGAAAATTAGAAAAGAAAAATCGATCAATCGATCAATGAGTTAATTAATTAACTAACTTAAAAAAACAGTCAAATTCTAAAAATAGATAACTACTCAAAATATAGAAGTTTATGAACAAACCAAACAAACTAATAAGCAAACACATTAACCAAGTGAACTGACGACTCAACGAGCCAACGAACGACTGAATGAGCCACTAACACACGTGCTAAAGCACGAACTAACACAAAAGCTAGGTAGTTGCCATGGTTACTCACCGCAGTGAAGTTCATCGGAGAAGTCACGACAATTAATGTCGCCGTCACATCGCAGACTTGGATTGATACATTTAGTGGTATCACACTGGAATTCATCTTTCGAACACAAACCATGACCTTGAAGAGAAAAGGGTACCGTGTTATAATTAATAAAGCTTTTACTTACTATACGACTTGGACGAAGTTTCTACTGAAACAATTGGATTATTCGCTCGCGATTTATATCGCGTGATAGTTGACGAGGGCGCAGCCCCAGCCACTGTCACGCGATAGAACTCAAGAGCGAATAATCTAATTGTTTTAGTATAAATCAACTTTTCGTTCAAAACTTTATCTAAATTCTCTCGACAGATACCTCGGAAACACAAAGAATCGACCGTCATTTTGATAACAAGCGCACACGGCTAGGCTACTCACAATCTACAACAGAAGAGATAGTGAGTAGCGTAGCCAATCAGCGAACGGCATTCGAGATAGAACGCTAGTAGATTTATACTAATAATTATTATCATAGTTAACTACAGAGTTAGAGACAACCACCGGTCAAAACTTCAACTGACAAATCGTTTCGTGACATTAGCAGCGATGTGTTAACTGGAAACTGACGCCTCGAAGTTCGTCAAAAATACTCGGCTACGCGTCGTATTTTAGACTCCCTTCTCAGTGTTTAGAAATGTGGTTAAACACGATCTTTCGTGTTTGATATATCACATGAATTCTGTCCATTCTCTAATTTTCGTGGACTACGCATCCATCGTGAAATTCGTGGCGTAGAGCGGTGTCGACCTTTAATTTGTTTACTAAACAAATCATTCTGACATGGCTACGTCCATATCCACATTTATCAGTAGGAAAATATCAACTTTAGCTCGAGTACGTGTGCACAGTGGACACACCAAGAACACGCTAGTTTATTTAAAAAAAGCATTTACAGCGAAATTTCGGCCTTTACAAATAAAATGATTTTTTGACCAGCAAACTAAAGTTATTAGTTAAAATATAGCGGAAGGGCTACTTCTCTGACAAATAAATAAGCCAATAAATAACTTAGACTTAAGCCAAGTAACGTGACTTTGCTCATCTAAACAGCATAGACATGTCTGTCTTTCAAAGTTCTTCTGAGCTCGTTGGCGTACCTGCAGACTAACAGAAATTGTCGCCGAATATCCAGCGACATTCGTCCGGCGAAAGAAATATTTAAGATAAATTTAAATAGATTTGTAAATAAGACCCACAAAGAATTTATAATCGAGGTTAAATAAACTGCAGGTATTATTATAAGATATTAAGCTCTCAAAAATAAGAAATAAAAACTCTAACAAGCTCTAATAAACTGGGAAAGTCAAATAAATTCCCGATCCACGAAGCCAAATTTGGAATAAAACGGTGGTGGCGTTTAATCAAAAACCTGTGGTATGCACATTGCGATCCAGGTGCTCACGTGCGATCACGCGGTCCGGGCAGACTGAATCAACTGCCGGTACGTACAGCTCCCGTAAAATTCTCAAAGTTGCATTTGTGATTCAAATTCGAAGCTGCTGGCAATAAGTCTCGGATTGATCCTACAATAATTAGCAATTCTAAACAACACTCTGAACCACACCTTAAAATCAGCGTCGTAAAATTAAACAATGTTCTCTCGAAAGTGGGTTATCATTTCATAAAACCAACTTTTGCATCGACGACATCTTGCAGTCTTTCGCTCTGATTCAAAGCAAATCGCGATGAGCTGTGACTTGTACTTACCGGTAGAGATGACCGAGAGAAAAATCAAGGTCGGAAAAAATGATGTAGGAATCTTGTTGAGCATTTGTGATTCAGAGGTGGGACAACAGACAGCGAGGGGCGTCACAGGCTGCGGGATGAAGCGAAAGCTTGTCAGCTGACAAACAACAAGTTGTTTTATAGACATCTTAGTCCTCTGGGCTTTGAAAATTTAGTTACAGCTGTAAATCGCAATCACACGCTGAATTCTTTCAGATCACAACAATAACAATGTTTCATTCGGAAGGTTGGTCATCGGCATATGCTAATAACCATTCGAATTTTTGTTGTATCGAGCAATTCCTAATTATTCTCCTAATTTAAATCACAAGTGAAGCGGTAAGCAAACATAGGAATGAGCCAACTGATCGTTTTAGGAATGCATAACAGTTTGTTTATGAGAAGATGTAACACAATCTGGATGGCGATACTTACCATTCCTCCATTCCTCTCCCCTTTTGGACTAGACAATTAGTAGTTTGAAACTACTGTAAGGGACGGACCATCATATTTTTGAGGGGTGGGGGGAGGGTCAGTCAATTTTCTGGAGCATGAATTTTTTTTTTTCTCTCACCTTTAGGTTGTGCATGAATTTTTTGGTGGGCAATAGCTTGCGCAAGAATTTTTTCATTACGTGGATAGTAGAAAGCACTTGCTCGATTTTTATTTTCATGCGGCTTCCCTTGCACGAATTTTTTTTCAGCAGTGTTTGCTGTGCTGGAATTTTGTCTTGAAAATTGCTTGTCTCCCATCCCCCTCATTAATGGTCCGTTCCCAATTGTGAACTGATTGTTCAAAGTTTAAAAATGTAACATCAAGATAAGCGTTAAGTGACAGTGACAGTTTCTGTTGACAAATTTCTATCCCGCTGAGCGTATCTGAAACTGTAAATTTGATTTAGTTCAATAAAAAAAAAGCTCAAAGCAAACTAAACCCAAGTTGCAAATGAGGAAATAAGACCGGATATATACGCGTTTTAAACGTAGCTGCACTCTTGTTTCAAAGTAAAATTTAGTGTATTTAATGTGCAACTGAGTCGCGCCAGTGCTGAATTTCCGGAAATACTAAATATACCAGAGTTTCAAAAAGCTCCAAAGCTGTAGCCAGCTTTTCGGAATGTTTCGTAGAAATTACCCTGTTTCAGTTTAATCTTTTTTGATTAAGATCTTGATTAGGTTTCTGTTCTGGAATTACTCCTAATTTAAGTTTTATTGTAAAAAGTGTGAAAACAAGCAAATAGGCTCAGAACAGAACTAATATGAGCGAGATGGATACGATTCTGAATTTTTTTTTTATTTCATACCACAAATCAGGAATAGCGGAGCTTATTTTGAATTGGGGGCAAATATGTGACCTGATATCGGCAAATATGGGACCTTTCACGCGAAAACGTTCTTTACGGTATCCGTTCGAACGGCTGAACGCACGGCAAGTGAACTAACCCAGCGAGGGCGGAAAGAACATTCCAATGTTTTAATGTTTTTCTCGTCTCGCCTTCTTCCCTACTCGGCCATACCGCCCTTGTCCCGCCTTCTTCCCAACTCGGCCACCGCCGTTCGCGATGGCTAAACACTCGTCCTAGTGACCCTTAGAGAGAAAACCGGCTGCCAGCAGACTAAGAGTAATCCGTCGCGAAAACGGAGCTTTTCGAACGCTCTTCAAACTGGAGGAATTTGACAAGGTCGGCTTTGAGTTTTGGTGTGGACGGAAAACATTTTAAAACGGACCTTTTCGAACACGATAGGATCAGGAGAACCACCTGATTACCCTGGCCGAGATTTCCTCAAACAAAAGTATAAAACAACCGGTGATTGTTGCGTTTTTAAATTCCTCCGGTGTAGTGTGGACGACCGGGCCTAAGCGTCCTAGGCTCTTAATGAAGTCAATAATCAGACGGCGTTCTTCAATGAGTCCAAAGAGAAAAAACCGGAGGAGGTCCCGCGCAAAGGAGAAATGCTCCATAAATAAACACCGTAAACAAAATAAATATTTAGGAGAGTAACTCTCTGAGGACCTCAATCAAGTTTAATATTCATTATATGTTACCAGCATTATCACGAAGGCTGACCCGGTGGCTAAATAAAGTTTTACTTTACTTACTTTTACTGTCGGATTTATCGGAAGGAACCCGGCTGGAACACATTTAAGAAAAACTCTTGTTATCATTAGTAAGAGACCATCTGTGTGGGATTCACCTACCCAAAAGGAAGTTCATGACATCCAGATCTTGGGTATACAATTTATTATCCAATACCAGGGTACGTAATTCGCGTACTTTAAAGGAAATTCATGACATCCATATCTAAGGTGTACCGCGATAAGCCACTCGTTTTGTTAAAAATTTTTATGATTCCCCTATAACACAATCGGAAGCCTGTTCACAGGCTAAGTTGGCAGAGATCTTGTGCACGAATTGAAAAGACCTCTACGCCACCTTGCCATGCTCTAATATACAGGCAATACTAATGTCAAAGCTTTACACCCGCAAATCCTTTTCTGTGCGGCAACGTTTTTTTGTCTGTAAAGGATATAACGTGGCTTAGGTCTTTATGACACAAACGTTTCCCTTGTGCAGTCTCTCGTTGCTTACGCAGCTGTCTTTTCGAGCGGTATAATAAAATGACACATAATTCTAATGTGTGTTATCGTTTCAGCCCTTTTGGACGAAATTCGTTCAGACCTTTTGTACGATAGCCGGATTCGGATATGGTGTGTCGTATTCTCTTGGTCCGATGCACTGCCAAAAATGATCGGTCGACAAAATGGACAAGAATAACACAGAAGCTCATAGTCCTTGTGCAACGTTTAATTATTTTCAATTGACTTATTCCTATGATTTGTATCACAATTGTTTGGACCTATAGTACTATGAGATCCACGAAAATCAAAGGCATCAGAGGTCAAGAAAAGGACGACAAAGACCAGAAAATGGTGTCACGTCTGCCACGATTTGATGATATTTTTGAAGACTATTTACTATTTACTTTGAATGAATGATATCCTTCTAGTTCAAAGAACGTTCACTTATCACGGAAATCTAATTGGTATGCTTGCAAAATAGCAAATCATGCATCACGTTATGATGTCCTGTCCCGCGTCACGCGGTTAATTTGGTCTCAATCACGAATCACGCTGCTAATTTTGGGGCGATCACGCGTCACACAAAAACCCTTTGCTACCCTCTCGCTGAAAATTTACGATTTTTATTACGATCAGCGGATAGTGTGTGCTCTCGGAGCTCCTCGAAAGTTGCCCGCCACTATTGCGCGATCAGTTTACTTCAAAGTGACCAAGACCTGTTGCTATCAAGTGGCACCATCATGGGCTCGGGGGTGCTTTCCCGGCTATATTAGGCTGCGAAAACTCTGAAGACTGTTTGAAACTCATAGATGTGCGGTATCCGATTGTCGTTTCCGTGACAGGATCAAACTGGTGCCCAGCGCTTAACCTGCATGGGCTAGGAATTGACCCTAGGCTAGAAACGGTTGGACTGCCTAGTCGGGGATGAGAAGGGTGGGGAGGGGGGGGGGGAGGGGGAATATATTATCTCCCTTGGAGTACTTCTTCTTGCCAGGGAGCTTTTCTACCCGTCACGTGGAGATTACGATTTTTTATGAGTAGCGAGGAGCCTGGATCGAGTTTCGATTCTTCAGACGCCAGAAGTAACATGGCGAATGGTAATAGTGAAAATGATGCGTGGACAAATTTATCACCTCGCATTATTTTTGTTCGTTTAGGCAAAGATAAATCAAAAGACGCTGTTGAAGATGAACTATTCAAGTGCATTAATCAGGTGCTGGGGGAATCAAATGACAATGGAAGCGTATTGGAGAAGGCTAAAAATTGTATAAGTTTGCCAGATTTTGGCTCGAGTAGAATAATTCAAGTGGCAGTTGGACCGGAGTTTTTGGGATTGCTTTTTAATGATGGACGTGTTTGCAGGGTTAAATGTGTTACAAGAAACCTTGATACTATAAAGAAATTGCCGAGTTCTCTGGGAAACTCTGAAGAACCACTCTTTCAAGTTCAAAGCGACGAAGCCTTTGCACGACAGCTTCAACACGAATTTTTGAATAATGGAGCGACTAGCGGAACCGTACCCGGCCGATCGCTGGTGTCTGGAACAGCGATGTCTCCGTCATTCCGTGCTTCTGGTAGATCTGGTTTCGGTAATGTTTTTGTAAGTAATCGGACTAAGCCGCGATTTGCGTCTTGGATGCCTAATACAAGTAGTGCGACTACTCAGACTCCAGTCTCTCGCGAATTCCAGACAGGAAAAGAAGAACTAGAAAAATCAAACAATACTAGTTCAACACTTGCGGAAGGAAGTGGGTCAAGTAACCAAGAAACACAGGCAGATACAGCTATGCAAACTTCGAGCTCAATTAAAACTGAAAATCTCAGTAAAGATACTTCCAATGAAGGTGTAGAGTCGTCTTGTGCGACAAAGGCAGGTAGCGAAGCAAAAGCCGAAAATCAGAAACCAAAAGGATCGGATAGAGGAAATCAAAGGCAAGAAAATGCTTTAGACCCTTCTTTATCAGCTGGTTCTAACCCCCGCCGCTCAGTCTCTTCACCAACTCTCCTCCACCGGACAGTCTTTACTACAACCTTTCCCGGAAATACGAGGCAATGGCCCGCTTTTCTGTTACCAGTTACAGGCTCTATGCCAATAATGCCCAGACGCTCAAATCTTCAGCCCCATGTTGTAAGGGCCCAGCTTGCTGAGGTGGGTGCATTTCCCAGGGGACCCACGACTGCTAATATACAACGACCTGATGAAAGGACTTCCATTGAAAGTAAAACTACAAGCAGCAGCGATGCAGATTTTTGCTATCCTGAAATCGGCAACTTACAATGGCTGGAAGCTGAAAATGTGAGGGAAACTACATCTTTGAGTTTTATTAATAACATTCCTACGCATTCAGATTTGTAAATCATTGACTAAAAAATATTGATTTTAATAAATTGTAAACAATCTTTGTGAATTACAGTGTAAATTAATAACAAACAAACAATACTGGCTTTTTCTCAATACTCAAAACACCAGATCTTAGAATAAAAAAGATCAATAAAAATGATGCTGATTTTTGGTTAAAAATTATTGTGATTTAAAAATAGGAAATTTTTGAAATTTTGTAAAGCACTAATACATGTAGCCAAGTGTTTTCTTGTGGTAAACCTTGCCTTGTTTTGTTTGTTTGTTTTTTACTGGTTTTTCACTTTTCTTTTAATAAAATAACTGGTCTGTGAAAAACTGTTAAATCGTGTACAGTACATGTACATAAAATTCTTTAAAGGAAGTATGTGTAATGAGAACTTATGTGATTTTGTTAACAGGGTAAAGAAGTTGTTTTCTCACACATCATCTCAATGCATTCAGAATTTTTACTTGTTGAGAAAGGAACTGGAATCCTTTATCACTGGCCATATGAAAGTGATGTGGCGTGCGACATTGCCATGGAGATCTCATCCTCCGAAGAACCTACGTACCTTCCATTAGCAAAGCCCCACCCATTAGGAGAGGCATTAGGTCTGGACTGTGAAGAAGTTTGTCTTCTGGCATCATCCAATGTTCGTTGCTCACTCATTACATCAAGTGGAAAGATTTGCACATTTTATGACAAGCTTCTCAGAGGTGGGTGAGATCCACTGTTTTCAATAGACTGTTGTAATGTATGATGAATGTACAGACTGCTATGTACTGCACATGGACTCATGCTCAGTCATTAGCGTGATCTTTCCATTTATTTTACATTTTGCACAGGTCTGGTTTGTTGTCTTGGAGTGGGGGTGTGTGTACATGCAAAATTGTACATTTTAATTCTATAAAAGCACACTACGGAGTTCATTAACATGTTGTTCATGAGACTGATATTCTTTTTTTTTTTATGTAGAATCTAACTGTGGAGATCCTCCAGCCCTTATCCAGGAACTCTCTCATCCTGCAATGGCATTCTCTGAACTTCAGGGAGAGAAAATCCTATCACTCAGCTGCAGTGAATTTTTTTCAAGCTTAATGACACAGTCTGGTAAAATATTCTGGTGGTGAGTTTTGTGTGTGTGCTTTCTGTAACTTCTTAACTAGAGTATAAAGTGCTATTTTGTGGACCACTTGTTCTTTTCATCCCTGACATGGTTTGATATTTCAAGAGTTAGAAACCCTCTGATAAAGTCAGCACACTTTCTCGGTTAAAGTTAAAATTGTGGTGGTACATGTAAATGTTAATTTAACCTAGTTTGTTGTTAACGTAGTGATCAGCTAGTTTATTAGAATCAAGTTGTCAATGCTTCATCCCTTTGGTGAGGTTAGTAGCAATATCAAACACAATAAATAAATAAAAATAAATATCTTAACTGACCACTCCCTCAATGGGCTTATCAGGGCTAATGGAAACAAATGATGAAACAAATAATGCAAATGAACGTATAAGATAGTTGAAAATTCCAACTGACATTAGGCAGACGTGGCCAAGGAGTTGAACTAGGGTCTACCAAGAAACAACTCCAGCTTAGTGATCAGAGCGGGACTTAACCACTAACCATTCGGCCATACTGCCTCTGTTGCACTACTGTAAGCTCACATTTTATTTGTAGCATTGTCTCAACAATCTTCATATGCAGTGATGTTATTTTTTTTGGTCTCATCTCAAACTTGTAAGGCTCTCTAACAGTTTTGTGCCCTTCAGTGACGTTACAAATACAGTTGTACAGATATTAAGAACATTCTTACAGAATATTGTTTCATTGAACTGAAGTTTTCTATAATACCGTTTACTAATCCACTTTTTGTTTTCCGTGCTGTCTTTTTCCTCAATCTTGTTCTTTTCTTCTGCAAGGGTCTTGTCACTTACTCAATACTTATGTGTCTTTTTTCTTTTTCTTTTTTTGATTTTAGGGGACTGTTACCAGCGGAAGAACGCCAAAACTTCAGGCAGAAGTTGAACAAAGCAACCAATGAAGCTAGTAACATTGGTGTCAATGAAAAAGTCCAGCTGCGTCAGCACTTTCCTGGATTTCCTGGCGCATTAGTCTACAAGTGTTGTAAGATCAGGGGACCAGTTGTAGGACGTCTCATTGGTCACGAGTCACCAGAAGGGCCAAGCACTACTGTGACAAAAATCAGGGTTGAACCACTGAATAAGAAAATTGACAATGGTGACAAATCTCTTGGTGAGGCTGGAAAATTAAATGCAGATTTGCCAGTAGAGATCACTCCACGAGGAAAAACTGTTGAAGAAGAATTAATTTCCAGTCACAGTGATGCTGTGAGATCCTCCAGCCCGCACACTAGTGTAAGAAGAAAAGCCCAGAGTATAACTGTGTCAAGTAATGGCTGTGAAATTTGGGAAGTCAAGGATGTTGTTTTTCTTGAAAGTGAGAACAAACTGTTGGGAACAGTTGCCGCTATTGATGGTCCTCATGTTATTGTCAAAGTTGCCAGTTCAGTGTCACCATCAGAGTCATCATTACGTGTGTTTAAAGTCTCTGAGCTGGAGTCTGTACTAAGTGACAGTCCGGGAAGTACTGTGACTCAGCAGTTACCAACCAGTTCATTATACAGAGGGTGCATTCAACATTCTCCCAAGTGTATTGTTGGAAGTTCAACCAAATTGGGAAATAAAGAAGTCCATGCTGGTCTTAAGCCTGTTGCCATGACAACCACATCAGCAGGAATTTCTCTCGTTGCCCAACGCTTGTCTGACAGCAAGGCATTTTTCTTGGGACCCGCAATGGACCAAGTTATCGACAGCAGTAAAGTTTACACCTGTAGTAGTGATGTAAATATTTCCTCAAGCAATGACGACGGTTCATGCACAGTGGATGCTGAAGCCATCAGTAGCCGAGAAGCAGCTCTCATACCAACATCTTTGGTACATTCAATGGCACACGAGAAGCCAGTCACTGGATCAAAGAGAAGACGAAACAGTGGTGATGACGATGATGATAGTGTTTCAAATAATGCACAGGCGAATTCAGCAAATGAATCATCAACCCCTGATGGTCTTTTTCCATGTAACTTTCATTGTTCCAGTCACAGATTTCCATTACTTCACTCCACCAGTGAATATGACATTGTATTGCTGACTGATGTTAATGGCTGCCTGTATCCGAGGCCTTATGGCACAAAGTTGTCAAACCCAACTGTTGGGGAAATTCCTCCACTGCATAGCTTTGGTCTTGGGACAAGATTAGGCCGAAGTTCTGAAGGGAGTTCTATACCTGAACGAGTATTAGTAGCATTTATAGGTAAGTAGGTCCTGTTGTTCAAAGCACAACTGAGCTAATTTAGGATTACATTTAATTTGAATTTTGCAGTGAGATTTTCTGTTTCCAATATTTATCTTTCAGTTCTGACTTTCAGTTTGACTAGTATTGAACACCTCAATATGTTAGTAATAGCAAACACTTGATTTAATATATGATTTAGATTTGTTGATTAGAAAACAGCCATAAGAAAATACAAAATCATGTTTTCATAACTTGATAGAAACACAGAACTAGCACAAGCTGTTGATGTAATGATGGTGTGAACAAAGAGAATTTTCATTTTGATCATCAAAGTTAACAAGTTGTTTCTTTTTTCACGTTGTTTTCTAAAAACATGTTCTCTGTGTTTCTATAGAGTTATAGAAACGCTCATAAAAGTTTGTGAGAACTTGCCTGTGGCTTTTGTTCCCACAGCATTTCTCATTCTCCCAAACTTCCACTTGTGTTTCTATAACTTGATAAAAACACAGTACATGTTTTCTATTTCTTAATTAATGCCTCATTATTTTTGGCTTAGTATTAATCTGCTTTCTAACAGCTTGGAAACAGTATAATTTTCTGTCTTTTACTGTGCCATCACCGTGCTTTCTAATATACTGGTCACTTAATTTTTAAACAAATGTATAAGCCTGCAAAGCCCCTAAAAATTCAATAAAGCACAATTTATCATGAATAGTCAGCAATAAATCTGCCAGCAAATAAATTTTGATGTAATATATCAAACATGAAAGACTGCGTTTGACCACATTTCCAAACATTGAGAAAAGAGCTGAATGTATGATACATTAATGTAGCAGAATATTTTTGACAAACTTCAAGGTGTTTGAAGTAATGCTGAGGGGTAACCTTGCAATGGACTAGTATCCTATCCAGGGGAACTCTTAGTCGCTTCATGCTACGGAAACTGGAGATAAGTGCCGACCTAATGGGCCACTTGGCTCGTATGCAGACTTTACCTTGTCTTTTTTTCGCCAGCATTTCAGGAACAGCATCTTCTGCAAGCTGTGCAATCTGGAATTGTACAAAAGATCAAGGGAGCGCTAAACTGGCTTAAACAGCTGAACAACAGTAAAGATATTGGGAAGGGAAGTAAAAGTGTCACAAAGGGCTCCAAAAAGATGGGCGTCACAGACAGTCATGGTCAGATTTATGAAGAACCAACAGGACATGTGACTGTTATCAGCAAGAGAGTTACACAGCTACTTCATCAACAATCCACTTCTAACCAGAATGTGTTGCATATTTGCTGCGGCAATCCAACATTTGTTGAAAAGCCAACTGAAATCCAGAATGCTGTGCAGAGCCATGGTAAGGGAACATCTGCATGGATGGTTTCAAAATTCAACTTGATAACTTTAATAGTACAAAAAAATTTTCACTGTTACAGGCTGCAACCATGTTAAATTTGTAGTGACCATGGCATTCAAAAGTCAATTAAGGTGGCTCAAAACAGTTTTCAGTTAGATTTCAATGGGTCGTTATAACCGCTAATTATCACTTGATGCTACAATCATGGTACCAAGAAAATGCCCACTCATTGGTGAACACGCTGTTATCATTTTCATGACACAATAGGTTACCATAGCAACAGTATGACCTGCTGGAAACTGTTTTGAGCCACCTTAATAGTACATACATGTATATGTACATGTACATTCTTTGCAGCAGGTAAAATGTTTCTCTTTCAAATGATGTGTGACAAATGTACATGTAGATTGCTCAAAAATCTAAAAAAGCTCAAATGGAATGGCCGGGCTTTCCATCCAGCAACTGTTCTGAAAATTTCAAGCTTTGTAACCAGAAATTTGTAATGCTATATTCATCTAACTTATCTCTTTCTTCCGTCAATTCACACTTTGCTCTACAAGTACATTCATGTTTACAATAGGGTTCTGCAAGAGGCTTGTTGTGTTAATTAATTTTCAATTAATTCTTTCTATTTATCGTGTGTTGTGTTTTCCAGCTGCAGGTCCATCTACAGCTGCAAATCCTGTGAATTCAAATGGTCTCCCAATAGAGGTAGCTGGCTTACACATGCTGCTTAATGATGAAGTGTTTGCAAAAGAGCTTGTGCCAATGGTAAGACCTACACAGTATATGCGATAGAGTACAGTAACATTTAAATGTGATTGTTGTGTTAAGGGAAAAAGCAACATAAAACAAGCAAAGGTTTTAAGCATTGGTTGTGAAGACCTATGAAACAATTTCATTGTACATTTGCGCCCTTGGTATGAATGAACCAAACATTGCATAATTGTCTTGTGCCTGAAAAGAGCAGCCGCATTTCAAACACCTTGAATGCACTTATTGGTAAAATTTGCTTGTATTATTTACAGCTTAAAGAGCGCGATGCTCGTGGAAACACTCCCTTCATGACAGCAGTGCAGTGCCACAACTTTAAGGCTGCAATTTATATTCTGGATTTTGTGGAGAGTAATAAAGGTATTGTACAATCATATGCAATCATATGTAAGATTTCATTAAAAAAAAAACAACAGATATTGGTCATAATTCTGACCTTTTATTTGTTTGCTGTTTGTAGACAACATCACTCCAAACTTGCAGTGTTCGATGAGGGACATGATCTATCCTGAGTCGTTTAACGGCATGACACCTCTTCATGCTCTTGCTGTAGCTTGCACGGAGAATCTTCCTCCTAGTGGGCTAGGAAATAGTCTGACAGTGACCAACCTACCATCCAGTTACACTCCAAGGATTCTGTTGAAGCTTTTCCAAGGCAGATATCCATCAGCTTACAGGGCTACAATACCTCCTGCTTCAATGGAGGGCAGAAAGGTGAAGTTTTGTTTGTCACCTTTATTTCTTTTTCCTGGGATAGCACACGACTTGTACTTGGTGTTATTGCATCGTATATTTAAATAGTTATTGCAAAGTCAAAGAACAGTCACTAAGGAAGCTATGGCGCAATATTTTAAGTCATATTTCTGACCATCAAAAAGACTTTCAAATTAAAACTTAACCTAGTAGTTTTCTTAGTGTAGAAAAACAATTGAAAGAAGTAATCTTACATTTATGTTAAATCAAAAAGACGGATTGCGAACGATAAACTTTAAAAAAATCGGCGAATTTTCCAAAATGCGTCATGTACAATGTGGCTGATCTAATTCCATTTTTGTTCTTAATTTTTTGTATTAGTACTGTCGCAACAAGACACCAAAGCAAAGACTAGTAGAGAAACTTCGGAAAAGTAAGGTGAAGAAGATCCCTAAGAAACCAGCTGAGTCCAAGAGAGGAACCCTGTTAACACCCACTACATCAGGCGGCAATAGCCATCCATGGTCAAGGCGTTATGTTGAAGGAGGAGGGCGAATTCCTGTAGTTGGCAGTCGACGAGAATCACAAACAGGTGAGCTGATGTTTGCTAGGAACTTTTCTCTTTCACGTGGCTACAGTGTATGTCAGAGTGGGTAGGTACAGTATTCAGAGGCAGTCGTTGTGCAGTAGAACTTATGAGCTCCTGAACTAAAGCATTGTTTCTGTATATTACGTTTTGTCCCCAACTATCATTTTGACTTGATAATGACGTTAGCTCAACGTCGAAACGTCGTCGTTTTTTAACAAAATTTTTAACTTTCTCAATATGCTTAGAAATATTTTATCGCAATTTTTTATAGTTAAATGTTTAGAAAAATCGCTTCTTATTCGTTGTCCCCAAGGTATGGTGACATTTTCTGATCCTAAAGAACTCCGGCAAGCCCTGATCGAGATGGATCATCACATGGTATCTAGTGAGATGACAGCGCCTGAAGGAGGACTTGCCAGTCTAGTACAGCATGTTCTGCATGTTAAACTCACTGAGGTTGGTACATTGGAATGTCAACATTTACCACTGATTGACCTGAACAACTTAGTCCTATTTTTCTCTGAAAGTGTTAAGCAAGAGGCATGAAAGAAACTGTATTGCAGTGTTTATTATTTGTTTTAGCCCGTGTAGCTAGCGGACGTTTGGCGATGTATAAAACTACAGTACATGTACCTTTGAGCGTTACTATTGTTACCTCATGTAAAACCACCAAACAGGACCGACGAACTTCAAATGTTTTGAAGATGCGCCATACTCGCCATACATGTACATGTGCATCTTTTACAATCAAGGCCGCCTTTTGTGATCAAATTTCTTTTTGTTGGAAATGAGTAGTTTTGCACTGGGGTGGGTCAGAAACATGAAATAACACAAGACATACTGTTTACGTAAAGTATTATTTTCAGGGTTAATTATGGAGTTGACAAATAGTCTTAGGCCCGTCCACAATACGCCGGAGGAATTCGAAAACGGAGGTTTCACTTTGAAAACGCATCAAATGTTTTCCTTCCGCGTTACTCCGGAAGAATTTAAAAACGCAACAATCACCGGTCATTTTGGATTGGTGTTTGAGGAAAACTCGGCTGGGAAATCACATGATTATCGTGACGTCACCGTGGTGTGGACGGTTGGCCTTACCGTAGAAATAAAGCTGCGTTTTCAAATTACTCCCCCGTAGTTTTGACGGGGCCTCAGTGTATAAATGCATGAACCTTGAGTGTGAAAATGTGAATAATTTATAATGCTCATTTCTTGTGATACATCGTCAATACAAGTTGGCTGACTTGTTTTAGAAGGTCCTAGGCGTGCATTTATGATAGTGGTATTACATTAAAGATGATGTTGTGAATTATCCAGGTGGAAAATGACGAGACAGAGAGAACAGAAATGGAGGTGGGTGTCCGAGGAGGCGTGTATAATGTGTCCAATGTTGAAGGAATGGCCAAGATAATACCCAAGACACTGTGCTTTACTGATCATCCTACGCAAGACAAAATAGTGGTGAGTGGAAACAATTCCTGCTTAAACGAGCTACTTCACGGTTTGCGCATCGTTAAAAGTTTAGCCTAAATTTTTCAAGTTTGTCGTTTGCAATCCGTTTTAATCTTCCCCATCCTTAACCATCCTTGTTTCTGTATGGTTTCTTATTATCCCTTATGTGTTTTTCTATGGTGTTTTTAGTGAACCACTATTTCAGGTTTCCTTCGATTTAAAGTTAATTTTGTTCATGGCCAAAATAACTCAAAACACCGTGACTGAACTCTTGAGCTAACACTGGGAATCGATGCAGACTGATGTAAACACCTATTATGAAAGTACCTTGTTCTTGATTTTAACATCATTAAGCCAGTGGGAGTTGTTTTGTACTAATTACGAGCGAGACCTAACCGATGTAATTATGTGTTCTTTAGGATGCCGAAGATAAGCTTATCGGCCAATTGTTTTCTCGTCTTTTGTCCTATTCAGAGGTGAGTGATTGGAATTCTATTTTCTTGAACAGGAAAATATGCAATATTTATTGTCGAAAACGTTAGGATGCTCGTGTGTTAACATTTCAGTCTCAAGTCCAAAATGTTGATAGAGATTTTAAATTCTCATGTAGAACTTCCTGAGAATTAATTTTGGTGCCATATGGCTACTTAAATTGAACCTTATCTGATGATTCCCGTAATTCTCATCAACTGTCAGCTGGGCTAACTACCAATATTGTATAGAGATATCAGATGTCGATCATGTTTTTCAGATTGCTACCGCCAGAAACAAGGAAGGCGACACATCTTTGGCATTCCTGGTCAATAATTCTCGATGGATTAAACTGAACGCCAGCCAGAAGCTGCGACTCACCAAATACGGGAACCTTTTGTTTGGACAAGACTCCACATTTACTGTCAAACGGGAGCTTGGACTTCAGCCAGAAACCTCCAGACCTGCCGAGAACGGTGAAATAATGGCTGAGATCAATATAACAGGTGTGACAGATGCCTCCATGCTGGAGAGTAATCTTCTAGCTCAACTCGACGACATCTCCAGCAGCTTTCGAAGCATTGTAGATACACTGACAGCACTGGAGAGGAGATGTTCACCAGAAGATGCACAGCAGCAGAGCGTGCAAGCAGATTCTGATGAGACAGCAAAGCCAGTAGACAATGAAGCTTCCCCCAGTGGGAATGACCCAACAGCTGCAGGAGCCACGGACAGTCCAGCGCCTGATTTGATGAGTTTCCCACCAACTGTAGCAAGTGTCCCTGATGATCTATCCAGTGAGAGTTTTCCTGTTTTGATACAACTTACACACAGCTGGCCCTCTGTCGCGTCAACTGTTCTGGGGTACTACCCTATGGGTACTTCTGCTGGGGGCTCAGACGTGGACATGTCCGAGGAGCAAAAGGGTTCTGGTGGTTCACTCCAGAAAGGTCCGTCACGATCTGGTCCAATAGAGTCTTGCTCCCTGGATTCGTTTGTCTTTGAATTGCTTTCTCATGCTGACGAAGCTGTCTTGGTGAGTTTTGTGGAGACTATTATCACTGAAATGAACAAGCATCCTCAACTCCTGACACTGGACGCGGCTCATCGGATTAGTGAGCTACACATCCCTCCAACCGCCAGGGATGTTGCTATGATGGTTGGAATCAAGTTTCTGAGGTCTGTCATCCGACAGTTAGCTGTACACCTCAGCAGGTCTGGCTTATCCTATGTTGACCTTCGAACCCGCCTCGGGTCCAGTCCTTCAGCGTCCAATGTCCGAAACGTTCAGAGTGACAATGTGGAGTTCAAGAGGAAAGTCAGGTGAGACAAGAGATGCCCGGCCCCCTGACGTACAAACGTCTGTGAACTTGTCAATTACTAGTAAATGTACCTTTTTAGCGGGTTTCAATCCGTTTCTTTTTAAACTTAACACGTTGATAAACTGAAACCAACCTTTTCACATGCGTTCTGTATCGTGGTACGTTACCCATCTTTGTTATATGGTTTTTGTTTGTAGCCGATATAACGCGCACCCTGATCGGCTAATTTTAGGGTATTGTTCCACGGTCCGATTTTGGGCCAGCAAAAACAAACCACAAAACCATGGAATAAACAACTTTCTGACCTCGAACGTTCGGTCTTTACAGGAAAATATAGACCTCGCTATCGCTCGGTCAATACGGCAAGGTCTCGGTTTGAGATTTTCCCGTAAAGACCTCACTCTCGGTTAATAAGTGGTTATTCCTGTGCAAACAACTTGTAATGACCATAACCTTCGTTTCACAGAGAACTTGACACACGACCGCGATGGTGAATTTTTAAGTAAGCTGAGTTTCAGGTTGTCGGTGCTCTGACATTCCTTTCATTGTTAGTTTTATGTTAGCCAATGATTACACCGTAGCTAAGTTGACTCTTTGGGACATTTTCATAGAGCATATAGCTTCAACGTGTACTTCTTTTCTCAATGTAACCACGCACAATTGTTTGTCCTTGTAGAATGATTTTGCGCTCATTTTCATGGCTGGCTGTGCATGAGTTGATCCAAGCCGCGGAGGCTTCCGTTGTTCCCGTCAGGGAAGGTGTGGCTAAGCCTCAAGCCCGCTCCACAGGCTCCTCAGTCAGTAACAGCATACCCAACCCTAATGGAGGATTCCCGGGTGCTAGGTTCCGGTTTAGACCAGGTAAATGTTTACTCTGTTAATCAGTACAGTGGAAATCAGTACAGTGGAAATCAGTTCGGTGTAAAACTAAAACTAAACTTAAATGATATCTTAAACCGTTTACAGTTGTCATAAAGCTAAACTCAAAGCAAATAACACAAAAAATAACCCGTGTGCTTGATGAGACATGCAGACACATGCATGATTGGTTTGCGTGAACACAGATACTAGTCCTTTCTTAGTTACAGTCGTCTCTTGTTTTGTTACAAATGAATGAAAGTGAGCCACGCGTAAGTAAATCGAATTTGTCAAATATCGTTAAGTTTGCTCTTTTAGTTTTCTCAGCTTTTTAATACTGTAACTTGCATGAAATACGGAGTTGTTGTTGTGCAAACTTCACCATAGTGTCATTTTACAAATCTTAAAATCTGATTATTTTATGATGGGCAGGAATTCGTGTCAGTGGTCCTCATGACCCTTCTGGCAGGACGCAGGGTCCCCCACTTAGGACAGCTCAGAGGTAAGGAGAGTGAGAAATTCATTGTCATGCCTTGTGATTTGAATACAACATATTATACATTAAAAGCTCGCGTTTAAGAACCTAAAATTTAAGAACCTGATAGGCTAAAATTTCCCAGTTTTAAAGCAACCTCCACATAAGAACCATTCTAGGCTAAAATCTCAATACAGGTTTTTATTTTCAAAATATAGGTTTTTTGAAATATAATACAGTACATCACAAGCGATACAGAAAAAGTTAACAAAAACTAGGCAGAGCACTGGCAGTGTTATAAGACCACTATCTTACTGTACTATGAATGATTCAATATGAAGGCCACACTTATGAGTACAAGTTGGTTTTTAAGCAAAAATTAAGAACCTGATGATTAAGAACCTAGGTAGTGTAATTTCACAGTAAACACCATTTATATAAGAACCTATGGAGGCTAACTTGAAAAAACCTAGGTTCTTACACGCGGTTTTTACTGCGTAACTGTTGTCGCATAGAAAAGACGAATGAAAATCCTGTCGTTCATTTGTTGAACTGTCGTCTTCCGTTCTGTCGTCCATACTCCAGTTCCTTACATGTTGTTTTTCTCTTTATCCACCAGGATTCAACAGAACAGGTCCACTGAAAATTCTTCATCGTGCCGTGGAATCAGATTAGCAAACATTGTTGAAGGTTCTTCCGGGACCTCCAACAAGAAACCTTCTCCGAGCCCCTTTAGGGCCTCTCCGTTTGAGCTTTCAAGAGGCCTTAACAAAAAGAGCTCTCTTCTGGACAGCGACAGTGATTCCGATGACGACGCAGATCATATTGGAGCTTTAAGCGGCGAGGGCGACAGCGATATGGAACTTGACGAACCAGATCGGCGGTCCGTATCCATGGCGACAGGAATTACCCATGATCACCCTTACGCGTGGGCTTTGGATGGACGCGTTGCTAGTTTAAATGAAGGAAACGGCATGCCTGGACATATTCATGTAAGGCTCAACAAACCAAACCATACTTCGAGAATATTAACGGGCAGACCCAAGAATCCCTTACACGGGCCCCTGTCCCTTGTCATATGTGACAATTTACCCATTGTTTATTGGGAACTTGTGGATTTAGGTGCCAGTGTTAATAGGCGAGTAGCAAATTAGATGTAACATTTGGTTGGCGTCTAATTTTGTATAGGTTGCTTCTTTTTCTCGTCAGGTTCGTCACGAGATAGGTCCGTTCCCCGGTGCTATCCCTGTGATTTAGGTACTAGTGGTGGGATTACTACTGATACCCGTGGGGCGTGTTTCCTTTTCGTCGGATTCCCCGGTAGTGTACGGTATACTAATGAACTAAACGTTCTTTGGTTATAGCTTCCACAGTTGGCGACTAGCGTGATTTCCCCGCCCAGCGTTCACACTGGAAACTGTTACTTGACTCGCATGTTCTCACGCCTTGTCAAGGAAACATTGGACCTGATGACCACACTCTCCCAGGACACTGTAGCCTCGCCACAACAGGGTGCGGTCAGTGAAGGCATCTTACCCGCTCTGTCGATAGCACAAGAAGAGTGCCAGTCGATTCAGAACTCTGTCATGTCCAACTTGGAGAAGTCATGGGCGTGGCTGGCGGGGGTGCTGGATGTGGTTGAAGGGCAACTTAGAATGGGGAAAAATTTTGATACCAAGGTAGCCTCTAATTTTCTTATTTAGTATTTCAATAATATCGATCGCATTTTATACTAATTGTCTTAATTGCTCTTGTAGCATTAATCATGCTAACCATTGTACTAAGCTAATTATACTAACCGATGTAAATTTGTGCAATATCAATGCTGTGATCAAAAAAGTTGAATCTTTTTGTTGCTTTTCAGCGGTACCTTGCCTCACTCCAGCGCCCTGAAGACACGGAATTAGCCATGTTGACAAGGACTGTGTCAACTATCCCCGGGGCCTCCCCTGAGGAGTATCTAATGTTTCTTTTGAGAGCTCATAACAACGAGCATAAGGATTCACTTCCTGTTGTTGATATGCTGTGGTGAGTGGTTTGATTCACTTCCTGTTGTTGATATGCTGTGGTGAGTGGTGTGATTCACTTCCTGTTGTTGATATGCTGTGGTGAGTGGTTTGATTCTCTTCCTGTTGTTGATATGCTGTGGTGAGTGGTGTGATTCACTTCCTGTTGTTGATATGCTGTGGTGAGTGGTGTGATTCACTTCCTGTTGTTGATATGCTGTGGTGAGTGGTGTGATTCACTTCCTGTTGTTGATATGCTGTGGTGAGTGGTTTGATTCACTTCCTGTTGTTGATATGCTGTGGTGAGTGGTGTGATTCACTTCCTGTTGTTGATATGCTGTGGTGAGTGGTTTTGGGAATCAGATATTTTGTTAAAACTTCGCGATCAGTTTTGTGTTGCCAGATTGATTGCCTGAACAGGCATTCGTGTAACTCGCGAGTATGACTAAAATTGTCCAGTCGGCATGCCAGCAGGTCAAGCAAGGCGTCCCGAAAGCCTTAGTCTTCGGTCGATCACTTAAGACTTTAATGATCTGGTTACATTTTTTCCGTACTTTACCAGAATTCCTCTTCACCATGTGACTCAAATTGTATTCCTTGTAGTTATGAACATGCTGTGTATGTCCTGGATGCCTTTATTTACTCCATGACGCACTGGCCTCGCGCTGGAGTAAGCTTCGACCGCAGTATCTCTGTGTCGAGTCACGATGGAGACGATTCTGGACCCAGTTCCTCTCAGCCTTCGCAGCACGAAGATGCCTCAGGCCTAGAAACTAGGCCTTCCCCCAACACGGAGACCAAGCGGCGACGGAGGCACAGCTACGAGCGAGAAGCCATCTTGAAGTTCTTTGGAATGGATGTGATACACGTGGACAGGGAGAAGTTTCTAAGCAGTCTGCAGGATACACTACAGCAGAAATTCCCCAAGGTCCCTAAAGCATCGTGGGAAGTGTTTACACATAACGTGACAATGGCTCGTCAGAAATCAAGTGACGACACAAAGATGGCGTCACAGAGGGAGACTGATGAGGAGTCTGGGCTGCCGACCACGTTTAGTGCGATGGGCATGTAAGTAATTATAATGAACTAATCAGTTCTATACGGATTGTGAGAGTGTTCACACCTACTTGTATCCTAAGCTGATAACATAAAAGCTGTTGCTTATTTTATCGCTTTTCCTTGTAGACATACCTACACCACTCCCCTAGTACTGAATTGGTCACCTGATCAAGTGATAGGAAGATGGAAAATTTCTGTGGATCTGTTTTCCCGCCTTTTTCTGGCGGATGGCCCTGGGGCCGAGAGAGACAGTTTCCTAGCAGCACGTGCTGGTGTGGCGGGAAGGTTGGCCAGGTACGCATGCGCGTTTGGTTCCGCACGAGTTGGACGGCAGTGTATGCTTATATAGCCGCTATTGAGTGGTTAAAAATAAATAACAAGCTACTGTAATTTTCGTGTTCTTTTCTGTTCAGGTTCCGTCGCGCTGCTTCTTATCTTCGTGAATCCATCACAAGCGAATCTCAGCAGCTTGGTGTTTATGGAGGACTGGGCGGGAGAGTCGGTACCACTCTCTCACTGTCAATCAAGAGGCAGAAGATCCAGGAAAATACTCTGAGAATACTTGGAGAGGTAATGTTCATGGCGCAACACAAGAGGTCTACCAAAGATTTTTACACAACAATTTTGGGCGAGTTTATTGGAAATAGTTTCCCTTACCAGCTGCCATTCTGTGAAGCACTTCTGTTGTCAGTTGTTCTGCTATTATTCACTTGTAAAACAAAAACTTAAGGTCGCAAGTTCTTAGTTCTGATATTACCAGGACTCGCTGAAGATAGCCTTTTTTGTTATTCGTGTGACAAATCGTGTTTGTAGATATCTTTAGATTGGCCTTAAACTGAATCCTAATTTCCTCCTCCGAACCTATCTTGCAGATGTCCACATTTCACTATAGCAACCTACGAGTCAAATTCGAGGGAGAGGAGGGGTCTGGGCCTGGAGTTAACCGAGGATTTTTCGCTGCAGTGGCGAATGCATTGAAAACGGATGAAAAGGTTAAGTACGACACTTTATGCCACTTTAAATTAAGGATTGTGCACAAACATCAAAGGTATCATCAAACTTATCAAAGGTAGTCCGCAAATCGCACAACGCTCTTGTGACTACCGTGACTGATGACGTCACCGTGGCTGACGACTTAACCGTGGCTGATGACGTCACCCTGACATGCCATAGGAACCGTGATTGATGAACTGCTGAAACGAGGACTATTCACCTTTAATTGGTCATTGTTACCTTTACTTTATAGACACACAGAAAACTTGGGCTGAAGAAGGAAAATGTTTATTGCGTTGTGTTATTTGCATTGTTTCTCAGCTAAGGCAGTTAACTTAACAGTGTCATCTGATTTGCAGTTGCCAATGGAAACCACAACTCTACTCCACGAACCAGGCAAGTTACCAGAGCAGAGTGGCTTCTATGCACCTAAACCATTTGCCTATTCAGAGAAATCCCCGGAGGAAAATCACACTAAGGTAACTATCTTCGATCTTGATGAGTTAATAACTGAAGGGAGCGCTGTGGGAAAGAAACTCTCCAGTTTCGGTAAAGCGAAAAAGAAAAACATCACAACTTTATACAGGAAACAAACTCTTTGTTGCAAAGTCTCGGAGTAGTTCTTAAAGAGTTTTTGATTCTTGCCAGTCAATCACACGTTAGTACAAATCCCTGTGAACACTCTGAAAATTGTCACGCCCGCGTGACGTCACAGAACATGTCCATAAGCGTTGCTCCCTAGCAACTTCTCTGAAGGTTCCGTTCGTATTGTCCGTCTTATTTGGCCATGTTTTCATGTTTGTTTCAGACTAATCGCCTGAAGATGTTCACAGCCATTGGACGATTCATTGGTTTGAGTCTTTGGTTCAGCAACACTGTTCCACTAAACTTCAGTCGCCACGTGGTCAAATTCCTATTGGAGAGGTATTTTTCTCTAGAGCACTTTCTGCATTGCTTATCAAATGAACAATCTTCATTTAACTTCTCGCATTCGGTGATAGTCATTATGCCTCTTCGCTATCACGAGTATTGATCTGAGGTGATAACAGAAGAGTCATTTAACTGTTTAGTTTGTATTTAGTCCTGTGGTAGAGGTCGTCGTCGTGATTGTTATTTCCCAGTGATACGTTTAAATTTCGTTTGGTATCTACAAACATGGTTGATCATCGCAGTTATACACTCACCTTAAGCAGTTGTGAAATTAAAACCTGAAAAAATTCAGGCGACCTCCGCGATGTCGATGCAGTACTCTACCAACTGAGCTATCAAGCCAACTGGGAGCTGGTCATATTGTGAGTCGGTAATATACCCGTAGATAGTGAAGAATGCAAGTGAACATATTCACTTGGTTCAGTGTGGTATCTGTCAGATAACGTTGTTGGCAAAGTAATTTTTTACATTTTTTCATCATGATGATTGTTGTTTCGTTTTATTCAGGGATGTCACGTGGGAAGACCTTGCGTTTTTCAATGCTGACTTGTTTGAGGGTCTCAGTCGTATGGTTCTTGACAGTCATCACCCAATGATGACGTCAGAGCGCTTTCAGGCCACCTACTGCTGTCATTTTGAGGTGAATTTTTCAAGTTAGAATTTTCTCTTCATTTTTATGATTGATCATTTCTTAAATGTTCTTTTTGCCGAATGAGGCATGTGAAGAAAATGTCCTATTATCGATCATGTTATTTATTCTCATAACATGTCTACTTGACGATTGATATTGGTATTGTAAGAAGATGTCAGATGTTGGTCAGTTTTTGGAATTAAAGGTCGTCGATTGAAGGGCTTTAGAGCTATGCGATGCCTGCTTAGTTGCATGCGAGAGGTAGAAAGAATTCTTCTTACAAATCTAGACAATAATTTGCCTTTCACTTTCTGCCATCAGACCTCGGTCGGCGGTACTACAGAAGAACTGGTTCCAGGAGGCTCGCATATTCCTGTGACGCCTGAAAACATCTACAAATACGTCAGGTAATAATAATGTTTATTGTCCAACTGCAGCGGTTACTGTCCAAATAACAGTACAAATATACAGCGATATTGTACAGTAGAAAACCTGTTTGCCGTACAGGTCGGCGCGCCCACGCAAAACTGTCACACTCTCCCTCTTTCATTGATAAATTTACTGACTACAGCTGTTGGATAATAAATCTCTTATTAGATGTTTGGTGTTAGATGTTTTGGTGTTTCGTTGTTTGTATTTTGACTCGTAAAAATATACAACGATACTACACACCAAAACATCTAATAAGATATACGTATTTCAATGTTACTGTGTATTTATTGACCTAGTGGAAAGGCTGCAGGGGTAAAATATTTCAAATGAATAATCTTTTAACTCCGCTGGCTAGCATAGCCTGCTGTCATATCGTATCGGTATTTAGTAAAATATTTTCACTGCGCTATGCAGTGAGAATAAGTTGTAAGCTAATACATGTGGTTAGTGTCTTGCCCATGACCAGGGGCCCGTTTTTCGAAGGTCCCGAAAAGTTTTCGCACCCGGAAAGCCGTAGCAAACTCTCAAACCTTCTGATTACAGAGCTTTGTTATTCACGTATTTTTAATGTGAACAGAGGTTCTCTTCATACAAGAAGTTTCAGGCGTATGCACCTCTCTGTTTTTAGAAAAAGATCAACTAAAAATGGCTTTGCGGACCCGAAAAGTTTCTGGACCTTTCGAGAAACAGGCCCCAGGTCAATGCAATGACGAGACATTTACTCTCACAATGTCTGTCTCCTCTCAAGAGCGTAACTGAATATGGTGCAGGTAACCCTGAAGGCGTGTATAGGTCTCGTGTAAACAAGGAAGATTTGTGAAATAGAACTGATGCAAGTTTTTCATTATTGTTATTTTTTGCAGGTTATATGCCACTAAAGTAATGATCGGCTGTGTTGAGAGTGAGCTGCGAGCAATGAGAAACGGACTGCATGACGTCATCCCATCAGAACTCTTGTCGTCTCTAACACCAGAGGTGAGCCGTCGGTCATATTTTCAGCAGTGCGACCATAGTCAATATTGACATGGTGGTAACTGCATGAAATGTAGCATATATGTATGTCCTATCAGAGAGAAGATACTTGACCGTTGTACTTGTGATGAGGGTTGTTCTGTGAAAGTCACGCAACTTTCTTTTCTCTATCTTCACATGTTGTTTAGGATTTTCAGTTGTTGCTGTCAGGTGGTACAACAGATGTGGACATAAACCGTCTTCGTTCCGTCATCACATTCAGCAACAGTAATGGCTGTTCAACTGATATACTCGACAGATTCAAACGGTAAGTGACAACTTGCTTTCAAGCTTAATAATTCCTCGACTTTTGGATTGGTAACAACTTCCTGCAAGTGTCGTCAAACGTTGCATTTTCAGCTGACCATTCTCCTGCAAACTGCTACCTTAGCTTGAGTTGGATAGCTATAGAACCCTTTTTAAGGCGTTCGCCTACTTTGATTTCAAGTTTACCTTCATCTTTGTTGTGTTGGCTTTACCAGGTGGTTCTGGTCCATTGTACAGAAGATGACTCCTCTTCAAAGACAGCAGTTGTTGTACTTCTGTACAGGAAGTGCAGTGCTTCCAGCATTGTCCGACAGAAGGGATCCTGACCAAGGTACCATTCAGTAATTCATGGTTTGTCTATGAGCGAGAAGAGCTGCTGAGTTTCTCTGGTTAAGCCTTCAGTCTCTGTCAGTGGTTGCTAAGTAATCAGTGTTGTGTAGGGTTTTGTCGGCTGTCGCCGCACTTGCAGACGTGACAAAGTTCCTGTATGTCCGCTAGTTCTCGAGAACTCTCATACCTTGAAGCATGTCGTCATCAGCAAATGTCATATTGCCACGAGATACCGACGTAATTCCAGGCTCGATAAGATCTCTGAAATCAAGTTCTAGTGGAAGCGAGACTGTGAATAGAGGTCACACTAGTTGTTGAAATTAGACCAGGAAAAAAAGGCCACTTGTTTGATACAAAAACAATAATGACAATTCTTTTTCTCTTTTGTTTTCCAGACCTCAATATCACTGTGGACGTTATCAGTGGAAATACCAAAGCGTTACCCATGGCAACCACGTGCGGTCAGCGGATGAGCATTCCGTTGTACCCATCAAAGAAAATCCTGAAGAGAAAGCTCCTCCAAGCCATTCAGTGCCAGGGATACGGCTTAGGCTGAAAGATAAACACACTAACCCCACGTTACGGGATCACAAGCGATATTTTCACTTGAGTAACGAGATGGTTATAATTTAGTAGTAATTTGTAGAGACATTGTCTTGAGAACTTGTCACGAGATTCACACGCGTTCATCACGTGCACAGGAGATGCTGACCTTTATGAAAGCCAATGAAAAGCCCCCAGAATAGCCTGCTCATTGAACGAAATCAGTTTGACGCGTGCCCACTTGGCAAGCACGTATTTTATTTACGAAGAAGACGAGGATGTTTGGCGAATGTGTTAAGTCGTTTTCTGTGTTGAACACCTTTAACTGATCCGTCGAGGTTAATTGGTGGAGTTTGCACTGAACTATTCCAGTAAACCGTTCAGTGTTACTTTAGAGATGAAAATTCGCAAGTAGCCTTGAAGTCAGCGACTGAAAGAAATGGTCAAACAACTACCTGTTTTGAAATCAAGAAATCCGACGTATTTAATTTCAGTTATTGACAACGTAGAAAGAATACGCAAACCTCGCTTTTAGAAGCTAATAGCTTGTTTTAATGTCTTGGTCGTACAGAGGCCATCCAGAAATGTTCTTCAGGACCAAGTTAGTGAAGCGGTCTTGCTATTTTCTGGTAAATCAGAAGTTTTGATGTTTAAAATAAGTAGTTTAGTAATAAACAAGATTGAAAAGAAACAAGACTGGAATGCATGAAGCAGCACTGTTTAGCCTCAGTTTACCGTCAATCAAGCACGTTGTTTAACACTGACAACCACGCAGACACGTGACAGGTTAGCGCGTACTGAGAGATTGTGCCGAAAGACTTTCTAGAAGGTAGTTCAAGGTGAAAGGTCCTCAGACGGTTGATGCTTCGACACGGGGCAAACTCAACTTTTTTGATACCCCAACCCCCTTACCCCTCTTAACCCCCACCCCCACTTAACCCCCTCTCCCCCACCCTTCGCTGTTTTTTTTTTTTTGTCTTCAGTCACAAAGTGTTTTTATCACAATCAAAAGATTGCGTGCGGGTGGGGTAGGGGGAGGATAGTCAATAACTGGTCATTTCAATCATCTTCGAAATACAAAATTTTATTCCACAAATGCATTCGACAGATTTGATTAGAAGGCAATATTTCAGCAAGCGTTGTATATTTCGTCGCTTCTTCATATTAGAACCCGTTCTACTATAAATTTTCCAAACTAGAGGGCCAAGCATTGTACATGTGCGTTTAACTGCACTTCCTACCTATGACAAGGTAGTAATGATCTCAAAGTGAATGCACCGCTGTCCACGTTAACTGCATTTAGACGTGATTCCAGAACAGGTGCGACTATTGCTTCAAACTTAGTAGACGATAACTTTTCTTAAACGTTCGTTCAAACAATCGACCCAATCGGTTCCCAAAAAGTGTTATTGAATTCCAGAGTCTCTTCATCCCCGAGGCGGCAACAGAGAAGCTAGGCAGCTTTGTAATCTGTTGCATCGAGAAAACTATTAACAACAGTTCATGCAGTTACAAAATTCCCAGATGACATTGATCCTATACGTATACTAAATATTCGCAGCACGACCCGCTTAACAGCAGTCTGTTATAGCAAAGTTAATGGAGCGGCTTTCTGATAACCAACTCTCGTAAAACCGTAATCAAAGCCATCTTAATTGGCCAATCAGAGCAAACACAAACAATACAATAAGCCAATCAGCAGTCGTATCTGAAACATGCACCCAGTGCCAAGCGCGGGAAAACCCGACGTGCGTAAATGCTTTGAATTGATTGCTAGAATACATAACAAAGTGCTACAAGTGAACAAATAAAACATTGCCCTACTATTGAAAACCGTTCTACAAATTCGTTGTGTAGCTTAAACGGCCCTGTTATTTAACTAACTTGCCTTTATTTCTAAAAGTTACTGTAAAACTCCTCCATATCGTAAGGAAAAGAAATTCAGTATTTTGTGCGAAGGTTTTGATCAGTTGATAAAGCGTTATCATGATGCAATGTTTGATGCACGGATCCGTCCAGCTATCAGGTCTGGCGGAGGATCTTACATACCAAACCCAAACAGGTGTTGTTTGGTTTTTCTAGTTAGCCGTATCATTCGGCAGGCTTATTAATTCGCTACTTAACGAGCGCATACGATTGATTGGCGAGTCAGTGACTCTGACTCTATAAACGCATTATTTCTAAGCTGTATTTTGACATTTGACAATCCTATGTTGCATGCACTTTGCATGATTGAAAAACGAATCATTCCAAAATAAATACAAAAGGTGCAAATTGAAGAAATTCTTTTCTATTGTACAATTACGGTCTCCAAATTCGAACAAAGACACATTGTATGCAAATAAATTAGTAGCTATCAAATGTAAAATTTAATGTCAAAATTGAAAGTGCATCAGTGATCCACTGACACTGTTCATGATTCACAATGCAATTCACTGGTAGTACCCCTCCCTCCCATAGTAGCTGCTAGAATCTTCGTACCAGTCCTGCCGTTGCTGATAGGGACTCTCCATGTCGTGATTGTAGTGCTGTTGGTATCCCACGTTTGGATCTCTGTCGTAGTAAGCGTCGGGGTACTGGTTTTCATTCGCGTACCCGTGGGAGTACCCCTGATTGGGGTCCTGTCCATATTGTCCATAGCCATATTGGCTATCTTGACCATACTGCTGGGAGTACCCCTGATGATAGGGCTCAGATGTGTAACCCTGCTGATGCCCATACCCTTCTGAGCCGTAATTTTGCTCCTGCCCGTAATGTTCCTCCTGGGGATAATACTGCTGTTGATTCTGATTCTGGTGCTGATGTTGGTGATACTGTGCTTCTGAATTGTAACCAGATTGATATGCAGGTTCTGCTTGGTAAGACTGTGAGCTCTGGAATGCTTCATGGAGTTTCTTACCGAAGTCAGGCGCATTCCCAGTCACAGCCATTTTTCTGTGACTGCTTCCATGTTGTGTTGACCTCTGCCCAGCCTGCTGCTGAGGACTTTTCACTGGAGAGCCTTGCTGTTGAACACCTTGCTTCGCTCCGGTGGCATTCTGACTGGTCAATGGAGCCTGTAGTGAACACATGTTATTTTACCATCACTAGGAGGATATCACATGTGACACCGATTGACTAGAATTCGAAAGTAGAAGGAAATGCGCTTTGTCGGAAACTTTATGAAATTTAAATTTGGTCAAAACAATAACTTGGTGAGTTTGGAGGAATGAGGTTTTGACTGTTCGCAATTTCAAGATAGTTCTTCGCTTGGTGTTTTGAGACTAGAGTTAAGTTTAAGGCCCAGGTCAAACGTCGAACTTCGCATGAGACGAACTAAATTGCAATTTGAGTCGATCCAAACGGGTAAAGCTTGACCGTTGCGGTCAAACGTCGAACATTATACTAATTTAGCAGACGAATAGAACGTGTTGGTTAATCTAAATTCATCGGACGAACTCTGTTATGTCAAACGTCGAACTTATCATGAACTTGATTCGCTCGGTTTAGTTCGGATCGTCTCATCTGAAGTTCGAGGTTTGACCTGGACCTAGCTAAGGACTCAGTATACTATTTATTCTGTGCATGGTCACTTGAATGTTTTTGCACTCTCTTGGCTGCATGTAACGAAGTTCACATTCATTTTTTCTACCCGAGATTTAGGAAAAACGTTTACAAATCTCGTTACAATGCTTGCTGAAATAATATAGATTTGAAACTATGGATTTTGGTACCTTGAGGGCAGGAACCCTGGAAGGTCCTTGGAGCAGAGGCATCTTCTCAGATAAGGGTGCGGCCCCATCTTCATTGTCACTCGGGTGAAGATCCCTCCAATACTGATCTAAAAACTCACCCAAGTGCTCGCAGGCGTCCTCAAAGATGGCTTCATCAAGAATTAGATCAAACATTTCCTGAGTTGAAGTATTGAAATAAAATATTAGTGATAACCTAACTTTACATTGTACATTAAACAACAGCTATTTCTAGCTACTATTTTGTTCGTATATACGGAAAATAATAATAATATTAATATTAATAATAATAATACAAATGATAATAATAATACACACGAAAAAATTACTCGATTCTGATTGGCTAAGAGCAGTGCAGTTCAAGTGTAACACCAGTGTAAAAAGTGTAACATTAGTGCAAAAAGTGTAACACCAGTGCAAATTACACATCGCAATTCTGGATTATGATTGACTGAAAGACAATAGGAACGTTTCTGAGAAATTGATATCACGTAAAATGATGACGAAAATTTTGTGCTGACACTTTGAAAAAAGTTTTCTCTGATGTGAAGTTTATATGAAATAATTCATATATGAACTGCGTTGTAGATGAAAAAATGGCTTCAAGAAAGATCTTCCGGCACTTCCTCCGCGCGAATTTTTTCATGTTTATATTATTAATAAGTAATCATACGGTTTTCTCGTTCAATTTGGAGTTAATTTGCACTTGTGAGTTTTCAAAAAGCTGAAATTACACTTGCCGAAGCGGCTGGTGCAATTTCAGCTTTTTGAAAAACTCACTCGTGTAAATTAATTCTAAATTGAACTCGAAACCGTATGATTACCTATACTAATACAAATAATAATAATAAAGTAAAAAACAAGAAAGTAATAAAGATAGTCTAAAAAACACTGGGGGAATAGTTATCAGAAGAGGTTTATATTGCAAGTATCATCCTGGTATGTAAGGAGTTGATTCAGATCAGCTACACAAAAAGAAACTTCTAATTTCAGCAATAGATACAAACTCAGCAAAGAAGGGGCAAGGTAAGAAAACGTAGACAAAATATGGCACAAAACAGGTCTCTACGTGATCAAGAATATACGAGGAATATACATAATGTAAATCTGTTTCAAAATACAAGGGATATGAAAAAAATATATCTGCTTCAATAATATCAAGCTAAGGTTATCAAAATCGATGTTTTGCAATCATTTAAACCATTCGTTAGGAACAAACTTCGACTTTTTAAGACTGGTTATTTTTGTCAGAATCGCCTGTTAAGACCTTTGACTTAAAGGAGCTCAGTCGTGGTACTTTAAGTTCTTTTGGCCTCGTGCAAAATCGCCTTTAAATTTAAGGAAAACTGAAAATAGTAGTTTCCTAAGATAGAAAAACGGAAAAACGCCAAAAAGACAATAATAAACCATGAAGGAACAAGGATGGTCAAGGATGGCAAAGATTTACTACGGATTACAAACGGCAAACTTGAAAGATTTAGCCTGGAAGTTTTAAGATACGCAAAGCGTGAGGTGACTCCTTTAAATTATATTTCTCACCTCGTTGCACTGTGCAAGTTTCTGAGCGGCTACAACCTGAGCTCCTAAATTTTTCCGTTTAGAGCCACGCAGTTTCACTAATTTTTCAAGAATTTGCGGCTCCATTTTGATGTACACAGCGATGGGTGCCAAAGAGCAGTCCATAAGCTGGGATGGGTGGTTGATGACGTCACAGTCAATAACGACCATGTTGAGACCCTTGGTAAGTTCGTAGATTCGCTCAACTTCTTTTTGCACCTCAGCTGTCGAATTTTATCAAATGCCTTGTTAACGAGTTGTTTAAACTGCAACAATTGTATGATTAGTATGCATAAGTTACAGTTAAACAACATTGTTCACAAAAAATTAAAAACTATATTTAAAAAAGCTGCTAACAAGCATTAGTTACGTATTCTGAATATGATTATAAGAGAAGTATTATGAACATACATGATAATATGAGTTTTTTTTTTTTTTTTGAAAAAATTATAAATAAGTAATCTGGGCTACATAATTTGTGTAAACTAAATCATCTGCCTGTCTTATATTGTCTTGTTGTAATATAGAGTCACAACCCAGCTTGAGCGAACATGGTCTTACTGTTTTCTTACCTGTCATCCGTGGCCCTCCGGTCTTGGTGATGTTAAATCTTTCCTTCTCTGTGGGATTGTTTTTTGATCGTTTTGACAGCCCAATATCCGCGTGTGTTCTGTAAACTGATATCCTGTTGAGACACACACGGTGTTAAGGATGCTAAACATGATATTTCTATTTGTATGCAAGCAAATTGTACGCCATTACACAGCACCGCGGCTTGAATATGCTTTCCCTGGAGCATTAAACAACCAGGCGTGCTATGATTAGATGGAATGTTAATCGATTAAGGTTGTTACCCAGCAAGCAGTTTGGTCAGCTTTCCTAGCAACTCACTTTGAAAGTATATTGTGGTAAAGTTAACATACGATAAGCGGTTTCAGTTGTATGAAGCGACTAGGAATATTTCTACTTCTCTTGGACGAGATGTTAGTCCATCGCAGGGTTGCCCCTCGCCCAAGAACACAACACAATGTCCTCAGCTAGGGCTCGAACCTGATGAACAGCTCGGTCCGGAGGCGAGCGCACTAGCCATGAGAGCACCACACCTCCGCAAAGGTAACATACACAGTCAGTTGTCACTTGGTGTTGGGGTCATCCCTGTGGCAAATCACGTGTGATTTTGTGTGGGAATTGTGTATCACTGTCCCAACCCAGTAACGAATGTGCTGCGCTAGTAGAACACGTATATAATTCTTAAAATTTTAATTAAAAATACAACATTCCGTTGTTGGAAGATTTTGCCAGTCTGAATTAGATTCAAACTATAGACCTTATCCTGAACTGTTATCATAAAAAAAATTCGGCTAAAAAAGAAACAACGTACTTTCCAGTAAACCTCTTCTTTAAAAAGTTGTACAAAGCTCTGTGCATGAGATCAGTGACCTGAAAAAATCAACAGAAAAGAAGTTGTTTAAGATCACCTATTATAACCGAACCCTTCAATGCAATGGTGTCCATCTTTTTTCCGCTTACACTGCAGGAGTGAATCACTCCTATGCGACATCGAATGTTCCTCTAGACTCGAACTAAGCATATGAGGAAAGGAACGTCACAGCTAAATGTGATTTTTCACTATGTCAATGGTTGATATGCAGTACATGTCTACTCGCACATTTATCGTCAGTTTTCGTCGTTCCTCGGTTTACATACCTCGTATCCTCGGAGCGAAGGGCCCATTACAATAATGGGTCGAGTGGCAGGGACGACTTCATAAGGTGGAAACGAGATCTCGCTGGATGAACTCATCGATCCCTTAACAGGAACAAAGAGAAGAACAGAAACGTGTCAATAGTAATCATGAGACAGCAGAAGCCACGCACAAGCTTGTGATTGCGATCTTCTTCAACCGTTTCGCAGAAAATGGGAAGAGAAACAGAAGAGGATGAGAGTAGGATTCTCAAACAACAAGACAATTTTGATTCTGGAACGCAATATCATATATTAAAATCTACATCGTCTTCCGCAAGGGAAGACGATGGCCCCAATAAGCGCGCATGACATCAAACCTCGCAAAATTAGAAACAGGCCACGCTTATTGATACCTGCCTCATCAGGGGAGTACAAGCGCTTTGCTCCGATTTTAAGGCTGCGTTTTCTGCTGTGTGCCATCATACATACATGTACATCGCTCATGATCAGAGAAGCGAAATTTTCATTAATATAAGCAAAGCGATTATATCAGTTACATTGCGAAGAGATAAAATGATTAACCGGTGCTAATTGATCAAGCCACAACTATTACAAAACACTTTTCTCTCGAATGTCTGTGGCTCAACTTCACGTAGGCGTTCTCAGCATTGCATACGAGTTATCTCCCCACGCAGTTGAAATATTTCGTTTTTTCAATTCCGCTCGGAAACCGGGTAAAAAGATCACTTGCAAACGCGAGTAAAAAGCGAATGCTGCAAGACTGAATCAAAGCGTCGGCCATTTTTTTCTTTCACCAGTTAAAATGTAAAACCAAGCGATCAATCGCTTTCACTCCACATGTCTAGGTTGGTAAATAATAAAAGTGAAACTTCCCGATTGGATGAAAATCCAATAAAAAGCCTCTCATTTAATATGCCAAGAAAGAAGCATTTATTCTACCCTGAGTTTACATAACTAAAGTAAGATAAGTATACTTTTCATAATCCTGAAATTTGTGCTACCAGTTTCAGGCCTGGGATCATTTTCGTGCATTTTCGTGCATTTTCGAGAAAACAGACAATTTTCCAATAGGTGAAAATTCAAATTGTAGTTTAGAAAGTCTGGTTTTCCTCTCGACGCGAAGATGAAGTTGCACACTAACATTGTGAGAAAAACCTCAAGTGCAAGCACGTTTTGAACCATATGAGATCTATAAGAGGATTATAAAGAGCTGTTCTAGGCAAACTTGGAACTCGAAAAAGCCTGGCATCAGCCCACACTAGCTTAAAAACTGTGGAATTATGAATAAATTAGAAAAGCTAACAAAATTGATGATGAAATCTTCAAAGAACATAGATAGATCAAAACATTATGATAATAACAATTCATTTCGAGAGAAAACAATTAGGAAACAAAAGTCATAAAACTTTCATAACTGACAAATTGCAGCCCCTTGTCGATTCATAGTGATTCATGAAACATTTTCACCTCCTAAAAAATATATTCGACCACAAGAGCGAATGTAAATACGAATTCAAGGTGAAATTGGAATATTTTCACGTGTTGAAGCACCGACGTAGTTGTCTGCTTTAAATGAAAAATATTCCATCGATCGTCGTTCGTAATAGCTTTGCACTAGAGCAAAAATTTATATGAAATAAAAGAAAAGGGAGTTTACGTACCTGCTCCCTTCTTCCGGCCGATTTTGCTCGCGCTAATGATGGTTCTGAAGTACTTTCTCCGAAATGTTGAAGAGTAACACTGCTTTCGCTTCCGTCGTTTTCAAGTAACGTGAAAACACGGTTGGTCGAGAAGTTAAAAGCTCCTTTTTTCAACGGAAGACAGGAAGCACGTGTCATGGTTGGGGAGCGAAGTCTTGCCAATGCTTAATTCATGCATGTTTTCCTTTTTGTCGAAAAAACATCAATGCAGAAAGGCCCGTTTAGCTTGGGTAAGTACACGACGCGTTTAATTGAATTAATTCTTTGAAGAAGTCAAGAGCAATCCAAACCAACTGTGGCCAATGAAAATTTACAGCACCGACTAATGGCTTCTTGTTGAAGAGTGCTAAGGTATAATTACTAAAACGTGTTGAGTCGGCCATAGATCATTGGACCATATGAAGCTAATTTTAAAACAACTCAAAAGTGTATAAAATGGATATTCTCTTTGAAGCTGTACGTTTCTAATCTTTCTCCGTCATATTTCGAGCTTTCGTTGACCCGCTTAGGTTTTGACGCTATAAAGCTCGTTTGCAGTTCTTCTTTTTCCAATATCAACTCGATAAGTTTGTTGTATATTTGAATTCTTGAGACCTTTCCCTCGACGTAAAATTGTAAAGCTTTTAATAAGACGCTACCGGTCCGGTATAAGCTTCAGAATGTAATACAAAACGGCGCGTAGTGAGCGGTTTTTATTGTTGTCTCGGTTTTCAAACATGCGAAGCACGATATCACTTTTTTTTCTTAGTATATTCCAGAACAAGGAATATTTTGGTTTGCTATACTATTAGCGATAATTGACAGATTTTTAACCCGTGCCGGATAGGCCTTGACACCGACAGGAAATGTCAGCCGTAAAAAAATCGTTGTGATTTTAAGAGGCTTATAATCTCTGACACAATTTCTCAGTAAATGTATGCCACTTGTTGAAGAGTTATCGAAGTATGAAATAGAGCTTGACTTTTTTAGTCAAAAGTAGCAACATTTATTGCCTCGCGTGATAAGGCAGATTGCTAAATGAAATAAATAGACTCAATAAGAGTGGAGATATGTTATCTTGAAGTTATTAAAAGTCGCACCACTTTGGCGAAAGTCCGAGATAAGAATCCGTGTAGACATCACGACATTTTTTTTCTAATTTGGTCAACTTATTCCATTCATTCCGCGAATTTCATGAAGAAAAATACGTGAAACTGTTTCATATGAAAGATTAATGTCCCAGTTTCACGTTTTTCACCAACGATTGGCTCACTAGAAACTGCCATAAACAAAGTTTACTTTGTCCTGAACTTGAACTTGAAAATTCACCAGTACAAAGAAAATTGCTTTGAAATTTTGAGCGTGGCTTGGCGTTTCGCTTGTTGCCTGTTTAGCTGGTAGAATACATGTCAGATAACATTTTTTTTCTGTTCCCAGAAATATTTCGACTTAATGAATGTTTCGCGCATGCGCTGTTTCTTCGAGTATTTTAAACTTTAATTTAAACGAAGTGAACTCATTCCTAGGACTCTCACGATTTTATTCTGCTTTTTAATACCAAATCCGATAGGCAATCGAGCAATTTCGGTTTTTAATGGGCAAAAACCTTGTACCAGAATAACTTGAAGTATTACAGTCCTTTTTGCAACTTCTAAAAGCTAAAGATATAAATAGTTGCCTGAAATAACACCAAAAACAATTTTCCATGGGAATTCGAGAGAATAAATTTCAAAGTTCAGAGAAATTGTGCAATCATGGGTAAAATTTGATCATCAGTTTCATTTCACCAATACTTTCAAGTGTTTCATATGAACTTCACAATTTGTTTTCAAAATTTTATGCCAAAATTTCTTTTAAGAGAATACCGAAAACAGTGGCACAGAAGTTTGCGATACAATGTAAATAATCTCGGTACAAAGTTTTGTCCGCTTGTTATTCTAACTTGTGATGGATTCGTTCTTAAAACGGCTTCACCATCGTGCTGTAAACTTTCTTCCAAATGAGGAAAATTAAGAAACCCAGAGACCATATATATAAAGGTAACTAATTAGTTCGCAATTAACGATTAACAGTTTGCTGCTATAAGTTGCTAATCACAACAGACTGAGACATAGAGCTTTCAATAGAAATAACAACAAAATAAAACACTTGTCAAAATTATTCATCAGTAGTTTCTTACTTACGTCACTTAGTCGGCGCACAATTCTTTTATTTAATTACAAGATGAATTAACTTGGCATGCCGAGCCGGATTTGTTCATATCAAGTATTTGCGCTGTTTTTCCAGACGTTGCGATAAAAATGGAAGTGATATTTTAAATGAATAAGCTCGCTACCTGCTTTATGTATGAAGTAAATTGCAAAAGTAAATAGCATAGGCAGTAACCGTGGCATGCTAAATATAATTATGGAGCTATCTATTGTTTTTATTATGAAATACCGGAAAGAAAATAAAAGAGAATTCTTGTAACCTAATTGATCATTGGTTTTCCTTAACCATAGAAATTGGATGTGTCTGTTTTTTAAAATTTGTAGAAAGTAAACAGAAAACCGACCTATTATTGTAATCGTGTGATTTTCTTTTCAACGAGTGTTGTATTAATGATGTGAAATTATTTTTAATGAATTGAATTACCCAAATGAGGTCGATTATTTGATTAAAAGCTTAAACTTTCAAAAGAAGACCAAAGCTCTTTCTTTAACTACAAATCTGTCAGAGAAATCTTACTATGATGTGTCTATACCTAGGAACAGGGGCATGCTACAATCTGCAACTTAAGAAGCGGTTTGCAATTCAGTTATCTCGGACAATAATATTTCATTTGAATGCATGTTGAACAAAATTTCGCTGGTAACTTGTGAACGCTGAAGTTACTTAAATATATTAAAGTTGATAACACTTTCTAACTAGGTCAAAATTTCGCTCATTGTTCTTCAGAGCAATTTTACCGGCGTGTTTTTCTTCTTACCTTTCTCATATAAATTGATAATTGAAGTTTTACGCTGCTAGTTTCCAGATTTTTTTTTTTGTGAATGACTGAGAAGTTGTTCTCTGGTCAAACTTTTACTCAAACATCAGTTTTGGAGACGACTAAAATCGTTCGTATATGTTTTTGAATTCATAATTATTTCCAAGCATAGGCAATTTTCCTTCTTCGCAGAATGTTTCAAAGATTTCAAATCAAGGACTAAATTTTATAAGGCTCCACTAATCTGAGAAAAATACTGTCAGTTTTAAACGGTTCAGCTAAACTCACGGACCGAAAATTTCCCGTATTACATATAATTAGACTGAGATTTTGATAAACGGTTAGTGTCGCAAATATCAAAACATTAATCTTAAACAAAACAATGCAATGGGAAATACCTTCGAAGAAATGCTGGAGCGAAACGCAGCCTGAGTTGTAAAGGTGGCCTGGCCGATAAATTTGTGAATTCCTGCTACAAAATCCACGTCCATTACTGAAGCCGGTTTGTGTTAACAGCAAGACAGCAAAATCTCATGTGAGGATGAGAATTACAATAACCCACGCGAACAAAAACAACAGAGAGTTCGTCGCATTTCATTTGTTGATCCCTGACCGTTACTCATAATAATGTAGAAAACTTCGGATTTCGTCGGGTTTCTTCGGAATTCTTTGGTTTATTTCCGGTTTGTTCGGAGGAGTTCGTTTTCATTATACTTTTAATAAGATTAATTTATGAAAAGTTCAAACCAAGTTTGGTAAACCAAAATTAAATTAATACTATTAGTTCCAAATAGCTTTATATCTTCTGTATTAGTTGAAATTAATTTTTCTTTTTTTAATGTTTGAAGATTTATGAGCTTGTCTTTGCCCTTTGAAAATGTAGAAGAAGTAGGTAGTAGATGGTAAAATTGATAACAAGAAGCAACTGATTCCTTTAGTGCCAGACCATCGTGTGCGCTGCGTGCTACACAAATGGGTGTCCAGTAAAAAAAACTTCAAATGCCATAAGCTTTTTCATTTAATCTACAAACATGTACACAGTTTCTGAAAGGTTATTAAAGTGTCTTTTCAATTCAGTTAATTTCGCTGAGGTTGACGTAGTTTGATATCCATATGACGTCACAGGAATGGGAAGTTAGCAGTGTCTCGAAAAACCTCCTACGAATATCAGGTGCCGATAAAAGTTGTTTTTAGTGTGGCGGGAGTTTGACTAAATCTATTAAAGTTTTGACGTACTCAGTACGCCATATCTTGACGTACTGAGTATACGTCGTATAGGCAGTCAAGAGGCTAAGCACTGAGGAAAATGTTAATGTTATCAGGGAATTAAAGCCTGCTTAAAAAAAAGTTACGGGATAATTATTAAGCCAGGTTTTCCAGGACTTTGTAACCAGGCTATATCGTGGGGTGACTGTTGAAAGTCAGTATTTTCAATAGATGAACTCGTTAATTATAGTGTTATCTTTTCTTATCGATACTTCTTGAAGATATTTGATTACATAAGTACGAGAAAGGGTTCAAGTTTCTTCTTTTTAATTATGAATAAGTTGTTGTGCAAGATCTTCCTAGAAGTGTCATCTTTTTGCGCCAGAACAATTACTTTTCGTAGTCACACGCCGAGTCACTGAATTAGTTCGAGTGGGTCTGAAGTTAAGTTAATCTTAGTGGTTTATTGAGTGGTTTTACATCTAACGTACTTTACTAAAGATAGTGTATTTGGACAGTTTCTTTCGATGAGGGGGTACAGCCATTAACAAAATATTTCATCGTCCTCGCTGTGATAGCTGCATTGATCGAGCTTAAACACACCAGGAATTAAACACAGTTACAGAACGCGATAATTTTTGTTTTAGGTCGATGTATAACTTATATGTGTCAATTATACCACGTTGGTATAAAAACGAGAAAGTAAGTTTCAAACAACTTGTTGCATACAGGTATCTCTGAGAAAGATCCTAAATTGAAGATTAGCACAAAGTTTGCGATCGTCCATTACATTAAGGTATTGATGTATAATATTCAAAGACACACTGAAAACGACGTAGAATGAAACGGACTTCGTAGACAGATTTAGTCTCAAGGCAAAGAAGATGATTACAATAAAATCCGCACTGTATTCGCTGGCTGGAGATTAACAGAAAAATTATCATATTCTAAATTCGGAATGAAATCAAGAGCATGTTAATCAAGATCTGCTCAATTCAGGAGGCAAAAGACTGTGTTGAATGAAAAAATCTCGAGATTAGTCACTTATTTACTTCGCTACCGATAATATTTTCATAATGGACCAAGTATTCATAGAATTCAAAAAGCGACGATTTCCTTATTTGCACTTTATCAGCCTAAATTAAATGTAACTCGGAGCTGCAATTTTCTAATTGTGAAAATAGCGCTTCGAGCTAACTGAATTAAATTAAATAAAGTTGTGGTTATGACAAACTAATACACACAACTGAAGCTATGAAAAAGGAAATATAGAAACCCCCCCACAAAATGTCTTCAGACAGACGTCATTCGGGAAATATGAAGTCAAAATTTAGCGTTGTTCTTGGGAAATAAGTCTTCCTTGGAGGACTTACCCAATTTCAAATCCCCGAGAAAAAATTCCTGTAAGGTGTATGCGTGGACGACTGATAATTTCAGCGCGCAATTACAAAGAAGGAGATGTCTTCTTGAGCCATTGGGCGCCAATTGCTTTGTTTTGTGGCTGACACAGGAAACAAAATCTCAATAAGTTACGCTGAACGAAGCATTGTGACTCACAGAACGCGACTCTTTTACGGCAAAATTGACTTACCTGTATTCTGTGCTTCCCTAAAACTCTAAACTCCTCGTCGCTCATGCTCACTTAAATTACACACGCGTCAATTTTTGTCGATTTCTTGTGTGGTTTTCATGAAAATGCATAAGTAGCCCAGCGGCAGGTTTTAACTTCCCTAATTTGATCTTCTGTTTTTTATGACGACATAGCTTTAACATAAAAGGAATGGATTCCACGAAGAAAACTTTTAACATTAAATTGGACTGTGATAAGGTAGCAGAATATCATGAAATGCGAATCCTTGGCCTAACAGAATTTATATCGTAGTTCAAACAGGCTTTTTCTCTGACATTTAGCAGTTCTAGTGCTTGAATCTTAATCCTTTTCTTACTGGCATCTTAAAATACGTTGATCTCCTCAACCCGACCCCCCTGTGGCTATAACGAATTTATTCCATCTGTCGCTAAGGCAAACATTCCAGTAGGATCATAAAACATGTTGCTAGTGCCGTCTTTTTTGACTAACTTTTGGAGCGCTTTTCAGATAAAAAACATTGTCGTAATCGACTGCAAGAAATGCATATCGCCGCTATTGACTGAAACACCTGCCTGAATTAGTTTAAACCAAAACTGCTTGCGTTTCTCTTTCGATCTTAACATTATTTACCTCGTCTCTGGCTCAAAAATGCAAATACAACGAAATTGTCTTCTGCCTCGGTTGGTAATTGGGAAAATTCACAGCTGGAAGCAGGCGGCTTATAATGAAAAATTTAAGTCGGTGAGTGAGCGAATGGTTTCTCTTTTATAGTTTCCGCCTGACTTGTACAACGTGACAGCAGCCTTTGTATTCCTTTAAGAACGTGACTAAAACATAGGTTCATCTTACCCTCGCGTTGCTAAAGACGAAAATGTGATCCCTTTCCAAATTGAGATTCAGATTGAGAAATGTTCTTCAGTTTGTTCTCCGAGTCAATCTTCAAAAACCTCATTTGCCTGAAGCATTTTTGAATCAAACGGTAAAATTTACAGCCATCTTTATTAAAGTTCTATCACTCTAAAGCATAGCTTTTCAGCTATACAATTCGCAAAATAGATTAACAGAACCGCAAAAGCCTATCCTTTGTCAAACATTGTAAACTACAACATTTCACCGTCCATTTTGAATATTGTATTGTTCGTCGTAAGCGAGGTACGACGACAGCCTTACAAATGTATATAACTGCAAAATGTGGAAAAAAAATGTTTTACATGTAGTGAATAAAGTACGCAGGGCAATAATGAGTTAGGCCAAGAAACTGAATTGCGCGCTTCAGACGAATTTTATTTGTGAATTGTTATTTTGCTTTGATAAATAAGGAAGCTGGCCGACCACATTCGGACTCGAAACAATGCTTGATCTGCCAAAAGCTCATTTCTTTGGTAACTAGAAAGTAAAAAATGTCATTTTTTTTTAAAGTATTCGACTTTTGAATCAATCTCATGCGCTTTTTGGCTTCGATAATTTTGTACAAAAACGTTGCTGTGTTATGGTGTGACATAATTTGATGGCGCATGTCAATTTCCACACACGTACACTCTTTTTAATTTCAGTTTTCTTGCCGACTTAGTGAAGTATTGTAACAATTTCTCGATAATGCACTTGTTCAGTTAAAGATGTTCGCACGCTAAAGTTGTTCTTGCCAGGAAACAAATTACAAGTAAATATTCTTAAGCTACAAGTCTGCTTCGGCATATATTTAAGTATATATATCTCATTAGTTTATTTGCCGGCCAGCTCCCGATGTCATTTCAAACTCAAAAAATAACGCGCTTATTTTCTAGACCTTTAACAAGCCATAGTTTATTTGATATTTTATTCCTTTCCATGTTCAAAAAAAATTATTTCGTCTCCAAGACAGATTTGTTTGCTCACGGATAGTTCCGGTTCACTCGTTGAATTGCTTCTATGCGCAGGCCATGTATTTTTTATTTTCTATGCAGCATTTTGTCGCAGTAGGTGACATGTGAATGAACTCTGTTTAGCGGCTTTTTTATTCGAAGTCAATATGTCGAGATCGTTTTAAAACGCAGTATCATCTTAAACGTTAAGTGTTTTCACGAAATATTTCGAATCGTGCGGTCGTTGTTTATAATCATTCACTGCGTTCTTATTTTGGAACTAAACTATAAATAAAACGAGATACCTTCAAAAACTTACCCTTGTGATCAAACTCCGTTTTTGCGTCGTTTGGTCGAAGCCTTCGAAGGCATTAGCTGCCATCGAAATCATGTTTACTCCAAGTTGCAGCGCAGACACTTCTACAAAATTATACGTTTCATTCCAGCCTTGTACTTCGCCTATAATATCATCAAATCGAACTAGACAGCACGACCATAATCCTCCTCTAGAACATTCATTGATCAGCAGCGAAGCAGTGTAGACATCTGCCACGGCAAAAATTAAATATTCATGACGCTATCCAGTGTGGGAGATTTTTTTTGTCATTTATTATGACTCTTGCGAGCAAGATGAGCTGATTTTAATTGCCGAACCGATAGACTCTTCAGTCCTCTCATTTGTTTCTACGCATTTGTTTACTGCTAGAAACCCATTCATTTTCCCAGTTAGCACTTGCCTAGATTTCGTGTTAAAATCTGTATCAAACAAATAAACTCTTTCGCTTGCTTCTGTAGTGTTGTTGACTATTTTATGATGTAAATTCACAGTCCACAAATGCATCATTGAGTAGTTTATGCGGCAAATTACATTTGATGAATATCTGTTTCGCGAGAATTTTCTCCTACTCATTGAAGACTATTTTTAACTATGTATCCCGTGAATTTCTTTTCAAGATACAAAAGTTCGTTCAAATTCCTTCTAATTTATGATTTCTCGGTTTGGAAATTGTCCCTTATGATTTTCGCAACTATTGCAAAACGATCTGACCTATAACTTCTGAATACGCATGACTTTCAAACTTTATTTTACTAAAGAATTAATTCGGAGCCAATCTTCGGGTTTTACTTTATTTTTAAATCGATTTCGAGCCGTCTTTGTACCTCTTGTTTTCCGCTGAATTATTTAAAAGTTAAAATAAAACAGCAAATCGTTATAGAAATGTGTGAGTCTAGTTTTTGTTCATCAACCGCTCTTAATTATTTTCTATTATACAGCTCACAGAAGATTTTCCAGGAATTTAAAATTCGATTCAGAATCCGATGACCTCGCTTTGCTCTTTCAGCCATCCACCAGAGTTTATACTGCTAACGAAAACGACCCGTTTGTTTACATTTCCAAGGCGAGAAAGCAATTAACAGAATGGGAAACGCTTCGGGCTGTTGAGTCTGCAGACACACGCATTTTCAATAAACTACGTCCAATTGCTGTTTTGTAAATACTGTTATTTGTAAATACTTAAACTATCGCATTTACGATTTTCCAGTTTCCGATCTGGCACATACAGTTATACACTGGTTATATTCTATTGTGACCAAAATTTCCGCAATCTAAAAACGAAATACGTGATAAGATGTTGCGCAACAAAAAGAAAATAAAATCGCAAAAAAAAAGGTTGAAGAGACACTCAAGGTTAATTGACAGATGCTAATTCTCATCACGCTTTAATTAATCTCCGAACGCGATCAAATTCTAATTTCTCAACATATTTTGCTAAGGGCATCAAGGAGAAAGTTCTTCTTTCATCTACCAACAGCTAATGTATAGCTCTGAAAAAGTATTCTTATCTCGAGTTAGCCTCAATAAAGTTGATGAGTTATTATCTAACTGCTGATAAATTGAAGAATATTGCGAGAGATTCGTTTTAATTGGCAAGCAAGAGAGTGGGTTTAGTGTAATTCGATGTTATTGGGAAGTGTCTACTTGAATACAATGGAACTCCGACAGACCTTGACCTCATAATGATTACCCTGTGCATGTGGCGTAACTTTCTTTGCCTGTTCGTATTTTAGACAAACAAAGTAAACAAAGCCTAAAATGTACTTTCATATGACGTTTTAATTCTAGAATGACTTTAGACTGCAGTGTAGGTAATGGTACGGAAGATGATTCTTCAGGAGGTTTTTTCTTGGTTCTTATTAATAAATTTATTTTTATTTACTATCTGTATATTTTTGCAAATTTTGAGAAGAGTCGAAACACAACGTATTAATGGACTCAGAAACCGATGTTTGAAAACTGTTAATAAAAGATTAAAAAGATGGGCGTGATAGATAAACTAAAACAAATGCATGGGGTAATTTCTTCATTGAGCGAGCGCTAAATAACTGTATTTTATAAACTTGTTCTTAGGCCATCGTAGCTTGATTAAGAATCTTACACAAACAGCGGTGATAAACATTATATTCCAACGCATTTTAATACAGAACTTGACGTTTCGTATGCTAGTCTGCATACATTTTCAAAAGTGACCGTTACAATTTTTTTAAAACTATATATATATATATCGTAAAAATCAGAGGTCCGGAACCTAGACTGAGAAAAATGATCTTCCTATGGCAGTACGTTAACCTGTCTAGACATCATGAGGAGAAACAGCTAATAAAGCAATAACTCCTCACTACTGACATTGACATTATGGGAAAGCTTTAGCTCTTGAATGAACAGAGTCTCTTCAATTTTGCAATGAAAGTCAGTTTTGCCGGACGCTAGAATATCAAAATGATCCCATTTTATGTTGTGACTAGTAGTTTTCACATGATCAGCAAGGGCTAATGAATGGTCACGTTTAGCGAGGGCCTTGAAATGTTATGTTTTTTTTTGTCATGGAGTCTTCGTTTTGTTTGGCAACGTAAAAAAAATGCGTTTTAAAAAATGCGTTGGAATACAATGTTCATCACCGCTGTTTGTGTTATATTCTTAACTGTATTTTATTATTTGCTTACGTAACAAACAACTCACCAGGCTTAGGGAAGAGAGAAAACTGGGATGAGACTTAAGACTTAACCCATAATCCCACATGGGAGGGGCCTTGAGAGAAAGAGCTCTCCCCAAACACAGGACCCATGACAGGCTCCTTCCACTTTTTCGTATTTTTCTTTGAACCTCGCCATGATTTCCGATCCCTGCTCGCGATAATTGATTGAGGTTATTGCAAATATAACCCCAAGTTTTAAATCACACGTGCTGGAGAAAATAAGCGTTATAGCCATCATAGAAAACACAGTGTCAAGCTGTGTACAATAGGATCGAATACTTTATGCCCACCATTCGCTAGTGGCAAAACTACCAATCACAATCAAGAATTCTCGATCCGCCGAACGAGTATATAATACCAAAAAAATATGCCAGGTGCGGAGTGTTACCGAGTATTGGTCTCTACCACTCCATTCTATCGGCAACTGATGAGATCCAGAAGGATCGAAACCGCGGTCTTGCCTGATCTACAAGGCTACGAGCCTCCTAACAAAAGAGGGACTATTAACAGTCTCCAGAAAACCTGACAACATCGCAAATAAAAGCAATGACAACCACAACGTGGAGCTGGATGAACAATCATAGGAAGAACTCCTAAATTCAGAGCTTTTGCCTGAACAAAACCACACAATATCATAAGCAACACGCTAAACGGTCCACAGACTTGCGCCTGAACACCTACTTTTGCAGTTCCAGAACGAACAAACTGGAAGGACAAAAAGCTCGATGAAAAATGATGCAAGAAGCATAAGAACGTCTCTCTAAGACAGACTCATAGCTTTCAACAAGGAAAGCTACAGCTATCTCTGGCGAAGCCGGACAAAGATAAATATGACACCCGTGATAACAAGCAGCATAACTTGCAACAGTAAATCAAACAGCCGGGCCCGGCGAAATAATACAAAATGCAAGTAACCAACATGCTCACGGAATATTTCAAACTTTGTCCCTCCAGAGCTAATATTTAGAGAGCTTAAAACATATCTTGCAATCAAATGAGCTAAAAAAATAGCACGTGGCCAAAAACAGAGGTGTCAAACTCAACAAATTACACGCGGATAGCAGCGGAAACCACGCAGACCTATGACCTCTAACGGCTCTACTCTGGTGAAATGTCCTCCTAAAAACAGGATTATTGCTTAGCGAAATATTCAAAGATCCCCCTATCGTACAATACAAAAGGGGCAGATCCTCAAAGATATACTAGTTCGAGCAAAACTCTCAAAGCGGCTATGACACGTGGATAGGAGTTGTGTAGGCCTGTCAACCCATTGTTATCACTGTTGATTTTTATCAGGCAGGCCCCGTCCTATCACGTGCGAGTACAAACTTAATCCAATCACAGCATGTGAGTCCAAGGTGTACATTAGCTACACTAAAAACAAAGGATAAACATACGAAATGCGTGCAAAATACTCTACGCAGCCCTCCAAAACTTGGAGATATGCCGTATAAATGCAACGCATAACTGTCTTACGCTTTATCCTTCAATTCAAATCACACGTGCTGGAGAAAATAAGCGTTATAGCCATCATAGAAAACACAGTGTCAAGCTGTGTACAATAGGATCGAATACTTTATGCCCACCATTCGCTAGTGGCAAAACTACCAATCACAATCAAGAATTCTCGATCCGCCGAACGAGTATATAATACCAAAAAAATATGCCAGGTGCGGAGTGTTACCGAGTATTGGTCTCTACCACTCCATTCTATCGGCAACTGATGAGATCCAGAAGGATCGAAACCGCGGTCTTGCCTGATCTACAAGGCTACGAGCCTCCTAACAAAAGAGGGACTATTAACAGTCTCCAGAAAACCTGACAACATCGCAAATAAAAGCAATGACAACCACAACGTGGAGCTGGATGAACAATCATAGGAAGAACTCCTAAATTCAGAGCTTTTGCCTGAACAAAACCACACAATATCATAAGCAACACGCTAAACGGTCCACAGACTTGCGCCTGAACACCTACTTTTGCAGTTCCAGAACGAACAAACTGGAAGGACAAAAAGCTCGATGAAAAATGATGCAAGAAGCATAAGAACGTCTCTCTAAGACAGACTCATAGCTTTCAACAAGGAAAGCTACAGCTATCTCTGGCGAAGCCGGACAAAGATAAATATGACACCCGTGATAACAAGCAGCATAACTTGCAACAGTAAATCAAACAGCCGGGCCCGGCGAAATAATACAAAATGCAAGTAACCAACATGCTCACGGAATATTTCAAACTTTGTCCCTCCAGAGCTAATATTTAGAGAGCTTAAAACATATCTTGCAATCAAATGAGCTAAAAAAATAGCACGTGGCCAAAAACAGAGGTGTCAAACTCAACAAATTACACGCGGATAGCAGCGGAAACCACGCAGACCTATGACCTCTAACGGCTCTACTCTGGTGAAATGTCCTCCTAAAAACAGGATTATTGCTTAGCGAAATATTCAAAGATCCCCCTATCGTACAATACAAAAGGGGCAGATCCTCAAAGATATACTAGTTCGAGCAAAACTCTCAAAGCGGCTATGACACGTGGATAGGAGTTGTGTAGGCCTGTCAACCCATTGTTATCACCATTACATGCAAAGCTAACATGATTTTTACGTTTCCTGTCACCCTCTCAACAGCTTGACTCCCATCAACAGTTCATTCATATTTCGTATGATGTTGACTCTGCCATCGAAGAACTGTCCTGGAAAACGTCCATGCTGAGAACTCTTAAAATTACCCGACAACTCCGCCCTCTCTGGGAAAGTTCCCAAAGTACAACTTAACGATAACAGAATGATTTTTTTTTTCGAGAAACACATAATATGGACATAAATTTTCTTTTTCTTTTTTTTATTATTTTTTTACTTTTATAATTACATTACATTCATAAAGTTTTTCTGTTTCGCTTAAAAAAGCCTTGATACATTCGTACGTTAATTACAGAGAATACATGCAAGTAAAAATTAAAAGATTAGATTGAGGCACAAAACAGAAAATCTTTCAAAAGACGACAACTTGCATCACAAGGCCCAAAATATCTGCTCCAGACTCCGCTAGCATTCTCCAGGGGTTAATTGTGATTAATTCATGTATGCAGTTACATAGTTACAACCTATTTGTAATACAATCCTCTTCAGTATAGCCGTATACTAAACCAGTGTGCCTGACAAACTTCTATTAATGACAGAGCTAAGTAGAAAATCATTCTAATCAACACCTCCATTGGCAGTGCCTATTAGCAGCCTACCTCATTTTCCGGATTACTTTAGTATGTGTTTGTAGTGTTTGTATAAATAAGTCAAACTGTCTTGATTGTTCTTGTAGATATTTGCTTGCCCCAGGCTGTGTTCGCGTGGCTTTCTTATTATTGAGACCTCATCTAATGTTGGCACTGTCAGGAGCAGCGCTCATTAAAAGGGCATTAAATTTAAACTATTTCTTCATTAAACTCGTATCCCTTCCAACAACTCGTTAAATGACATTTATAACTTAAAAAACATAAGAAAGCAAAGGAATTCGTAAATGACTAATATCTCATAAATTATTATCGTAATTAATTGTGAGCTGCCTGCAGAGCTTTCCGGCGCCTGAGTGTCTTAAAATGAGAAGAAAACCACAGATGATCAATGCCTTCTGGTTCTTTTCCTTTCAAGTGCGTTCTGCTCTCGTGGAATTTTTTTGGATCATATTCATTGTTCATGTTAATTCTTATAATCTCGTTTTACCTTTTCTAACAAATTCTACAAGAAGGATGAATCTGATTACCTTAGACAAAAATCTTGATCAAAGACCATTTTCTCCCAGGGAAAATTATGGGAGATATAAGTGACAATAAAGAGAATTTGGATACGATCATTGGGACTTGTTGTTCAGTGTTTTTCAGTGCTGTTTGGGTGTAAAAGTACTTTGAGCTGAGTGTTAGTCTACTCAATAAGAGAACTAGACACATAAACGATTTATTTTACGAGGGAATATTCCATAAACACGATGAAAGTATTTCCGTTTCCGTGCTTGTCGCGTATCTCCTTGCACTGAGGTCGGCGCTTGAATTTCCTGTCCTGCAGTGTAATGAGTTCTACATTTCATGCTTCATTCATTGTTTTCTATTGATCATTGCCAACAATATCACGGGGCGCATGTTTACTCAGCTGCTGTAGATGTGCTTTTAAATGAGTCGTAAATTGTTCTCATAGCACATAAGCGTTTAAGAGCCTCGTTAAATTAAGTTGCTGCTAAAACTCACTAGCCTTTCATCGTAAAATGAAGATCTGGGCGGCGTTGTTCGTTTGCCTTATGGCGGTGTCTGGGCGAAGGTACTGGCATAGATCTAGAAACGCAGGTAATGGCAATATTTGGAAGATTCACGTCTTTGTTGTTCCTTTTAATTTATGAACGTAAACAGGATAGGTAAGACTTTTCGAAGGCCAACAATTAGAAATTACCGTACCCATATGGAAAAGTTTAGTTTACTTGTAAGAAATGCTGCGAAATACCATGCAGTCTGAGCTAATGTTCTCGTTTGTTCTCTTTTTTCTAATCTTTTTGGCCAATTTACTCCCTAAATAAAGGGGAAACTTACAACTGAGTCGGATAATAACACTGCTGTGTAAACAAACTTGCCTATCACAATTTGTACACAAACCGAACAGCATAATTTTTCAACAGAAGCGGAAATTTAAACTTATTTAAGTGTTTTATGCTGTTAGTAAATCGATTTTAAATGAGAAACTTATTTGCTCATCTAAACTCCGACTTCAGCATTAAATTTGCAACAGAACTACAAACTTCTCTCATTCGTAGCGGAGTTGATTTTATTTAGCACTAGATAATGATATAATTATAAATAAATTCTCAGACAATATTTTTAATTTTGGTGATATTTAGGGCTCGAGGTTTTTAAAATAAATCAAGTTTTCACTAACAAGCAGTCCCCCTTCAGGAATATTTCGATACTAGCGGTTTTTTCTAAGAAAAGTAAGTACTTCACTCGCAATTATAGAACAAAGCTTTTTTCATATCAATTAGATTACTAGCCCAATAAATTCTTAATTTGGATAGTGTTCAAATTAACAGGTAATTTGGATAGTTCCGTACGCGATCTAATTAAAAAGTAGTAAGACTACATCATAGTCCAATTTGGAAATATTGGATTCAAAAATATATTTGACAGCCAAATTGGTTTTGGCTGTCCTCGGAATTTTTCTCATCCAATTATTTGGACAGCATGTTGTCCTATTGTACACAAATCCGTAAAATTTGGCCTCCGAGATGTTCCTGGTTCGTTAACTTGATATACCTAGCAAATGAGATGTATTTATCAAACTTGAGATGAATCCAACTGTGCTCAGAAGGAAATTTATGGACAATGTATAATAAGTGGTCAAGTAAAGTCAGCAAATGAACCTAAAATATACTCCTAATAATTATTACTCTTTCTTTAGTCAAGTCATTGATCTAAAGAAGAGGGCTGGACCTAACTGGTCTACTTTAAGGGGAGCTTTTACTTTGCCTTAGCTTCTCGAAATTTTTGAAGTGATTCAAAATTAGTTGAATGATTGGAAATTGGTATTTCATAACAGAGAAAGATATTTTTGACTCGTTTCAGTATTTATGGATTACTGGAGAACCCTCGATGACGGCCAGGACAGCAATAGCATTTCTTTTTGGTTTTTTTTTGTTTTTTTTTTGTTTTGGTTTTTTTTTTTGTTTTTTGCTTTGTGGGGACATGTTAGCGAACAGCAGCGCTGGAGGGCTAAACATTTGGGTTTGATTGACCTCTCTTAGCTTCTCGTACTTATTCATTAATTTTGTGTAGGGGTTGTAAAACTATCCGGAGATAAATTGTCCGTGTTGAAAAAGAGCCTAGCTTGCTACTCACCTGAATGTTTTGTTGTTGTTCAGTGTTATTGTTATTTTAAGTCCATTCTGGAAAGCCTAACCCCAGTTCCATTACTGAACAGAACTTGATACATGTGTGAGACTGTTTTTGTTCTTTTAGACCCGATGGCTCCAAAATGGGACGCACTATCAGGTAGGCGATTACAAGACTTTTTTGCACTTTAAATCTCCTACAGGAGGGATGCCGTATTCTCCAGGGTCAAATATCGTAAGGAACTCATCCAAAGACGTCACGGATCCCCCAAATGTTAATAAGTAAATATGCTCAAGAAACAGTTTGTTTACGAATATAATCCTGAAAGCTTTACCTGTCTCTCAGTCACTTGGCTCAAATGGGAGGCGATGCCGCTGACCGTTACTGACGCTGTCGACAAAGGGTGGAGCTTGCAGGACAAGTGTCGCGGTGAGTGTAAAATGCTATAAATTAGCATACGCCTGTGGTCGGAGAATTGATTTTGTTTTTTAATTTATTTTTTATTGTTAACATTTTTGAAGGATGAAGCAAATTGGTTTAGTACTATTGTCCCGAGTATAGTGATGTTAGTCGATGGTAGGTCCCCCTCCTTCCTTCTTTCCCCACCCCCCTCCCCTTAAGCTCAGGGCCTTCTCCCCACTTCCTCCACTTTTGCGGATCTATTTACCAGGTGCACATCATAATCATAGAAGCACACAAAAACATCACAGCAAAATAATTCTTTTGATCTCTATTTATTTTTCTTGAAGACAGCGCATATTTTCACGGAAATCGTTATGTTCGTGATGGGAACACGACACTCATGCTGTTATTTGATGAAAACGATAACATAGCGGGAATACAGACTGAGGTAAGTATGTTCAGTTAGCCATGTCGTGGCTGATGACGCTGTTGTAGTTGATTATGGACGCTAAGCATCTGTTCTGTCAGTTTTGGATTATTCCATTCAACATGGCGAACATTTTTGTAGACGAGGCACCTCAGCACATCATCAGGCATTCCAGGATTATTATTCTTTGAACATTATTTCAAGACATTTGTTGATTTCTTAATTTTTCTTTTATATTCTAAAGATTTCTAAATCATCTGTTGAGCCTAAGGCGTTGCATTGGAGAGAGGAGAACGACACTTACGTCATAACAGCTTACTTTAAAGATCCAAGCCTCATTTGTTCTAAGAAACATTCACACGCCCGATATATCGGCGACCGACTTTTGATCCAAAACAGTCCCAAGTCATCTGGACTCGTTCAGGTCCCTTTACTTGAGGACGGCCTGTTAGAAACGAAGTGGACTGAGGGAGAGTGCTTCTGGTCGATGGGTAAGTTGGGAAGGTGCTCGGTGTTACGACAAGTGCTTCTCGCCCCCAGGATTTCACCCGGCCAGCACCCGGCCATTTTTTCTCGCGGTTTTCTTTGGCGTCACGCACGACGGACTAAGCGAAAGAGGGACTACTCGTAGTTTATGTTAACAGCTGTGCAGCACCTATCTTAACAATTCACTAAGGTGGCTATGGCAAATATATACGAACGATGAAGATATAGGTTCCTACCTTTGCTAGCTTGATGTTCATGATCATTATCTCACCGGCACGCGGGAGTTCAGGGTTTTCAAATTTGCCCATTTTTTTTTCCCTTAAATTTTGGTGATGCCGCGTGCACGCTGATGTAAACACGATAAGGAGTTGTCTTAGCTTGTTTTCTGTTTTCGACTTTATGTTGTACAAGGAATGAAAAAATACCCCTTTCTTCAACAAATCTTTATCCAAACGCGAGAGAAGGCTTAGGAGAATAAAAGAGTACTATGCAAAGTCTATACAGTACTTTCGAATTCCGCCAAACTTTGTTTTCGTGCTTGCATCGGACTATGCATTGTCCATGATGAAAGTCAAAATTTACAAGACTCTGTTAACAGCCGTATTTGCCTTTGTTTATAGGGAAGTTATACTGGTATGATCTATTAAACGTGGTTGACTGCAACTCGCTGTTTCCGGTGTTTCTGATGTACACGAATGGAGTGTTAAACGGGTTTGGCTGGGTTCTTCCGCACAAACTTGACAATTCACGATTTGTACATCCAACAAATACGTCCTACCCGGTATGCTAACCACTGTTTACAAGTTTATTTTTACGTCTCTTTCTGAGAATAATATATGACTGACAAAATACTTCATTGTGATTGGCTGAGAACACGCCAATTTATCTTTAATTCGTAATTACCACTGCGGTGCAGATCAATGCGCGCGCGTTCATAATTTTCCCAGTCATATAATAAATGGGTAATCGTATGAAAGCTCCAGCAATGTATTAGTCGTAATATTTGAAAATAATTTCAAATTGCACTTGCCTAAAGGCTCGTGCAATTTTGAGAGAATTTTCAAATATCACTCGAAATGTAAGTCCTTACTTTCACTCGCATTCATACGATTACCTTCACATAAAAGACCTTCACCAGTCATTTCATCCTTTTGTGTAGTTTTCAGGCGAAATAAAGGGAAGCCATAGGCATGGGGGATGAACCAAACCATTTACAAATATAACGGTTTTCGAGCTTTCGTATTGGCAGCATTATTTATGACGTGAGATAACGCAGAATACAAATATACTCCATCACCACGGTGTCTTTTAATACAGGTCAAGCCCGAAGTGGGAGAGGGATAACTAGCCTAGAAAGTTTATACGGGGGCCTCCGCCCCCAGGTTCAACCCCTTGCCCTTTTGTATACCATTTTGACAAAAAAACTACCCATTTCGTATGCCTTCTATTGGAAAAAATAACTCTGTCACATAGCTCACTGCATCCCTTTTCTAAACCCTTGAAATGAAATTAGGAACAATATTATGGGAGAACATCAAGCATTATCAGGAGACTGTTAACCAAAAAACAAGTATTATTTCTTCATTTCATGTTGTAGCGGGAGTCAAGATACTCTGATTTCCCTACCCTTTCATATACCTCAATCTGTGAAATCTGTACCCTTCAGTATACCTGAAGCCTGAAGAAGGTACCTCCCTCGAGGCCTCCCCATATAGGCCATTATAGGGGGCACGCCCCCCCCCCCCCCCCCACCAGAGAAGTCAAGTCAAATTTAATTCGTAGACTTGAGATGCAAACGCTGTCAAAATGATGTTGTCGTTCTTTTCCAGTATCTGTTTAAGAATGGTACCGTGCCGCCCTGTTTCTGGACCGCTGACCGGCTGTCTATGATGCACGTCTACTTGGACTCCAGTCCTTTCCTGAACATTTGCTAGAAAAACGATTCATGCGTCCAACACAAAAGAAAACAAGGATAGTATCACTTAAAATGGTTTCCAGAAATCTGTCAAGGACTACTTGTAGACTTACACTGCCGTGTAATTGACTTCCTTGTCAGTTTTAAGAGTCTTCAATAGAGAATTAAGGAGTCTTTTCCTTTCGGATGGGAAATAAAGATGATTGCGTGAGATCTTGCTGGTTTCTAGAAAACGCTTATTTTGTTGCAGTTGTTAATGTTACTATGCACTTCTATAGATGCCTATTTTAAATTGCTTTTTTGGTGATAGGCCAGTTTTTTCCAGTTGACTGGTATTTGCTTCTTTTAGTGAGAATTAATTTGTTCCCAGAATCATTGTCATGTTTCGAAACGGACTATAAAAATGCTTTTTAATCTAACAATTAATCTTAATCTCGATTTTATAACTAATTAACTCGCCTGTTACCTAAATTTGTAGCTCTTCAAACCCTTGATTTGAAATGTTTATTCTTGTCACTTCCCCCGGTGCTGAGAATTTCGCGACGATCCAGACGCTATCCCCTACATGATGGATTTCTTTATTCTCATTACCCGATTGCTCGAAAACGCATTAGTGTTGTAACGAGAATTTAGCTATCGATCGCAATTAATTTATCGGAAGGATAAAGGTGTTACTCGGGAGTAAACAAAGAATGTTCTACAGAACAGTAATTGTCTACTGATTGCTATTTCTTGCATCATCCACCCAGCTACAAAAATTATCGTCGATGAAAAGTATACGGGAAAATGATAAAACAAACGCCTGTGAAAAGAACCTGTTTTAATTTCGGAGATTAATACCACAATGTTATACATTAGTCAATCAAGATTCCTTTCATTTTAAGACGTATTCAGGTTAGTTTTTAGCAGTAATAAATGGCAGAAAAGATGAAAGTCTATATTCAGCATTTTTTTGTTTGCCTTCTGATTTTTAATGCAATGATATACATGCCCCTTAGATATTCCCTTATTCTACAGTTAATTGCCCAGAGAGCGTACAGGTTCAGCAGAAACTCAAATATGGGCGCTTTTCCAGGTACACGTGTTGAGTGGTCAACGATGGTATGTTTGCGATGCATTTGGGCTTAGTATCTGACAGGAAGAAGCCAAGCTGCAAGAGAAGAGTAAAAAGAAAGAGAATTAAATGAAAATAACTTGCAATCGAGTAAAGATATTGTTTCCCGACTCTGTAGCAGACATAATAAGAAACGAGATGTCAAAGCACTGCAGAGTCGATGTTTTAGCGATCACAATCTTTCGACGCTGTCACAGCGTCTTTCTCAACTCATGAGAGTTCGTGAGGCCTTGGAAATTCTGTGCCAGTCCCCGATGCTCAATCAAGACCGGAATTTGAACTTCCGGCCCTATTCGAGGATGTTTGGGCACTTGACTTGGTTCACCCAAGCTCACGTGACAAGTAGATTTCTGCCATATTCACTTGAGAAAGACGCCGTGACAGCGTCGAAGCTTGTGATCGCCAAAGCATGGCTCTGTTCCGGTATCTCGTTTCTTAAAAATAGCTTGTAACTTATTAAATTTGATAAGAGTTTGACGTTGGTCCTTTATTAGCTAATACAGCTCAAACAAAGGAAAAGACACTTGTACAGGCGTGGGGCACACCCACATGCCTATACATGGACACACTGGCACGCGAACACACTCACGTACACCTGTACTCATACATAACATAGATAGGACACCGCTCGTATCGTACTTACCCCCAGTTTCTTAGGGGGAGGGTGTTCGTATCTTGAGCTGGCAGCATTACCCTGGGCAACCCATCCAAAACCTGTCAAACGGTCACTGTTGTACAGAAGAAACATCGGATAAAAGTCGTCACAGTTCATATCCGCTGAGATGTCGTACCAGTAATGACGCCCTGGCGAAGAAACAAAATATGAAACTGTCAATTGACGAGGGAAAGAACTTGCTAATTTAGTTCACGAATTACATTTGCCACTTTGACAAGGAAGGCAATTTCGTGACGTTAGTTGTCCTCGTGACGTTATTTTCCAACACTTTCTTAGATATTTTATAGTAGTTGTATATTTTTAGATAGTTTAGCTTAATATTTATAACCAATTGCACATACATTTTTACTTCGTGATTTTGTTTTCCGTTAGCGCACCGGTAAACTAGCTGATGCGTCCTGTAGACTCAGATTATCAAGTCTATGGTCCGTGCCGTTGCCATAGCTAAGTATGTAAGTATGTCCAAATAAAATAAATTCTATGTTTATGTTTATGTTTATGTCTATGTCTAATAAGTATAGGAAAAAAATTCACCCAAAAAACAAAGGAAAAACCAGTCAATAATTTGAAAGAAAAATGCCTGAATTTTAAAATTACGTCCGTAGTTTTGATGTTTCAAAAGCGAAACGTTTTGTTAAATATCCGACGAATGCTTTTTTGCGTATATTTCCCGCAGATATTAACTTTAACCGTCTGTTGTTTCTCTTTTGTCTAGTGAGTCACGCAATAAAATGACATTTAATACAGTTTACTAAAACACAAGTGACCAGAATCTGATAAGCTTCATCTAAATTCCTTTGTCCTCACCTCCCAACCCGCAGTCTCTGGGCAATTCATAACAAAATGAGTTTGACTTGCAATTTTAAATGTATTTTCAAGTTTCGTAAAAAAGGCTACAATGAAAAGACCTTTTTTCAAATTTTCACTAAAATTACACTGGTAAGTCAAATTACGGTCCAAGAATTAACGATGACGATTAAGACAAGTTTTTTAGGCCACTTTCTACTCACCCATGGAAGGAAAGCAGCCTCCGCGAACCCATTTGGTTCCCGCCAAGTCTTCTTGCTTGAAAGGAATGGACATTGTCTGAGAATACTGGTTTCCAGTCTGCAGTAACAGTTTGTCGCCAATGTATTCTGACGAGGGTCTGGATCCACCGCAGATGTTTTTAGGATCGGTGAAGTATGCGGTGATAACGTACATGTTCCCTTCTGAGATCCACGGTGACTTCAAAGCCAGTACCCCGGGCGCTGATTTTGGGAGCTTAAGTTAAATGATGTACATTTTCAGTCACTGGATAAAAATGGCATTACTAGCAAGGAACGTGGAAAAAAAACGTTGAAAATGAAAGTTTAGTTTTTAAAAAGGAGCGAGAGAAAAAGAAGTAGCCAGGAGGTATTTCTTACCCCATTTTGAATTCCAGCTATTTTGCCACTGGAGTCAAACAGAAGCATGACAGCAGTGTCTCCATTCAACACGTACCGATTCCCCGCAAAATAATTAGAAGCTGCGACAACAACAACAACAACAAAACAGAAACATCAGCCGTACTCGTATGGCCCCGTGAACAAGTTAGGCCCTCATTTGGGTTTAAGACTTGTTTTTAAAAGGGCTATAGGTCACGCTATTTTAGGTAATTTTGTTTAATTTTGTTAATTATGAGTTCTAAACGTCAAATTGGCAGAGCAAGAGTCTTTCATTTGTAAAATCACGGCCACATAACAATTGAGAATGATTTTCCAGCTGTGCAAATGACATTTTGATATAAACTGATATAAGTTTGAAAAAAAGGTGGGCCGACCTTTTTCAGAATTACCCAAATGCAATCCATTTTAATCCTCTCCCGTTTCGTCCATCCATGTTCCTTCTTGGCCTTCCTGTGTTTTGTTTGAGATCTTCTATAGTTTTGAGCCGTTTTTGTGACCATCTGATCAGTGCTAAAATTGCCTAAAATTGCGTGACCTAGCCCCTTTAAGCATATAAGGGAGTTATCGCCCTGGTTAAGTTTGAAAGCTGTGTTATTAGTTTACCTTTTTACACAGCAAACTTTAAGTACAGTTTGAGACTGGCGGAAGTCAAAAATAGAAAAGGAACTCATAGCTTTTGTAATTTCTAACTTGCAATCTGAATTAGAAGTACTACATCGATCGACTGAGTGCTTTGAGTAAGACAAAGAGTGGGCCGTGTTTAATTCAAAGTAATCTTCTGTTACTGATTACAGCTTGTTTCTAACTTTAGAACATGAATGACAGCTTGTTATCCTTTTCTTACCGCCACATGACCTTGTCAGCGTCCAGCCATCAGCCCTGGCCTTGTTCACATCCATTGGAAGTTTGTTGAAATATTTCCACGGCAGTGGGCCCCATGTCACTGAAAAGGCAGCCATAAACTCTACGGTTAGCTTAGTTCATAAAGTCAGAGTGACTAAAAATAAGAATGCTGCAGTATTCTGAGCTGCAATTTTCGCCATCAGAGACATTGTGACATTGACATTGGCATTGACATTGACATTTTCTCTTTCCCCTGTCACGCGTCGATGTGCGGAGTGGCTTCATGATTAATGCGCTCGTCTCCTAATCGAGCGGTCCGGGTTCGAGCCCTGGCTGGCGTCATTGTATTGTGTTCTTGAGCAAGACACTTTACTCTCACAGTGCCTCTCTCCACTCAGGTGTATAAACAGGTACCGGTGAATTAAATACTGGGGGTAGCCCTGTGATGGACTAGCAACCCATCCAGGGGAGAGTAGAAATACTCTTAGTTGCTTCATGTTACAGAAACAGGGATAAGCTTCGGCCTGATGGACCACTTGGCTCGTATACAGACTTTACTTTTACTATCATGTAAGTTCAGATGAAAAAAATGTTCGAGCGAAACGATAATCCTTTTTTACTGAAGTTTTCACACAAAAGCAAAATTAGCTAATAATAGTACTGACATACTTTTTAGCCAAGGGCGTTTTTGTTTTATTTATTAAATAAATCATATTTTTAGTTACCTGAGAGCTGGTCCCACTCCGGTGCTGAAAAAGTAGCAAAAAAGTGTTTTACCAAATAAGATTATTACATACTGTTAGCAAAGCTGCGATATCAAACCCAATACACTCGAAGGGAGTGAATCCAATGGTGCGTATTCATGGCTTAACGTCGCTTTGCCATTTCCCGTGTTGGCAATGAAATAAGTTATGATGCACTTGGGAAGTTGGTGAGCACTCAAGAAATTGGAGTTCTCCCAGCGCTTAGGGAGCTTTTATTATTGCTGTCGAGCGTTAGCGAGACAGCACACTATTCTTCTCTGTAGGGCGAAAAATCCAAAATTTTCTCGGATGTAAGACTCGAAGCCTGCGCAGCAGAGTATTATCCGGGACAATTGAAACGACAATCACGCGCACATCACATGGCTGTCATATCATCCGGGATCCACGTTTGGGATCACGTTGCACTTGAGAAATCCTCGCACGCTGTCAGATGGTTTTGGAACCTTTAGTACGCTGTCAGTTGTTTGACCCGACGCTTTCGACTTTCGAATCTTTCGTACGCCGTCAGTTGTTTGACGTTGCCATCATACAAGTAGGTAAGTATTTTCTGAATGTTTTCATTTGCTATTAAAATGTCTTCATTTTCTTGTGTAGTTATTCATCAAGGTCGCGAACGGAAAGAGATCAATTTGTGTTTGGCTGTTTTTCTTTCATAGATCCACGCTTGAGAATTGAGGGAGCACGCTATCAGACGCTTTCGACTTTCGAATCTTTTGTACGCTGTCAGTTGTTTGACCAGACGCTTTCGACTTTCGAATCTTTCGTACGCTGTCAGTTGTTTGACGTTGCCATCATACAACAAATAACTCATTGTTCAAGGTAGACATATTTTTATAGTTACTGTTATTGTTACCCACTGAACATTGGTAGATTATATTTCATACAGATATAGGACGAAATTTTAATCCTGCTTACTACTGATTTACTAAGTATCTTTGCCAAAACCCTTTTGCAAAGAATTCATTGTTCAAGTTAGACATATTTTTATAGTCACTGTTATTGTTCACAATGAAAAGGAATTACTCCAGTCAAGAATATTTTGTATCAAGTTTATGGCATATAACATTATTTTCTAACTCGTTGTTCAAGTTACAGTTCGAAATGAAAACAGTTCAAATGTGTAGATGAGAAACAAATTTTAATACATACTTGAAGTTAGAAACTTTGGTATCTTGTCAAGATACACATTGTATAAGGATGAATTTTCCAATAAATGAGAATAGTTGTCATTTATAATTCCCAACATCTATCAAATTAATGACTTATCAAATCAACAATAAAAAATAATTTCCTCTCACCTTTTAGAACAGCACCTCTATTTTGCTACTACCTACATTTTCAACCACTTTCCCCACCCCACAAACAACAAAGCATTTTCAGCAATTTGCCAATATGGGTCAAACAACTCCGTAAGCCTAACGATTGGGCCATTTTTCTTAAACACCACTTGCTGTAGTAATGATTACAAATCATCCAGCGAGGGCCTACTCTGAACACCCCTACCCTCCAAAGATAAAAAAATTTCCAGACCTGTTGACTGTTCAATTCAGTTCCCACCGTTTTATCGACTTTCGACAGCACTCACTTTCATACTGAAATTCCTGCTATATTTTTTTTTTCTTAAAAAAAAGGTCGATGTCTCTTAGCTACAACTAGCTAGTCTTCAGGCATTCCACATAAACTAAAAGAAAGAAATATTTCATATAAACATAATAGGCTCAAAAATCCGAACTGGTGGGAGGCAGACCAGTTGGCTATTTGCAAGCATGACCGAAGAATCGAATTGGGCTCCACCGAGAAACAACTCCGGCTTAGCGGTCACAGTGGCACTTGAACCCGCGATATCCGGATTTCAAGTCCGGCGCGCGGGTTAGGCCTTCAAACTATTCCGTCACGAAAACGGAGCTTTTCGAAAACGCTTTTTGACTGGAAGAATTAGCGTTTTAGTGTGGACTGAAAACGAAGCTTTTGGAAACCGATGACATTACAGTGATCATGAGATTTCCCTGCCTAAGTTTTGCACAAACACAAATGTAAAATGAACGGTGATTGTTGCATTTTCAAATTCCTCCGGCGTAGTGTGGACGAGGCCTGAAGTGCTCTCCAAACTTCCCGCGTGCATCATAACTCAATGATGGGCACTAACGCACCAATTACTTTTTTAATTTCTGCCTTCAGTTAACAGTCTTTACAATATACGATAAACAATGAATAGCGAACAGAAGAATTTCGCTGTTATTTCGATCCATTCAGTACATCCGTCGGTATAAATTAGAGCTCTGCCAAACTAAATACGTTACAAAGGCGTTCAATTCCAAATAAAAATGGAAAAAATTAATCATAGTTGTTCACGTTTTCCAAATACTTAGAACATGGCAACCTCGTTCCCAAGGAAGAATTTAAGTGGCAAATAAATGATGGTGGTGGTGGTGAAAGGAGACCCTGGGAACGAGGTTGAGAACGTGGTTGGTCGTTTCGAATGCTACCTGGAGTATTCAGCACCCAATCGAGTTCGCAACCCTGAACTCGTCGTTATTAACTTTCTATTTTGTGTTCGCCTTCACCTTCAATGTATTAAACTAAAAGAACGAGAAATAAACATGTTTTGTGTGATTTTGTTTCATTTTGCCCACAATGTTGCCTTTTTTGCTCGGTGAGAGAAAGATAAATTTTAAGCACTTGATCGCTTGTTGAGTCGATGTGGGTGCGAATTCGGTGAATGCGAAACCTCCAGCTACCGTCATTTGGAGTTATTAATATGAGAGAGCTACTAATTAATGTATTATGATGCATCAGGCAATTATACAGCCACGTTTTTCTCATTAAGCCTTTTGTTTAGCGACGTTCTGCTTGCCGTATTGGTTTCCAAATAGGAAATATTTGCATATATATAAAGAAGAAAACTAATTTCCCAAAGGAGGAAATTTAGTTGTGATATCAGTATGAAAACACTGGATGGTCTGTATGTGGTCCAAGAAAAAAAAAGAACAAAAAACAAATGCAGAAAAACGGCTGAAAACTTGTCTGTTTAAATTCGTTGTAGTTGTAACTGACGATGATAGAAGTTTAACTGTAGAAACATGTATATTTAAATCTGAAAAGCGTTGTCCTTTCTTTACAAATTATTAGTACGTCTAGAGCCTGCTGCTAAAAATACCAATATAGGAATAATCTTTCTGTTTGCAAGGACAGCAAGTGTTTTGTCGACACGGTTGAGTATGGTATACGCGTGAGTGGTGATATGTGCAAGGTTTTTATCATTAATTTTCTCTTATATTTTTGTAGAACAATGATCATTATTAATACTCAGATCGATTCAATTGATCAATACAAGCTCTATTTGACCTATTTGTTGGCTACATGTTCAATGAACTCGCCATAAGTGTGAGAAACTGCCGCGCAAATACTGGCCTCATTAGATATGGTGGGGCAGTAACATCGTAAATAAAAAAGCTCGAAGAAATCTTTAAGAACTAGTGTAATTCTGATGCCACCATTCGAACCTGCTGATTTTTTTGTTATTAAGAAAAGTAAAACAAAAAAAAAACACAGCTATAACATTTCTAACATTTCTGACATTTCGTTTTCCTTGGACCGCTGGGCGACCTGCCAAGCCCGAGTCTTTTTCAGTGGAGCGTAAATATTGCATACCTATTTTTGTTTTCTTCATGTTACTTCAGATCCCATGCATTATTTTGAATTTCCGCCGGCAGATGTAATTCTGACTAATAATGCCGAGTATCGTGCTGAAACAAAGACAATATATGCCTCCATGACCGGCTATCGCCAGCCAGCGCCAGCAGCCTAATCCTCATGCTCGTTTCCAATATCACATTTCAGCACGTAGGCAATTATTTTCCTTTCGTGTCGATCGCTCAATTATCCCATGACCAAGCAAGTTTATGCAATTCATTGAAAACAACTTACTGTTTGCTCTCTGCCAGGGCCACCGCCATGCTTGGGCTAAAGTTCCGAATAGGGCAATGAACACAAAGAAATTCATATCTTCTGTGCAGTTTGTCGGATTCGGACAACAGCAGGGACCCAGTGAAGAAGCAAAAGTCGCCCAAGGTCAGTCACGAATGTGCAGAAATTGGTGACCCCAGGTTTTATAATGTTTTAACTGTTCTTTGATGTCATGAGCCCCTTAACCAATAATAATTGTCATTCCCAACCTTTCAGGTTGGGACAAAGCGAGGGAGGCTGGCGCGAAATAGTCATAATCGAAAATTAGCAAAGAAAATTAAGAAAATTAAAGTGACCTGAATTGTTGTTTAAAGCGGATAAAGAAAATAAAATTGAACTTGGTGGTTTTTTACGGTTTACTGGTTTCGTTTTAGGACTATTGCTCTCGCACAAATTTATTTTTCGCAGTCGAAAAACGACGTCGTTTCATTGGACTTACGACTTTGAATTTCAGACTTTACACTTAAAACTTCAGACCCGTGCATTGCGTGGGTTTCTAAAGAAAACTGTCGGGTTACGATGAGCGCCTGGGATGAAATATAGTATATTAGTCTGCGTATCAAGCGTTCCCGCATGAAGAGTTTTTCCGCATTCTGGCCGCGCGTAAATTATATCAGTTGTGCATTACTCTCAGGCTAAGAAACAGAGCAGAATTTTGCGCATTTAGAGTGGTGCGAAACCAGCAAAAGAAAAATAATTAATTAACATTTTCAAACAGAACAGCGTTTTTTTTTTCTTTGTTAAAGGTGGATTGAGGCCACGAACTCGACGCCGGAGAATTTCCGGCTATCAGCGCTATAAATCCCTCATGGACATGCAGCCTCTATGATCAAGCGCACGATCGCGGGAATTTTGACTTTGTTGTTGAAATTTGTTCAAAATGTACATAAGGATGCCTTCAAAAGTATTTTTGAATCTGTTATCGGTGTATAATTGACATTGTTGTGTTCAATTACTGGGTCTTTGTACACTTACAAATTACAGAGGCTACGTGTTAGGGCATAAAGATATAAAGTCAGCTATCAGGTTTCGTTTTCTTTGGAGGGTTAGGTGCCCCTTTGCCTTGCAAGGGGCGTGTAAATTACTGATATCGTGCTAGCCTCTTCAAGGTGTTCAGTTAGTTGGGGCGCAGCGCGAAAAACGGCGAGCAAAAAGTAGGGGAGAAGCGCGGCGAGAAAGCGCAAGACTTTCGCTTCTCCCCTACTTTTTCGCTCGCCGTTTTTGGCGCTGCGCGCCAACTAGCTGAACGCCCGAAAGAGGCTAATATCATGCACACTTACATTGCATTCTAGGCGGCTAAATTTAAATTCCTGCGCCCTCGCAAAACCCTCGTTCGCTCGGTACAAAGGCCTTTGCAACCTTCATCAGTTTTTACTGATGGTTTCTGCCAGAAAAAAACACTTTCCTCTTTTCATTGTGGCTTTATATCTCTCGCATATTGTCCTGCTGCTTTCAAACATCACTTTAAGTGAGAGATTACGCTCGATTTGAAGACCAAGAAATATTAGTTTCACGGTACAAGTTGTTTTCAAGAGGTATAATTTCATGATTCGGTTTTTACAATTAATTGAGCAGCAAATTAAAACGAGTGATCAATTAAAATTACAATCCGCTGAATATACTTACAGTCTGGTCTCTGCCACCATGCTTGTGCACCCGATCCCAAAATGAGGACAAAAATGATTGAATACATGTTGTTTTCAACTGATCGATGTATCTGCAGCTTCTTTGCGGCCAGTCTCTGATAATTTTAATGGTTTGTGATGGGTTTAAAAGGCGACCGGACCGAAAAAGGTGTTTAAACAAATGAGCTTAAACAACAATCGGAAAACACAGCCATAGAAATTACTGAGACGGGATTTTTATGTTTCGCGTTTGTTTAGCTGCAAGAACTTAACATTATTTCACAAAAGAAAAAAAACAAAACAAAACAATCAAAAAAATATTCTAACTAAAGTGCCTGAATTTCCGAGAATCTTATCGAGGTGAATAATCTTCTTTCCTCTGTACATTGAAACTAAATAGGTATATATATTAAGTAAATAAATCACATTTTAAATACACGTTTTTCGTCTATTTTCTGTTAATTTGTGATCAGCTAACAAAAATTATTTTGTCTCCATTCAGTGGGATGGCTCAACATTAATCAGCTGTGGATCAATATTTTTAAAGAACAATTGAAATTCTTTTAATGCTTCTCAGTTAATCAAGCAAAAACAAATAAAAAGCTTTCAAAGAACACGTCCGCATCTGTGTTTTCATTCCTTTTCTTCTGAATAAGAATTTACACTGCTTGGTTTATACAGTGAAAAAAAATCTATCTTTCCAGGCCACAAGAATTTTGATTTTTAATTTGTCGCCCGATTTGTTTCGGGGGTGAATGACTCGCGGCCTAAAGTCTACTTTAAGTCTACTAGCCCATCAAGCCGGTACTTTTCTCCGGTTTCAGTAGTATGAAGCGACTGGGGGTCAGCTTCCCCCCGGATCGGATGCTCGTCTATTGCAGGGTTACCCTAAGCATTTTATTCTCCGATACCCATTTATACACCTGGGTGAAGAGAGGCATGTTTTGTAAACAGGACACAATGACCCTGGTCACGGCTCGAACCCAGGAACACTCAATCCGGAATCTAGTGCCCAAGCCTGTAGGCCGCCGCGTTTCTCACAGAGTTGAAATTTTGCCATCACTACACACCGAACGCACTCAAAGGTTGTGAGGCATGGGCCTTTGGTCAGCCAGCCCCAAGATGTGTTTTAATTGACATAATAAGGTTACAGCAAAGTGGATAAAGGGTACATCAAATAGTTAAGAATTGGTTGATGCTTAGCGTGCGTATATCGAGTTATGGATGCACGCGCATCCATAACTCGATATACGCACGCTAAGCATGGACCAATTCTCTAACATCCTACATGCGCTAACGCCGGACACCTAAATCCCGCAAACCTCTACAATAGACCATTTTACAGTTGTCTGCTCAGTGACCTGGCCTTTGTATGGCAGCGAGGCTAGAGTTGACCTTGTTCTGATACAGACCTCACTGCTTTTGTTGTGTAAAACAAGTTGTTCTGATGCTAACTATGTGCATTTACATGACAAAAGCAGTGAGGTCTGTATCAAAACAAGGTCAACTCTAGCCTCGCTGCCATACAAAGGTCAGGTCACTGAGCAGACAACTGTAAAATGGTCTATTAGGAAAAACACGGACCGTGTGCCCCCGGCCAAATGTAGTGGCGCTTCTAAGGTTATTATATAAACAAAACAATGAAAGATAAATTACATAACACTATCTGCACAACACTAAAACAAAAAAAATGAACCTTATCCGAAGTTGTGAGTGGCAAGGCTGACCATAGAATGCCACAAGTTTTTCAACCCTGTCTTTTTACTTACTCTCCAACCCAGAACTCCTGACGGATATAGAGCGTTTTCACTCACGAGGCCAGCACACGTGCAAATTAACTGGAACAAAAGAAAGTGTTTACACAAAAAAAGAGTTCAACTCACACAGGATTTCATTGTTTTGGAACACCAATATGGCTGCCGTGACGTCATGTGAAAACACTCCATTACATAAGTCTTGAAAATGTTTTATTTGTGGTACACCTGCCCTGACTCACTGACCTACTTCGAAAAAACAAAAACAAAACAAAAAAAATACAAAAAAACAATACGATACAGAAAAGCTCGTAAAGACGCTTATTGGTTCTGTTTGAGACTTTGTCCTTTATATTTGTCTTTGTTAAAACTTCACCTTTCTGAAAATTTTAAAATCCACCCGGAAAAACTCTAAAATCTCACAACTGACTTTCTAGAACACAATCCATTCCAGTCATTTTGGGGGAAATTTCTAGAACGAACTCTTACTGTATTTCGAGCGCGGCAGCCCATTAACATCTTTTTTTCTGACTTAAATTTGTTTTGTAAAGTTCAGCTGCAGTTTTTCTCCTTCCGATGACGTCTTAAACCAAAAAAATGCTCATCTGACCATTGAATTGAGGCGGTGTCAAAGCCTTTTAAGAGCCTTTTGTAGTTTCAGTTGAAGAGCATTGCCATATGTGATAATTTACAATAGATGCGCGAATCTTCCCCGGTAGATCGAAGATCGCTGAGCGGACAAGACGAAAGCAAGTTTGTTCAAATTCTTACCGCTTATGATGTCAGAAATATTGATGGACTTCGTGACGATAGTGAAGCTGTTTACGGCAGCGGTTATGTGTGTTAGTGGCATTTTGTTAGCGGTCTGTTACTGCTGTTGTTTAAGAGATGTTAATGACCCCAATGAACTGGCTGTCGCGGATCTTGGAGAGAAAACCTTCGACGAATGCATTGAAAACGAAGAAAGCGCAACACCGGTAGGTGAAGATGCTGTGGCACTGAAGAAATCATTTGAGAACGAATGCTATGCAGTTGAAGATGAGACCAAAAAGCCCCCACGAGCAGCCTAAAAATTCCGCAAGATTTTAAAGTACCTTGCACTTCTCTTTGGCGAGCTTTATTTGATCGAACTGAACTGAACTGAACTGCATGTGACTCTGGATAAATATTTAGTGAGGAGCCTTTCACAGTTTTCAATCACAAGTTTCAAATCACAAAACTAGATAAGCCGGGTCAAACAACATACCAAACACTGCAATCGGATCAGGGCACTCGTGTAAGACTCATCTTGTTTTAAAATTTCATTACTTACTCATGTTCTTTTTATTTGTGCTAATTTACTAGTATTTCCACTTCGAAAACGAGGATATCCAATATGATTTTTCATGTGTTGACGGAATGTTAAGTGCCGCTGATTATTGCATGAAATACAGCGATAACGTCGTTTTTTGTGAAGCCTAGAAAATATTGTAGTAAAATGATTCAAGTAATCAATTAAAACCAGAAGTGCCCTTCAAAACGGTTTTAAGCAAATTTTAGTTTTTTTCTTTCAATTCCCTTTTATCACCTTAGATATTTGACGGTCAAACAGTACTCTACTAAATGGCATACTAAAGGGGACAGGGTCGGGTTACGGTTAGGGTTAGGGCTATGTTTGTAGTCATATTACCCAAAAACCTACCTAATTTTTGTTGAAGCCTCCGCTTTTTGTCATCCCTGCACTTCCAAAACAACTTCCTGGTTTCTGCAGGATCACACACGATTCCCCCCCATCTCCACTACCCCTTTCCCAAGACATTCGTCAAACTTATATTTTTACACACCCTTGTATACCTCAAAGAAATCTAAATCTCATCTCATCAAGAAAATTTAAAACCTCATGCCGTTTAATTTTAGCTTGAATCTTGGAAATGTCGCCATTTCCTGAGGCAACTTGCTTTAACTTTGTCAGCAGGTGCTACCTGGTTTTTCAGTTCACGTTATTTTTGTCAAACATTGATTTCAAGCATGATTTTCTGATATAAATATCACCATATCGCGCAGATATAGAGAAGCATAGAATATATTACTGAGTTTACTGTTGTTCGTCAAATCAACCGTCTTGTCGCTGCTTTGAAATCAGAAGCCCATAGCTGTTTTTATAGACTTCCAGTCAAGTGCAATTAGCAAACTAAGAGTTTGAACGGGTTAAAAGTGGACAATTTACTTAAGATAAACATGAAAACGGAACTGTGCAATCAGAATATCTTTTGTGACATTAAAAACTGTTGAGCGGAGAAGACGATTGCTCGATGAAATAGGTCGGCTGATTTAGCTTTTAAAACCCCCGTCTCAGAAAATTCTAAAGATCATTGCCTATTCGTTAGTAATGCGCGAAAAATAAAGTTGCAAACCAGAAATTCACATATTTTATAAAAGTTGTTATTGTTTCTTTGAAAAACGGCAATGAATGCAAAAATACCAATTAATTTTCTTGTCAAGATCGTAATTAAAGAGACTACCTCGTCGAGATTTTGGACGACGATTGAAGAGAAGCGCACGCTTGCAACTGGTCTTTGGGTTTGACCAATTATATATGGCTAGCTTATTGACCAAGCGTGAGGTCAAGATGGCTGGATATCGGCCAAGTTTTTTCTTCCGTCTCGGTCCATAAACACACAAACAAAAAAGAACGTTGACCGAACAAGGTTGGTCAATGAAGGAGTTATTATGTTTTTTCTTGCGGGACACAGCGGGTAATCCTGAGCGGGCAAGAGAGCGCCGTCTTGTCCGCTCGAGAAGCCAATCACAGCGCAGGATTCGGTTCATCTTGTCCGCTCTCGGAGCTGGCCATATAAGAAGAAATGGTGAAATGACCGGCTACTATTAAAAATCGAGAATTAATAGCTAACGAACGCGACACAAGGGGAAAAGAACAACAAACGCTAGCTTTTCGGTTTAAAGTATTACTGGGGTCTTTTTCCTCAATAATAAATGTATATCAAATATTTTTTATACTCGCTGAATGTCTTTGCTAATCTCTTAGTAACACAGAGCCGCATCATCATGAGATCTTTCATCAGATAGCATGTTTGTCGTCATCATCCTCCATTCTGTCCCTAGTGTTCAGCCCCGTGAACAGAACAATAAGCACTTAATGACTGGCCCCAAGGGAAGCAGTGAGTTTTGTTTCCCCGAGGCCCTCAATGTTGAGGGTCGAGGGGAAACAAAAACTCGCTGTTTCCCGCGGGGCCAGTAATTAAGTGTTTTGTTATACCTCCGAACTCAAAAATAGCAAAAACCTGTGAAAAAATCGTTTGCTTGACGCCGGCTGACACACCAATTTGCAGCGGTTTCAAGGAGTACGACCTGATCACGTACGAATCGAAAGTTTGTTTCCCTAGGGAGTTAGTGAGTTTTGACCCACGACACGTGGCACGTTCTCCACCAATCGGAAAACGTATTTGAGTTGGGAGATATAACAATCGGTTTTGCCAAGCGTTTTGTAGTCAATAAGAAAAACTTTCGGTGTGAAAATTTCCATCACATTTTCTCTTATTGAGACTTTTTTAGAATTCGAAAAATGTTTGTAAACGCAAGAGCGTACGAAACAATGGCGGTATTGAACCCGGACACACGTCCCGCTCCTAGCCTTGCCTTGTATAATACTCTTTGAACGATTTAAGAGAAAAACAGACTGCAGTAATCTGTTTCATTTGTACTTCTGGTTTGGTTGATCGTAGCTGTAGGTTGTTATGGGTTAATATTAGATTTTCCGAACTTGCAAGTGAACAGTCAAAACGAAACGAAAAAACCAGCGGACATGCGCAATCAAATGAAAATGTGAAGTTAAAACTCTACTTAATTATACATTGATAACATTTATTTCTGTCGCCTCATTTTTTTACGATTATAATTAAAATGCATCCCATGTTAATTCACGTGGAAACGATACTGATTCCTGGCCCCAGTTGTTCGAAGGCTATTTATAACACTATCCACCAGATAAATCACTATCCAGGGAATAGGTGTTCACAAGCAAACCACGCTATCCACTGGATAGTGTTATGTACCTTTCGAACAACGCGGGCCTGTATATCAGCATTACTTTGGTCACACTTACTAACAAAGTGTACAAAATATAGTTGTTTCTATACATACATTTCTTATGATCACGGGTTGGTAAAATTATTTATAGTTGTACACAGGAATATTCACAGACCATACACAGTTTTAACAGAGCTTGTGGTGCCTAAACATTACACTACTGAAGAAACACTAGTGATCCTTTAGATGACGTTATTTTCTCCCCTTTTGTGGAACAGACCTTGTGCAGAGCTAATTTTGTTTGATGTTAGTTTCCAAACTTTGAAAACTAGTCACCTAACACGTTTTACTTCTCCAGGAGATCTCCATGATAAACGTCAAAGTGAGTCAAAGAACTCTTTTAGAATCTTAGGAACATCTTCCTCTTTGTAGTCCTTCACCTTTAAGTTCTCTCCAATTGCTCCACGGATCATGGCAGACAGATCTGATAAGCACAAAGGATAGCAAATTGAAAAGACCAGTTTTACTTATTTAATGTTAATGATACACTCTCTAGATACCAATTCACCAAAGTCTTAGAGTAAATGTAAGTCATAAGCCTTTAAGATTGTTTCAGAGGCAAAGAAGTTAAAGCTGGTACACAACCTTAGAACAAATGTCCCTTAACAGATGTCAATGACTACCGGCACCTTACAAATGACTTAATGATGACATAGAGGAATCCAGCAAACAGATCTCTAACAGACCAACTTAATTTGACTAACAATAGATGATTCTCAAACAGACCGACTTAATTTGACTAACAATAGGCGGATTGGAGCTTACTAGAACTGACCAATGACTGCTGACAAACTTTACACGAGTATTACAGCCAATACCATCATGGCTAAACTGACCAATCACTTTCAACAGACCAGACTTATAACACCATCGACTGACAAACACTACTTCACTTGACTCTGAAGATGACTTCGCTCAGTTTGTCAAAATGCAGTCACCAACAACAGTTCTTTTGAGAAGTACCCTCACTTGGACGATCACATTATATGAACTAAAGAAGTTGAAGTACCCAAAAGCTAATATATTGTTGCTGGTTCTTTGATTGGCAGACATGGAAATATGTTCAAAAAGAAGCTAGTGTACCTTAGGGTGGGTGGCAGGGAACAGGAGCCAAGGAGAATAGGGGCAGTAAGGGTATGGAATGAGGGATAGGGAAGGAAGTGGGAGAGAAATGCAGAACACTAATTTTTGTCATGTATTATTACATTAGAATACTTTCAAAAACAAGAACTCAGAATGTTGTTTACCATATGAATTGCAGTTGCATTACGTTTTTCCATTGCAGTGGTTACAGGCTGAGTTCCCAACTTGGTTTTATAACTATCTCAATTCTTTGTCACCAAAGACCATTTAAAGTAAGTGAAACATCTAGGAATTGCACAACTAAATGACCACATGTAGGTCTGTAGGATGTGTTTTGAGTCTCTTAATTTGCAAGGAAGGGGAGCAGGATGGAAAAGGGCAGGAGCCAGGAAATATCCAGGTATAAGAAAAGGGACAGAAGGATATGGGAAATGGGAGGTTCTGACGCCCCTGTCCCTGCCTTTAGGGCTCAGGCACTATAGATCTATCTGTATTTGAAAAACAACTCAGACTTGCTGGCCAAGCTGTGACAGGATATATCTAGTACAAGCTACCCCGAGACCTAAAAAATAAATAACATTAATTATGGCTGGTTTAATATTTGACTCACATTTTCCACTGTCTGGTCTGAACAGGCATAGAATCTTCTTGTTATTCTCCATCGCTCTTCCTATCTCATAACCAACTCCCAAGGAAGGCTGGGTAACCTCCGCAACCAAAGCTTGACAACAAATAACAGATAAAACAGAGAAATCAAGTATACACCATTAAGGAATGTAAGCAATGATAAGATTCCAAAAAAACTCGCCTGACAACTGGCCAAAAAGGTAAGTTTACATAGAGAGTACTCCAGCTTACCATCAGATTTTACCAGCCATGCCATGTCACGGTCATGAATATACTTGTCACTACCTAAAATAAATGAATCAGTCACAGATAGTACATTAAAGAGAAAGTTCCTCTTAGTTAGGCCAAACTGACTCACACAGCTCAAGTGTGTCCTGGGATCATACCCCCCACCCACCCCTCCCACCCCTCCCACCAATGCAAGGACCCTGGCGCATGGCCAGGGGCCCATTTCTCGAGAGCCCCAGAAACTTTTTGGGCCCATAAAGCCATTTGTAGTTTATCTGTATCTAAAAACGGAGAGGTGTATACGTCTGACACTACTTGTATGAAGAGAACCTCTGTTCATATTAAGAATATGTGAATAAAACAGCTCAGTAATCATAAGGTTTGAGATTTTGCTATGGCTTTCTGGATGCGAAAACTTTTCGGGACCTTCAAGAAACGGGCCCCAGGGCTTGAATCCAAACGGCTCGTTTTGGGATTTTACCAGCCAACCACTGTTGCCAGACCTCGGCCACCCTCCTTCTGCCATAGCTAGTACTGCTAGTTCGAGTGGATTATAACCATATTAGCTCATATTCATTGTCCGACATAACTATAATATTACAACCAATGCAAGTTGAATATATTTATAGCTTGCACTGTTAAGCTTTAGTTTTGCACGAGGCTGCAGGGAGTGTCTCAAACCTTGATCTTTGTCTAACACGTCAGCGTCTGCAATGTGCTCCGTTAAAACATCACCATATTCTTTCAGTTGATCTATAATACGCCTGTAGAGTGCTGCATCCTCTCTTCCACCGCGAATGCTCCCGCAAAAGTAAATAAATCGTTTAGAATGCCCGCTCATCTTCCACTTCACTCCGCAAAATGTGCCAGGCGTCTCCCGTCGTCTATGAAATACAGAACGCTAATCCTTACCCCTCCCTGGAAAGTTAGAGACAAACAGACGTTTATGTGGAAAATTTACATTGTAAATGGTAAATGAACAAAAAATGATGCTAGCCTTTTAAAAATTACTGAATTATTTTTCTGTGCAATAGCTGCCTCTTACTATACGAGAACTCCTTAAAGAGGGTTTGTTTATTATTATTATTATTATTTTTTTTTATGTCGATCTGCCCCACTAGCCTTAGTCTCTGTCCTTTCTGCGCTTGCATGGGACGAGATGGCGGCGAGGAAACTTCCTGAGACATTTCGAAAGCTCGTGATTTCCAAATTCACGACGAATTACAGAGAGGCTGTGGAGTTAATGACTCTGCCTCTTATGAAACCAGGACCAAATGAATTACTTGTCAAAAACAGGTAAAAAATCGGCAACTGTGGCAGTTCGCCTGCTTGCGATTCACACCTCCCAGCTAAAGAAAAGTGATCCCTGCTACGCACTCTCACGGCATTTTGTAACTTTCTGCAAGGGTATCGTACTTAACATAACAGTCACTGCGTTTTGATCCTTACATGCTTTGCACAAAGTGTGAGCCATTGGTTAACGTGCAGCTGGTTTACTAGAACACAATGGTAACCCTCTTGCTGGTCTAAATACTACATGTACTTCTCTGATTAGCCTATAAGTTTGCGACTAGCCTTTTTATTGGTGTTCAGGTGACGGCTTGCATGACTTGCTGGCTCACATCACTTCGTACTCGTTTGTCCTAGATACATACATCCACTTATACCGTAAAATCCCCCTCAGGTTACAACCCCCCCCCCCCCCCCCTGGGTACAAGCCCTTTTATTTGCCAACAAAGATGTTATTCTGGATTTAAGCCCCCCTGGATATAAACCCCCCCCCCCCCAGATATAAGCCCATCTAATGTATAAGTGTGTTCCTTTCGCGTTTCTTTACAAACGACAAATTTTTCATGTGATATATCAAACATTAGACACAGTACTGTTTCATCAGGATATCTAAACACTGACAAGAGAGTTGAAAATACAATGGGCAGTGGAGTATTTTTGATGAAATTTGAGGTGTTTGGATAGCCGATGGGACACTGTCTCGAGTGTTTGATATATCTTCTCAATCGAAACAAAAACTGAGGAGTAAACAGAGAAGTAAAATCGTCAGAATCTATGCTAATTAAGACCGGGTATCCAAACCTCCTTCACGGTCATGATTTCCTTTCTTTAAACTTGATGAATTATTAATGAGTTTGAAAACAAAAGTTTAAGGCTAATAGGGTAACAAGGTAATAGCTCTAAATGTAATGGTATGTTCTAGCTGTAATTCGTTTCTCAGATACGTTTTATCTCATCATACATACATGTTTATTCCACTTATATGCCCCCGCCCCCTGGATAGAAGCCCCCCGTTTATAAGCCCACCCAAAACCCCTTATGAAGTTATATAAGCCCAGGGCTTTAACATGGGATTTTGCGGTACTGTATCGGGATCCATCTAGCTATTAACATTAAGATAACTAGCTCTGGGTTTCCTTCAGTGAAGGGCTTCACTCCTTGCCAGCTATGGGAGACAATACAAAACGAAGGGTGTAATTATCTTGGCTTAACTTAGTGACCAATCTACTACAACAAACCTCTTCCTACAGACACGTTTATATTATGGGCACCTCTATTTTACATGTACATCTATTTTGCTTCAGTCACTTGGTCCCAGAGAAACCAGGATTCACATAATTCCTACCTCAGACCTAGTTGTGGGGGGGGCATATGAAGAGGATGGGGGTGCTTACCCAGTGTTTAATATTTGGGGTTCCCCTTGGTCCTGAGACATCTTCATATGGTAATATGAACAGTTAGCTCTGTCTCTTTTGATGTCTGTATGAAAGAGAGTCAATTCTTGCAGATACGTAGGAATTAATGCCACAGATATAAATCACTCTGCCGGTCGATATCACCAGGGACAGTCTCCTCCGCTAGAGGCAGGGCTGGAGGTAAGAGTCCTTTGACTATACAACTGATAATAATAGCTGATCACAGCCAACATAAAAAGTTTAGTGCACGATGCAATGACAAGAGCAATGTATTGTAATGTTTTAAATCTCATAGAAGGTTTTTTGTGTGACAACTTGCCCAGCCTTCTAGAAATTCTACTTCATATCAGGTGAGTTTTGTTGGGCTAAAGTTTGCATTTTGATGGGGCAAGGACCAAACTACCTGTGGGAAGACCAGAGAAGTCTCATATGCTACTTAACAGGCCTGGTATGCTAAGCATACCAAAAGTAATGTGACTAGGGTTTACTGTACCAAGATTTGCCCGTAAATCTCGCCACATCAGGTCAGTAACTTGGCAATCCAGAATATAAAGACAGCAGACAAGGCTTCTGATCAGCTGACTGTGAATTTGAGTACATTAATTGGTAGTAGTAAAATTCTAGTACTTATCACTGTTTTGTAATAATTTGTTTCAATAGATAATAAGAAATGTTGAGATTATCATTTCCTTTTTTAATCAGGGTATCGGAGAAGTAGTGTCAACTGGTGAGAAGTGTACAAACTTTCACACAGGCCAGGCTGTTGCATATTTTGAATATGGAACATTCTCAGAATACATGGTACTTCAGTTAGTTATTTTAATGAAAATTTTTTGATGGATTATGGATTAAGCTTAATTAATCGCATCTGACATTTCTGATGCAAGAAGTCAAGAAGGCTTATGCAATGAAACGTCCTGTGCCTGTATAGATTGTTGTGGACATTATTGCTAGATTGCAGTGTACTGATTGGTTAGTTCTAAAAATGGTGTTTGACCCATTTTTTTTGGTCAAATATGTAAACCATAGTTACATGAGTGAGACCCAAAAGAGTCACTCAGTGTATAAGTGCATATAATAAACAGAAAATTGTAAGAGCTCAAAAACAGGTCTAAGTTACGAATAAATCAAAATAATTTATCAAAATTTCTTAGTTGTCATAAATAGTCATTCAAGATAATGTCAGATTTAGATCATTCTTCCTGAAATGATTTTTGCAGACAATTCCTTCAAGCCATGCTTACCCCATACCCAAGATGGATCCTGCATATGTTTCATTGCTGATCAGTGGTCTGACTGCCAGTATTGCTCTTCACAAGGTGCTTCTACCTAATTAATTTAATTTACATCTTTTCATTTTTATTATTTCATAGGCACATGCACTAAATAAAAATGAAGATAACACATTCCTGGGAGGGAATCCTATGTGATAAGGATGGCTTTCCTTGTGGCTTAAAAAAATTTAAAGCCACGCCCACCAAGCAGGATCTTGGTTCCTCTTAGGGGGTTCTTTTCAAAATTTCAGTTGAGCATCATCCTCCCTTTTATAGGGGAGTCCCCTTCCCCCGGGAACACATTATTGTCTTTAGAAGGTTATCTTTGCTAGTACTGTGAGCCTACACTGATAAGTAAAAATATGAGAACAAACTCAAAGAGAAATCAGTGCTCTCAGAAATATGCTATTATATCATTTGGTTATAACTGAAAATCTGAGAAACATACTATTGGCCACTTGAAAGGCTTCTTAGTGGTTCATGATTACAACACAACCTGATGTTATTAATAACTATTGAAAGAGTATTGAATATAAGTATTTTTAATATTAAGCAAACAGCATTTGAAGCCACTCAGTCTTGTCTCTAGACTGCAAGGAGTCCAAAATCTCAGCACAGAGGTAAAATTTTCAAGCAGCAAGTGGTGAGGTAACAATGGGTGTGAAAGTCAATGTGAACCACACCCAATCAATCAATCAATCAATCAATCAATCAATCAATCAATCAATCAATCAATCAATCAGTCAGTCAGTCAGATTTGTTGATCAGGTTGTACCAAAACCCAGAAAGTGAGATCGTTCATAGTAGCTTAGTAAAAAATCTTGTGAACCTTCCAGACACTGCATATGTTAAAACGAATTGCTGTAACTGATCAAAACATTTTCACAGGTTGGTGAGATGAAGGCTAACGAAACAGTTTTGATCACAGGTAACCTCTTCTATATCAATTTTATCAAAACCACTTATTTTCATAAATTTTGAACAAAATCCACATTTTTATGTCATAAGTTTCAATAACAACATTAATAGTGTTGATTTTCTGACAAGGGAACTTTCTATTCTAGCTGCCGCAGGAGGAACAGGTCAATTTGCGGTATGTAGTTTACGCAAAACACTCTAAATGGTCCATAACACCGGGGACATGTTAAGAAAACCGAGCCATGGTTTGATTTTGTGACACAGCCATTGCACGTGTTAACCTATTAGATGGAATTGAGGAAGAATTACAATGGAAAGGATGGAAATGGTTTTCTTCACAGTGCAGTCCAACCCCTATTAACCCTTTGACTCCCAAGCACGCATGTACGCGTACTTAATGGTCGTGCTCTTTGTACTACTTGTGACGTCATCAAATTAAATGTCACCAGATATTCTTGATAAGTAGATAGTAGAGCTAGGATAGATCTATCGGCTCAACAGTCGGTTTTGGATATCGACGGCATTCTGACATAGCAAATTGAAGAACAACGTTATCAGTTTTGGTGCAAAAATGGTCGTAAAATGGCCCATTACACCTATAATTGATCCCATTTCCAGGCTTTGCCCTTAACTAACACCCAACTTTTTACGGCAGCCAGAAAGAATATGAAACGCAAAAGGTAGCGAGAATAGAAGGGCCGAGAAAAAGGAAAGGAAAGGGGCAAGGAAAAAATTCGGAACGGACAATCGCAAAAAAATGAGCATGCGCCAAGTTAAACTATTCTACATTGTTGTACCTAATCTTCGGGAAATCTATCTTTTGGTAAAAAAAAATAAAAAAAATAGCTTTTCAGTCTGCAAAACTAGGTCCAATTAGCGTCATGGCAGCCAAACAACTGATTTAACGATTAAAAATGGCATTTTTTTGTGAAACTTTAGGTTTAAGCAACCACCTATTGAACGACCACCTCTATTAGCCAGCCAGTAATCAAAGTCCCGATGAGGGCGGCCAGCCCTGTTTAAGGTTTTTAAGTTTAAAATTGTACCAAAGCCTTCTTTTAGCTGGCGCACATGGTGTTCTTTCATCCACGGCTGTTAAGTGCCTTCGAGAAATCAAGATTACTTCCAGTAATTATTACATTCATAAGAAAATAGGGCAGTTACCATCTTGAAGAGTTTGGAAAGTCCAAGTTTACTACGAGGTGTACTTTAAAAGAGATCACATTTATCTATGCAGTGGTTAAATGAGTTCGTTATTAACCTTTACAGGTGCAACTTGCTAAACTGGCTGGATGCCATGTTATCGGCACGTGTTCAACAGATGTTAAGGCAGAGTTTTTAAAGGTTGGTTTCTCTGTATTTTTTATGATATTAAAACCAAATGGCCCGTGCTGAAGTGAAGTATCGAAATTTTGAAGTACTCGTGAGTGCTCGCGCTATTTTGTGATTGGGTAATAAGTTGCGGTAACTTATCGGATGATCTATGAATCTTTTATGACGAAAATCGCGTTTACTCGCTAAGTTCTCAGTGAATTGTTGGTTAAGGTTTTAGCCCGTTGTTTTTGTTGTTTTTTTCAGTCACTTGGCTGTGATCGTCCTGTTAACTATAAGACTGAAAAATTAGATGCGGTTTTGAAGAAGGAGTTTCCGGTAAGTGCGTAACTCATAAATTATAAAACAAACGTTGCAGTTCTGCTTAATTAGGTCTACACTTTGACGTTGTTGGTACCATTCATTCATTCAGGCCACAGGTCAATGGTTTATAAGGCAGGTTAAACCCTGAGAACTTCAGATTTGACAGTAATAAATTAACCATCATGTAATGAGAAGCTTGTCATGCAGGTATCTGTCGGGGGATTAATGAGATACAGGCCGTGTTGGGGTGATGCTCCTTACACCAAGTCCCGATTGACGACACTGGCTACGGATATTATATAATAACTTCTTTCTGTCATGCACACCCGGTATTCGAGTCCGATACCAAGAATACGAATGTGGCTTATTACTCAGAGCACTTTCATGAAGGTTAAAAATACGTGCCTCGTGTGATTTCCTTAAAAATGGGTACGTTAGACATGACGGAAGGTTTCCCCAAATTAAATTGCGTTTACCGTTGCATTTCACGTCTGCTGATCTGACAATATGTAAACAGGGTTTTCAACAAAACGTTCCAGCTTTGAGCAAAGTTTGACATGGAATTCGGTTCTTTTGTTAGACGTACAAAACACTTGCTAACTTTTCGTCAGGTATTGTCTTTACAACAATAGCTACCTCTCGTAATTGCCAGTAAGCTACACCTTTTTCAGGTTCACTTGCGTGTAATTATAACAAAAGTTTCATGCGAACTCACTGTGGTAAGAATAATGCAGCGTTAGTTAATGCCACAAAGCTAAAATTTAGTTACGCCTTCTACTTTCCCTTTCTTCCCTAAACGTTTTGTTTTACGAATAGCGGTTATTTTAAAGGTATTTGTTGTTGTAATGAAATCAGCATACATAGTCGGTGTTATTTTATTTTGGGTTTAAGCACAGTCATCGAACAAATTGGTTTTAACAATAACAACATTACATATAGCCCAGAAATTAGACAGATCTATGTCAACTTTATGGAATCCGAGTCAGCAATTTCATTGACAACAGTGGTTCGCGTCTGGTTTCTCACAGCGTTTACAGAACATAATATAATTTGAGTACAGTGAATAGTTCTTACTTACTTCGTGAATCTGAATGAGCACAAATTGAGTAGCTCTTAATTACTCAGAGTTAAACTTTCAATGTTCGAGTTTATCGCCGAAGTAACTTTGAAATACTCAGAGCGTTTGTAAAGTGGGTAGCTCTGAATTCTCCAGAGTATTTTAACTAGCAGTATTCGGCTACGTGGAGTAACATTAAAAGTTACTCAGAGCGATTTGGAAAATGCCGGTCTCAGAAACTAGTTTGACAGGTTTGACAATGACGACAGTGGTATCTCATTGGCTCACAGGCTTTGCCTTTGTTCTTTCGCTTTATAAGCGCGACACCACCCAGATGGTTGGGCGGTACGTTCACTCTAGCACAGCACACACTTCTCTCTTAAAATCCATTTGATATGCATTAATAAGAACACAAAACAATACAACAATACTATTCCTCTCGCAGCCTACATCTAATCCCCCGCATTTACTTACGCAGCCTTTGTTTTATTTCATTAGTCACCCCGCATATACCTTCACAGCCTGCATCTCATTAATCACTCCGCAAATACCTTCACCTCCTGTATCTCATTAATCACCACGCATATACCTACACAG